>NC_138062.1:54165244-54507095 GCF_964194185.1 Rhinolophus hipposideros | reverse complement strand
GTGTTAACAAATTTACACCCATTCTTAATCTGCCATATACATAAAGGAAATTAGTCCTTTCTCTGTTAGATAAGTTGAAAGTGATTTTCCCAATTTGTTTTGGTGTCATGGTGTTTTTGTACTCAACAAAATTTTAAAAATTTGTTTTCAAGTCTCATTTATATCTTCACAGTTCTTTGTTTTGTATTCAGAAATGCCTTGTTCATTCTGAAATTACTTTTTAAAAAATCTGTATTATTCTTTTTGTGTGTAAATCTTTGCACTACATGTAATTTATTTTTATTTAAAGTTTATCTTATGAATCCATTTTTTTTTTCTTGCTGGCTACTCTGTTTCCCATACCATTTATTGAATAGTTTATCTTTACCCCAGTAGTTTGTACCTTTATCATATATCAATTACCTTAAATCTGTTCCATTTGGACATTTTCATTGTTCTTTTGATCTTATTACAATATGTGGTTTTGGTTTTATATCATCTGAAAGGGATAGTCCCCCTCAATACAGTTTTTCACTAGAATTTTCTTAGAAATTATTGATTTTTTCATTTTTTCCCCCATCAGAATATCACAATTAGCTTCTCTGGTTCAAAAGTAATTCTTTCTTTTTTTTTCTTTTTTTTTTTTAAGAGAAAATATTTACATTACTACAATGTTGAGTGTACTTACCCAGGAAGACAGTATGACCTCCAGTTATTCTCCTGGTTTGTGACTGTTTTGACCAAAAGAATGAGATGGAAGTGATGCTAATTTTTTCTTTATTAGTCTTTGAAATTTTGTTTTACATTGATATTTTCCATGCTTTGTTTAAGGTATTCTTTTTATCAGAGTTATGATGAATGCAGGCACCGTTCTAATCATATCTCTATCTTAAAAGACAATTTTATGACACTATTTTTTCAGGCATATTTGTCTACTACAGTAGAAGACCGTATCATTTTTAAGTGGAAATGTTTTATGTGTGCATCTCATTAAATAAATATCACATATTATCAATAACATTTTGTAACTTAGGTTCACTTGTGTGCATATATTACATCCCTTTCTAGGCCATATGTTATTCGTTGTAGTCATATTATAGTCAAGTCATCCTTCAAGAGTTTAGCGCAGAGCATTGAACACAATCGAAAACTGAAAATATTTCTCGAGTTAATGACTAGTCACATTCATATTTATTGAGCCATTAGGTGCACATGTATAATCTATCTGCAATAGAATTTATGTGTAAGAACACAGGTTTATATACATACCTATATACATATACAAATACAGATATAAACTCAAATATTGGTAACTTTCCATGTATTTAAATCACTGGTGGATTTGTTCTTATATAATGTCTCTAATGTGGTATTTTGAAGGTTGGTAAAACATGACTAGATTGTATACCTACATGATGTAGGTAAGTTTCTTTTTGGAGGTCTATTTCTGTAAGGAGAAGCGCTGTATGTTTCAATATTTGTGATAATTGAATAGTATAAAATTTTATAAAATAAAGGGTTTACAAAACAGCACCTTTTCTATTTATGAATCTATAGTTAGGACAGAGAAGTACCACACATAGGTAACATATCACTTATTGAAGAATAATATAAAGAATATTGCTGTATTTTTTTAAGGGTACTGTCATTGCTTAAAATGGAATATTTCCATAGTAAAAAAAAAAAGAAAGAAAATTTCTGTTAATTAGAAACACAGAATTCTATAATTAAATGATAACTATAATAAGAACACATTAAGTGCAGGAAGATTTAAGAAGTGGTAGCACTCATGACGAGCATTTAAAATCTGTTTTATCCCAAAAGAATAGATTGGAAAAGTCTGAATACATTACCTGTGCAGGTAGGCAATGAAAAAGATGAACTTCTTATACAAATTACGTTTTCTTTCAAGAAAGGTAGGTTTTTACCTAACTTATTTAAATTAATTTTCTTTACAGAGTATGCCACCTATTATTCTGACATATTATATGGTGAAAGGGCATTCTGAAAGCTGCTGCATACCCCAATAAGCACTCTCTCCATTATTCACAAAGTCAAAATTTAGAATACATCACCTACACTATTAAAAATGCCTTTCATAAAAGTTAATCATTTGAAGAGTAGCCTCCAATAAGATTTTTTAATATAAAAAAACTAAAAAATATTTTATTGGGATGCTTTTTTTCATGTTTCATACTTGATACTCAAGAGTTCAGAATTCAGAGGCTAACCAATAGTTGCTTGCTTGCTTTTGGAATAGAGATTATTTGTGTTTTATCTCAAAATATAAGTATTCAGTAATTTTAAAGTGAATTTCCATTTGTCAAAAGCTGATAATATCTGTTAAAGCAGGCCATATGCATAATCTAAGACCCTTTGATGTATGTGTATTCACCAAAACTCATATAGTTCAATGTTGGTCACATCAATATTTGTATTAGTTCAAGCTGGAAACTACCCAAATGCCTGTCAAGACAGGAATGGGTAATATAATCACACAATGCAATACTGTGCTGCAATGAGAATGAACAGACTTCACTGTATTTAGCATATTTATGAATCTCACAACCATACATGATGAGTAAAAAAAGCCAAATACAAATGACTGTACATTGAAAAATCCAATCAAATAAAGTACAAGACAGGTAAAACTAACCTGTGCTTTTAGAAGTAAAGATAGTGGTTACCTTTGGGGGTAGTGACTGTAGGGGGTATTAGAGGGACATTTGATTTTTGGTAATGTAGTAGTGTTGATATGGGTGCTCATCACATGGGTGGACTTAATTTCAGAAAATCATTAAGTTATGGATTTAATGATATGTGTACTGTTTTGTACATATATTTTAATTAATTGAATAAAAACTTTTAAAGTGCTTCAAATAAGCTGGAAAATCAGCTTTGTGTATTCATTGCAAATATTAATGCGTAATTCGTTTGTTACCACACTTAGGAAGTGAATGTGTCTTTGTCAATAATAGAAATAAAAAGGGAGCACATTTTCTCGTATAAATCTAAAACAAAAAAATACAATTCCAATATACATTTATGGTATTTTCCAACTTACACAGTGGTTTTAGATATCTCATTTGATTTTCTCCTTATTCTTATCTTGGGAAACAAAAAGTATTTTACACTAGGGAAGTCAATGGCATCTGCCTAAAATTGATGTTTGTTTATGAAGCCGCTATCATCATTGTATAACTTAAAATCATTAAAAAAAGACTTTAACAGAAAAAATCTGATCAAATTTCCATACAGTTGGCACAGGTATTAGTCTTCTAATTTGTGTGAGGACTTCCTGGTATTCTCTGATAAGATGGTAATATTTTAAGGTCCCTTGGGTTGATGCTAGAGTTATTTTCCACTCTTTGTATTTTACAATTAAAAAGAGTTTCCTAGGCCTTAGAATAAATGAACAGAGCACATTCAGAGAAACTGTCTTTGTATTTATTCACATGTGGTGATAATCATTAACTCTAATTAGGTATTTAATAAACATTGTGGACAGACTCCTATCTAATTAAACTTTAAAAAGCAATGCATCCTGTTGATATAAAGATAAGTCATGTAGTTTTCACTAGGCAATAGAAACTTGAATTTATGTGACTTGAGCCTTGATTCTGTCACACCTCTTTGTCTTTCCTGGCAGTTAAAATGAAAGCATCTGCAGCTATAATCACGGAGGCAAAAAGACCTGGACTTAAACCACATGCTTGGAATTATGGCTCCAGCTTTATTTCACCTCAGGTGCTGATTCCATCAGACCTATTATCCCTCTTCTAAAATTGAGAGTCACAAACACGTCTTGTGCTTTCCATATGCAAAAACCTTATTTTGTTGTCATGACTGGTATGATGTATGAAAAATAGCACTTACCTCATCTTTAGTACTTACTGAATATCAGCTATTCTTACTCCTATTATGCTCAGTCGTGGAAATAGTTAAGATAGATAAGTCATTTGGTACTTAAACGCTTGGTGCATGAAAGAGTTATTATAAATTGTTCTCAAATATTCTCTAGCTTTATCTGTAAGGAACAGAAAATATGGCTGGTCAAGGAAATATATTCTATTGTAAACAATTTTATAGTGATTGCTTCCATATAAAAAAGAATTTTACCCAGTATTCACTTTTAGGAACATTTCATATATCTCTTCTGAAAATCAGATTTTTCTTTGACAATAATTTTCATTTACAAAAAAAGCTACAGAGATACCAGTTTCTCCTATTGCTAATATCTTACATTACTCTGGCGCATTTGTCACAAGTAATGTACTAATACTAGTAAATTATTATTAGCTAAAACCTATACTTGATTCAGATTTCATTAGTTTTTCCTCACTGACTTGTTTTTTGTTTCTTTTTTTCTGTTCTATGATCCCATCCAAGATACCGCATTACATTTACCCATCATATCTTTTAAAGCTTTTCTTGGCTAAGACGGACTTTCCTTTCTTTTGATGATTTTGACAGTTTTGAGAAGTACTGATCAGGTATTTTGTAGGGTAACCTTCAAATTGGATTTTTTTTTTCTTCCTTAGATTAAGGATTTGAGCTTTTAGAAAGATCACAGATGAAGTGCCATTTTCATCACATGATCTCAAGATTACATCCTATCGATATGAATTATCACCCTTGATGTTAACCGGGTGAGGTGACGTTTGCCAGGTTTCTCAACTGTAAAGTTGCTTTTCCCCATTTCCATACTACGTTCTTTGGAAGCAAGTCACTGTGTATCCCACATTTAAGGAGGGACGAATTATGCTTCATCTCCTTGAAGGAGGATATACACATAAATTATTTGGAAGTTTCTTCCACAGGAGATTTTTCTGTTCCTCTCCATTTATTTATTTATTTAATAACTTATTTATATCAGCATTGGTATTAATTTTATATCTTTATACTTTAAAAAATATACGTTAAGTACAGTATAGTAATCTGTTTATTTTGTTGCTCGATTGTTCTATCTTTGACTATTGGAAGCTCTTTCAGTTGGCTCTGTCTCCCTTTGACATACTTCTATCCTTTTGTTTTTGATGACTGTTTTTCTTTCTGGCACTGCAAGGTGCTTGAGGCTCGTCTTTTATGTTCCTTGTCTGAATCCTAGAATCAGTAATATCTTTCAGGAGTGCTGATTCCTTTTATAGGACAATGTCATCAGAAACAAAAATTAGGCATTGGATTCACATCACTTTTTTATATCAAAGGATATTCAGAATATCCATTTAAAGCTCTATAAATTAACCAATTATTTCTAATAATTTGTTTCATCTTAGTTTCAAAGTCTGACTAAAATTCTACGTAAAATATACTCAAATTGTAATCAGATTATGAAATTAAGAGATCTTTTCTGTGAGATGAAAATCTTGTTCCCTGTGAAAGGGTTATTAACACATACAAAATGTACTAGGCAGATATTAATTTCTGCAGTTTAGACCCTTAAGAGGACACACACTTTTATGACACACATCAGTATTTTCTCTTAAATTGAAAAAATTTTCAGCTATTTGTTCTGTGATTCCTAAAATCTCCCCGGCTAACAATAGAAAATAAATTATTTTCTGAGATTCCGTGGCAACATCTTTGATTACACACACTAGCAATAAGGTAAAAAGAAATAAAAATGAATATGAGAAATGTAGACGTTTCGGACAAGAAATCAATTCCCAAGAAGAAAAGTCAACAGAACTTTTTTTGCTTTTATTATATAAAAAAATTAAAAAGTACAAATCTTATTCACTACTGATTTAAACAATCTATTTGAAAAAATGTCATTTTCTTACTTGATCCTATTTATAAGAAGTGAAACATAAGCATCACTTACTTGTTTATTTACCTTAGTGTCTGTCTAATTCAAGGGGCTCTTCAATGCTCAATAGTTACAACTTTTCTAAGATGAACAAGTGGTTATCTAGCACTGCTTTTGAAACTAAAATAAGTATCATTTAAATTATCACTCAGTAAGAGTTTCCATTTTCTTTAATTTTATACTCAGAGAAATGAGAATAGAAATTCAAATGTGTAACCCTGTCTTCTGTAAAATGAAGATGAATTAGTCACGAGATGATTTTTCAAGTCCCATCCAGTTTTGAAATTGAATAAGTCTGCAGAGAATTTAAATTTAATGTTCATATACTCTGTTAAGGTTTCTACAGCCATCATAAAAGTGGAAATTCTCAGAACAAATAAAGAAAAAGCCTATTTTTTTTTTTTTTTACTTTATGCTAGCCATAGGAACATGAGCTATGACACGCTTTCCTCTGCAAAGTTGAAACGTGTTTGGAGTGTGATCATACTAATTGATTTCAGAGTTTGAGTGTACTGATTGATTTGTTGTCTCTTCTTACTCTCTAGTGGCTAAAAATGTGAGAATCAGCAGAATCTCAAGAAGGCAGAAAAAACCACAAACTATTATAATAAAGTAGTGATATAGTTGGTATAGCAGTAATTTCTTTTGTTATTTTTATTACCATTTTCCCAAAGTTCTTTAGTCCTAGTCTGAATAGTTTTAGTCTATGTATATAACCCAGCACACATTTACGATGGTCTCTTTTGATGTCTTGATTGATTTTCTGGTAGATATTTCTAACTTAAGTGTAGAATTCTGTACAAAAAAAAATGGTTAAAGGTGTCATCATCCGATATTGACTTTATTTTATCAGATACCTGAATTTACTCAATTATGATAATCAGTTATTATTTGACAGGAGACAAAGAATTGTTCATCTCAATCATTTATTTATTCAGAAGGCAAGAAGAATTCAAGAGATGCATATTTTAAATGAAGAACAAAACCTGAAATAAGTAAGGTTTGAAAGGAAGGCAATATTCATTATATCTTTAACATCTCATCCAAACATGGAGGATTCGTTTTAAGTTCTCATTTCATAATGTTCATGTGCAGGGTCAGAAACAGTTTTGGTTTTGAATTTTACTATGGGCAAATGGGTAAAGTTGAATGGGAAAGAGCGAAAGCACAGGTGTCTAGCGTACGTATGAAATCTTGAAAACACATTTTTTGCTTTCACAAAAATTAAAACAACAATCACAGCTCATAAAATATATCACTTACATTATTGTATCTTATAATAATAGCAAAAGTATTGTATATTTTATCATCATTCTCTCCTTGATAGAAATTTTACAGGACTTATATTACAGCACCAATAAATTCTTATAAATTTGTTTTACCTTGTTGCAGATTACCTTAAATGCCTAGTAAGAGGCTTTTTGGGTATGGTGACTGTTTCAATATTCAAATTTCCAATGTCTTCCTGATATTTGATTTCATAGGTACGCTAGACACCTGTACTTTCGCTCTTTCCCATTCAACTCTACCCATCTGCCCATAGTAAAATTCAACACCAAAATTGGTTCTGACCCTGCACATGAACATTATGAAATGAGAACTCAAAACAAATCCTTCATGTTTGGATAGGATGTTGTTAACTGGTCTCACAGTAATATGGGCTTTTTAGTCAGAAAAATGCTGAGCAGTTTATAATGTACTGTTTATAGCTACACTGGCATTTCTCCTTGATTTTTAATAATAGCCTTAATCTCGCTTATGATAAATCATGTCACAGCACATATCCCAAACTTACATGCTTTCCAGTAATCTCTTTCCTAAAATGGAAAGGGTTTTAGTTTGTTTCCTTAGTTTCCCATACCTTTCCCAAGTTTGGTTGAAACCTCTTTTATTCTTGTCCTTTTCTATTTTATTCTATCTTTATATTTCTAAACTAGTGTTTCTGCTTTTTCAACTTATGCTCAATATTCACAAACTGTATAATGATGAAGTAGTATATAATCATCCATTCGTATATGTTCGTATATGTTTGAATTTCAAGTAAAAAGTCATGCTGGACAAAAACTACTATACAACTCCTTTTACTACAAAGCCAGGGGAATCCAAATGTAATCAATTTGTACTTAGCTCAGTGCTTTGACCATAACTTCAGATTTGGTAACCTTGACACTGACAGTAAGCCTTTGCACGCCTCATTTCTCATCACTGGGATTCTGATTTCTCAGATACAAAATTATGTGAGACTATGATTATGATCTCTCCCAAAGTTAGTATTTGAGACTTAATATTCCATTAAGAATGAACAACAATTAATGTGAATTCAAATATTGGCTTAGGAAACTTAATATAAACATATTACAGACAATTTATAAGATAAGAATTATGCATTATAATGTAGCTCTGGACCATAATGTAGAGGAGGGGTAAAGTTATATAATGATAGTGAGAATGGTCTGCAAGTCTGCATGTTCCTTTAATAATGCCAGCATCAAATTAGTGCTTAATACATATTTTACTTATTTTTTCTTTCCATTTCATTATTTGTATCCTGAAGTTCTCTTCACCTTGTTTATTTTACTACCCAGATCTTCGTATATTTGTTTTTAAATCTATTGGATTTAAACAAATTTCTTTTTATTAGTATTTTTTCCTGAAAAGTTGAACAATAAAATTTGAATTCATTGATGTTGCAATAAAATGTATTGAGAAAGTATACCTAGTTTTATTGCCTGGGTATATGATTTATTTTCTCTGATTTTACGTTACATTTTGACCTTCCTTTACTCTTTAATTGGATTTCTTTATCTTTTACAATCTTATTGAAGTGTATATATGTCTCTAAGCCATTATACAATCTTTTGGAATATAAGACAGGGTGTAAATAAATAATTGATACATTTCCTCTCAACTCTAATACTCTATGGATTCTCCAATTTAATTCACATTTTTAGGTCACCATGAATGTCTCTTTCTAAAATAACTCAACCTGATGCCATAGTTAAAATCATTCTGTTGGGTTAAGCATTGTCCTCATTCTGAAAAAATGATATGTGGAGGACCTCCTAACGGGATCAGCTGGCATAATGCCACAAGGGCACTACTATTCTAACAATCATAATTTAATCAGGCCACTTTTATTCACAACTCATTATCAGCATAGTAAAGTCTAAAGTTTTTCATGTGGTATAAAAATTCCTCAGTAATTGTTTTCCTCAGTTCTTAGTGGATTTATTTCCTGCCTTATCCTTCTATCTATCTTATATTCCACCCACATAGAGCAATTTGCAGTTTTCTTAGGAGTTATGTTACTGAATGCCTCCAGGTAATTTTGAAGTATAAAGGAACATTGCCCCCAAGTTTGAGACAGGGAAAGCGGCCTATGAAATCTCTCTCTCTCAAATTCAATTTATGTTACCACATGTATAGCTTTCCTTAATTTCCCCAGACAGAATTATTTCATTCCTTTGTTTTCACATGACATCTACTCATATCTTTCTTATGGCACTTATCACAATGAATTTTATTTATGTGTTACTTTTTCTCACTAAACTGTAAGCCCGAGGCTAATGCCTTAACTAGGCACTTGATAAATGTCTAAAGAAAAAAATGAATGCATAAAATGAATGAATTAATGAGGTAGGCAATAGCTCATTTTAGGTCTCGAGGTAAATGAGAACTTTTCATGTATTAGGAACAGTAGGTAAGATTTTGGTTTTCTTTCCTCCTTATGGAGAATGGAGGAAATCTCAAACAGAAACTACAACACTATGGAAACAGAAAACTTTGTTCCGAATATGTGAAATGAAATGGTTTTATTGACAGTAAGAATAAGCTAAAATATTTTATTTAATCTCAGCTGGCTTTTAATGAAAAAAAAATGGAGAAAGATAGAAAACTATGTATTGTTCCTAGTTTATTACTCAATTTAGGGAACTTTGTCAAATCACAGGCTCAAAAACAAAGAAGAGGGCTGCACTGATGCATGTTAGTTAAAATAATCAGCATTTATAAAACTTAAAATATTTAAAACTGGTAGTTCATTGGCCAAACTCTCTGTCTCTGTCTCTGTCTCTCTCCCTCTCCCTCTCCATACACACACGTAGACTAGTATATGTGTTGGGAGATAGATACTAGATAAACATACATACACATGAGGCTTTCAAGTTTCTTTGCAGCATAAATGAGACTGTTAGTAACCTACTTTGTTCTGTTACAGACAATTTAACATTTTTAACATTCAGCTGATATGCTGTGTTGAAATAAGACTAGTCCAATAAATAGTGCAGTATGCTTTTTATGGCCTATTTGTTGCAGGTTTTATTGATTCTTCCTTTTTGACCTCAATGAAAACAAAAGAAAATATTAAGAAACAAGTCAAAAAGAAGATATAAAAGTCAAAAGGTAACATACATACTAGCCTGGTGAATTATGATTCCAATAGAAAGTAGAGAGTATGAGTCAGAATAAAAATAATTAGAAAGTGAAGGTTATGTTCCCCTACTTTTGACACTAGAGAAGGTAGAATGGATAGAAAATAATTTGAACTTTCCAGGAAATAAGAGAAAATTACTTTCACAACCTATATGTACCTGAGAGCCCCCCTTTTTACACTCTGCAGGAAGAAAAGTCAGACAAAGAAAGCAACTTATTTGGTTTCCTCTAGCTTCGTTATTTCATATTTGCAATGTTTTCTTAACGTCTGTGACTGTGAGAATGCAGCATTTATACATTATGTACACAAGAAGTACAAAGAGAACCTCTGCTACTACAGGCCTAATTTTAAGACTACAAAGGTACGTTTTATTGGAGAAAAAAAAATGCCTCAACAATGGACTGGTAAATCTAGGAGTATTTGTCATCTCCAGGTTATTTGACAGCCTCTGAAATAGTTAAATAAATTAATTTAAAGACCAGAAGCCAGACATCCCTCTTGGGTATACATTTTAAAGATGGTGAGCCATAAAAGGAGGGATATTTACATCTTATTGTGCTGCCTCTTAGCCTTCATTTAGGTGATATATAGTAATGATATTCTGGTCTAAATGCAAAAGAAATGACTGATGATGCTTTTAACCCCCCAAAATAAAAAGTTAATCATTTCACAATAGTAATTCTATTTAAAATATGCCACAGTGCTTTGATAATCACTTGAAATTTTTCTCAGGGAACATATGCTTGTGGAACATCTTAGTAAATATGACTAGAAATATCATAAGTGGCCATAACATAATTGGTAATAAAATTCTATAAAATACTACGTATTCTCTGAATGCATTCTAGAACTTCTATTAATGTTAATGGGAATAACTAAGCTAGCACAAACATGCACAAGATGTTTTAACATCTACCACTTTAGAAACTTAATAGTCATAAGCAAAATCAATAGGACTTGGGCCATATGTTATATGTGAATCCATCCTTGAAAATGGTTATAATTTGGCATGAAAGCAGATTCTTCTCTTGGCCTAGCTATCAGTGTTTTTCTGGCTGTGAGCCACAGTACAGAAGTAATAATATTAAAACCCTATGCCATTATGTTTTGAGGAAAATACTATGTGACTACACAATGTTATATATGTTCTATCTAATTGTCTTATAAAGCAGCATTTAGTGATTTAAAACAGTATCTAGGTATGTGGAAGTCATAATTTATTTTTCCGGCTCAATCATTGACTTGCTTTGGGATTCTAGATAAGATATCCAACCTTTCTGTGCATTAACTTGCAAAGCTGTAAAATTTGTACAAAGCAGGCAACATGTCCTGTATTAACCTGATGAGATAATAAATTTAAAATACAATAAAGTGATCCAAATAGAATTGTTCAGAATGAACACTTTACTAGAAATATTTCCATTATCCATGTATGGGGCTAAACATCTGAGGAGGCAGCGTAGATTCTCTTCCAATGGTTGCAACTAGCAGGTAATTTGGGCATCCTCTTCTCTACCATTGCTCCCCACTACTAGTCCTAATCTCTAGTAGTCAGTCTGATACTATTTTAAACTAAATACTAAAATATTAGTATTTTTTATAATGTATCTACCAATGGCTATTTATAAAATGCCTTCTAAGCATTAGAAATGGATCTTCGTCCTGTAGCTTCAGCAGTGAACTACTCAACAACGCCTTCCCTCAGAAAGGTGGCATTCTGGTGAGTGGTCAGCAAAAGTAAATGAGACCAGTAAATTGCACCATATAGTAGAAGAAAAATATTACAGATAAAATCAGAGAGTGAAAGGGACATGGAGTTCTGATAGGATGTGTTCCAATTTTAAGCAGAGTTGTCAAGGAAGGTTTTCTGAGTCAGTGATGTTTGACCAAATCTCTCTAAAAAGGAAGATGTGAGATCTCTGAAGGTGGAGCAAGGGTAATTCTTTGAGTTGGGAGAGTACCTGTTGTGCCTATAGAACAGCACGGAGGCCAGTGAGGTTTTGCAGAATGAGTGAGGGGCTGGTGGTAGGTGATGGGGCCATGTAAGTGGCTGCTGAGATGGCTTTGGCATTTACTTTGAGTTAGGTTGCGAGTCATGGGAAAGTTTTCCACTGAGAATGATATGGTCTGAATTCCATTTGAAAAGAATCACTCTGTCTGTTGTTTGAGAAGAGCCATAGAGGGATATAGAGGAAGGTCGGGAAGACCAGTTTGGAGGCTGCTGCAATAATCCATGAAAGAGATGATGGTGGCTTTGACCAGGGTAAGCAGTAAAGTTGTTGCAAAAGGGTCAGATTCCGGATATGTTTTGCATATGGATCCAAGAAGATTTGCTTTTGGATTGAAATGTTCGTGTGGGAGAGAGAATGTCTCCAAGGGTTTTGGTCTGAGCACCGAAAATAGAATGAAGTTGAATGAATAGAATGAAGAATGAAGTTGACATTCATAGAGAAGTGAAAGACTATAGGAACAGGGGAAATTGGGAGACTACTTTCAGATACATTAGGTTTGCAATATATGTTGTCATCAAAATAAAAATGGTTAATAGACAGATGTAGGTTCTAACCTGGAGTTTGGGACAGGCCCAATATGGAAATACAGATTTGGCAATCAGACGCCGAAAGATGCTGTTTAAAGCCAAGAAACTATTACTGTATCAGATTGCCAAAGAAGAAGTGTATTCAGAAAATAAAATAGGACCAAGGTTTGAGTCCAGAAGGCTTCCATCGGAAGAGACCAAGCAGAAGAGGAGCTGAGAAGAGTCTGAGAAGTTTTATGGCTAATATTGAGGCAGAGGGAAATCGACAGGAGTAGTTCTTAGCAGCCAAGAGAATGAATCGCTTCAAGGAGAGAGCAATCCATTGTGTCAGAAGTAGCTGACAGGCAGAGCAGGAGGAGGACTGAAAAGTGACCTGTGAGCTTAGTAATGCAGGGTTAGTAGTGTCTGTGACAATAGCGGTTATGGAGTAGTGGTGGGGGGGAAAAGCCTGACTCAAGTGGATTCGAGAGAGAAAGGGAGACGAGAAATTGGTGACAATAGGTACAGACAATATTCTGAGAAGTTTCTGTTGTGTAAAGAAGGCAGAAAGTGGAGGAGTAGCTATGAGGGGATATGGAGTCACAAGAAAGCTCTTTAAATGAGAGTTAATAGAATATTTCCAGGTGCTTAAGTAATTACTCTTCTATTCTTCATTTTCCTTTTTTTCTCAGTGAAATAGGAAACAAAGTTATCATCTTTTTTTTTTGAGTTATCATCTTAAATACAGGAAAGAAATGTTGGAGGTTTTAGGAGTGGAGACTAGGAAGGTTAAATAGACAAAGAAAATGTATAGATTGTCAAGAACGATGTAGAATATAACACAATTATGAGATGATGTAAGTGTATGACTGTGAGATTTAAGAATCACTTGTACAGATTTCCATGTACTTGTTCATTGTTTCTTTTTTTTTTTATTTTCTTCATTTTTCCCCCCTTTACTGCTATTGCAGGACACTTACATATGTTATGAGATCATCTCAGGTTAGTTTGACAGAGATAAGAGATATTTCAGATTATAAAAAACACAGTATTCATTTAATTATTATTTTAAGTGACTCGTATATACCAAATCCAATTGCCATTTCTGGGAATTTTTTCGTCCTGTTGCTGTGTGACACACACAGGCTTTGTTTCTGACTCTTTTGGCAGGATTCTCGCTGCTTTTGTTGCAGCCCAGGCCCATGACATCTGCTCCAAGTTATACATTTTATATTCTGTTTTTAAATGATTCTTTTCTCTATATCCTCACCACCAGAACCTTACCTTGTACCCTCATTATTTTTTACACGGACTACTGTAGTTTCCTCCCAACAATGCTCACTACTTCTGATTTTCACATTCTAAAATTCAATCTACATGTTATTTAAAAAAAAAAAAAAACTTATGCTTTTCTTCTGGCTTAAAAAGATGCAACAGACTATAAATTACGATAAATTTAAAATGTTATAATCTTGGATAACCTTTTTACATACTTTCTGCTTGTATACCACACTCATCACCTACCCTTTGTCCTTTTCCAAATGCACACATGCTCTTTCAGACCTCTCTCGATGTATATATGAATCTCTGTGTCCTTTCCAGTGAGAGAAGGACCATTCAGTAGACCAAATTAATCATGTCTTCCTCAGTGAAATTTCCTTCAATTTTTCTTTTTTTAATGCAGTTACCTTTCCTTCTCCTTCCTAGAACATTAAATCTCTAAAGGTCAGGATTTTTGGTTTCCTGCTGATTCCCTCATGTCTAGAACTATTCTTGGCTTAATGTAGATGCATAAAAACTACCTGCTGGATGAATAGAGGATACCTTAACCTGTATGGAAGAATCTGGAACATAAAAAATACTTAAAAGTAGCTATTGAATGTTTCTCACTACTTTCTTCTTAGTATTTTCCTAATTTTAGGTGCCTCATTGTAACATCTCGTATAAGTCCTGCACAAAGGCTTTAGTTGTGGTGAGATGACTCATATAACATTGAGGGTCAGATTTCTTGTTCGTGGATATCAAATAACATTTATCTGACAACCTAGGTGTGCAGAGTTGTTCCTACTCCTATGTTCCAGTTTGATAGGCTTTCACTTAATTTTTGGCATGGTTGAAGATTTATGTAGAAACAAAGTCTGTACAATTTGTAAAAGAAAACACAATTTACAAATATGTTACAGATGGCCAAAATAAACTAGAACCATTTCAAATGTTCTGTCTCATCCTTTCAATCCCAGCTGCATCAAGCAGGTGCATGCATCAGTCATGTAAAAACAAAACATACCAAAAATAAACAAAAAAGTTAATTATCTCATTTTTTGTATGGCGGGCACAAAGGAGTAATGCACACTCTCTTCCCATCTCTGTCCATGATTCTAGAGCGTTAACATCTCAAAAGCTTTGCTTTTTCTCTCTCAGGTTGGTCACGGATAGCATGTGGTTGAATGTTAAGTGCTTTTTGATGACTAAAAGATTTACAGAATAAAGATTTTAAGCTTTGCTTAGTTCAGCTCTCTTCTAATGATATATTTTAATTGAGAAGCAATGACATTGTTTACTAATAAAGTATTATTCTTACAATGTGAGGAGCAAAAAAGGTACAGATAGGAATATTTTGTTGTGTGAACCTTAAAGTAATGAGATCAATCATTCACTGTTTCTATGGGCCATCTTCCCAAAGCGGACAGCTTTTCTTGGTCTAAAAATAGAATGCCACATCTTTAATTCTAAATTTGTACGAGATGTCAATATGGTCACATGTATACTTCATTTACTCTTAATATTTTTATTTTGCTATGCTCTTTAATTAGTTGGGACTCACTATTGTCTGGCAAAAATATAATTACTATGATGTGAAAAGAGATTGTAATGACTTTGATTTGCTTTTAATTAATAGAACTTATGTTAAAGCAGTTTTAAGTTTACAAAAAAAAAAAAAGAAAAAGAAAAAGAAAAAGGAGTGGAAAGTACAGAGTACCCTGATACTCCTTCCCTTCTCCCAAAGTTTTTATTATTAATATCTTATATGAATGTAGTACATTTGTTACAGTGGTGAGCCAATATTGATGCATTGTCCATAGTTTACATTAGGATTTACTCCTTGTGTTGTACATTCTGTGGGTTTTTACAAATGTATAATGATATATATCCACCATGACAATATTATACAGAATATTTCAGTACCCTAAAAATCCCCTGTACTCCATCAGTTGTCCCTCTCTCTCCCCACACCTTTCACAACCATAAATCTTTTTATTGTCTCCATAGTTCTGCCTTTTCCAGAGTGATTTTTAACAGAGTTGCTTGAAAATGGACAAAGCTCATTCTTGTTTGATTGCAAGTATCATTTTTATGACACTTAAAATCTGCTTCTTCAAAATTAATTTTTAATTTTTTACAGTGGAAAAAAAAAGTATGCTTAGAATTAGCCCGCTGGACTCAGTTCAGATGATCCCAATTTGATTATTTAAATGATCCTTTTTTGATTGGAATAGTCAAAGATGATCTGTTTGTTATTGCTATCCACCAGAAGTCATCTTGGCATGGTATCTTATTGTCAATCTTGGTGCTTGGTATCTTATTTTCAATCTGGGTTTATACAATGCTCTTCCAGCAAAATGGTGTATTCTATCAAAGTTGATAGAATACTACATGCATGCCAAGCTTATAGATTTAATTGTGTTATTGCTGAAACTAAGAGACAGTTTGAAGGAATTGAATGTAATGTCTACATGTATAGGTTTCAACTATTTAGGAGATCCTGGTCCTGTAAGTTTTAAATTTGATCTGAAATTGAGTCTCTCCTGATTCTGTCAGTTTTCTGCCAAATTGTCAAGATGCTTCTTTTCTTTTCTTTCTTCACTCCTTCCTTACCTGAAAGGAAGATGGAAATCTTTTATTCCTTCCTTCCATTCATCATTTTTCCATCCAAATGTTTGTTAAGAAGTTTCTATGTCCTAATTTCCATCCTTGCCTCCTTTCTTTCTTCCTTGCTATTGTTTTACCGATATTTATTTAACACCTACTACTACAAAATAAGCTGTATGAGTATGGTATTTGCTATGGACTTAATATTTGTCTCCTTCCCCTTCCCTCTCCATCCCCCCATTCATACTTCAAAGTCCTACATTCAAATGTGATGGTATTAAGAGTTGTGACTTTTGGCATGTGATTAGGTCATGTGAGTGGAGCCCATGGAATGGGATTAGTATCCTGCTGAGAGAGACTCCAAAGAGCTCTATCACCTCTCTCCATCACATGAGGATAGGAAAAAACAGCTATTTATTATTAAAAAACAAAACAAAACGAAACAAAATAAAAAAACACAAGAAAAGCCGAGATTCAACTGAGTAAGTTGGCAGATCTAATTAGCTTTAGGGAAAATTTCAGAATGGAAGACACTCTTTTTGTTATAGAATTTAATGGTATTTTATTTTTATTTTATATACACTTTATATACACTTTTTGTATTATATTTATTTATGTGTTTATTTAATGATATCTTTCTATACTTAAGTACAAATTCCAGGCAGACTGGACCTATTCTTGTTTATAAGATTTGAATTTGAGTTTAAAACCAAATTTAGCGGAGTGCTTAGCACACAATAGGCAATATGTATTTGAGTAAATGAATGATTGGATATACTTCTAAGGAATTATATCTTTTTTCTCTATCAATTAATCCATAAAAAATTTTCTGCGAAGTAGAGTTTAATAGTGCTTATAATTAGTATTATTAAAGGGTAGGGAGTAACAAATCAACTTCTTTGCTAGAAGACAAATACTAATGAATATTAGTGAGTTCCTAGCCGATGGGTTATTCCCATCTTGTCTTTTACTTATTGTGCTGAATTATTTCCCCCAGTTTTAGTGATTCATAAACAGTGTTGATCTAGTTTCTAAATATCATGGCTTGTGCAATTAGAAATATACTTTAAGTATTAGGTTGGTGCAAAAGAAATTGCGGTTTAAAAGGTTAAAAATAATTGCAAAACCACAATTGCTTTTGCACCAACCTAATACTAACACTGTCCAAATGAAATCTTCCAAAATACTGGTGGAAATATGCTCCCATTTTAGACCAAACCCTTAGCAACACATCTTCTTCAGCTCCCTGCGTGTTTTAGTGGGCACTTCTTCCATCCCTCCCTACTCTATGGACTGCTAAAGCCCCACTGTTTTTCTGGTATTCTACTTTTTTTGTGTGTGTGTATTCTAGTAGTTACACTGCAAACTCTACTTTTGATAAAGGAAATAGAATAATAACAGTTTAGTTCACTCATCTCTGTTTCTTTCTCCTGCCTCCACCTCGTTGAAGTCCCCTGCGGCTCTTCTCCCCTCCCGCAGATCAATACTGCTTGTCTTAGTTTAATGAACACTCCTACATTGATCTCTCTTAGGTGCTGTGTTCCTTTATGACAAGTTTCTTGGTTACAACTTGCTCTTAGCGAAGTCAATGGAGCACCCTGCCATTCCCTACACAAAGCAGACTGCAATAATAGGAACTTTATTCATCACAGGTTAATGGGTGATATTTTTCTTCCCTTTGGAAAGGAGCAAGTAGATTTTTTTTTCCATTTAATTCTTTAACTTCTTTTCGTTACATTCCTGGAAGCACTGTAAAAACAGTTTAAGAATTGTATGAGAAAACAGCAAGCAAAAGCTATGAATCTTTAAAGGCTTCCGAAACACTTTTCTAAAAACTGAGAGTTCTAATAGTTATTTTGATTTGCTTTATATCTTGTTGCCATAGTAGCAAGTCATTGAATAATTCCTATTTCCAGGAAGTTAAAGCAGAGGTACCTGTACCTGATGAGTAACTCCTATTTCCAAAGAGAGTGCTCCCACTGAATTGTCCTGTGTCAAGAGAGAAATGAAGAGCCTGGGGGAGACGTAATAAACCCATGGTGGTGGCTTGGCTCTCAGTCTCCATATTGAAAAGTTTCAATGAGTTCTCATGCTCCCATGGCTCTTCTTTCTGCTGGTACGTCATGTGTGGCTGATTAACAAAACAACTGACTACTCCTAAGAAATACCAGATCAATTTTATTTTCTGCCTTATTTACCCTGTTCACCTCTTCTTGCCTTGTGTACCTACTTCCAAATTATGATTGGGATCCCAAGTAAGTTCTTTTCCCTTACTTATTGCTTACACTAATTGCTAACTCAGTTTTATTTGTTTGTTTTTTAAAAAAAAGAAAGAAAAGAAACTTTTATTTTTTATAGATGACTTTTTGATTTTAACATTTTTCAAAACTGAACACCAAGTTACCAGTCTGGCACACCACTAAAGTATGACACACCCAGAACAGGAAGAAGGTCCATCTTTCTGTGTTTGCAGCAAAAATAAGGATCAACGTAGGGTTCTGATTAAATACTGATCAGTACCAGAGAGACACAAAAAAATCAATATCAACATCAACTGTTCATTTTTTTCCAGCAAATCTTTTGTATCTACTTTCAAAAAATATCCAGCCTCCTATCATTTTTCACAGCTCCCACTACTATCACCATCCTCTTTTCTCTAGAATATTACACGAGGTTCTTAATCTGAATCTACCCTTGCCCTTCAAAAGACTACTTTCTGCAAAGCACCAGATGATCCTTTAAAACTGAAGTTGGATCATATCACTCCTTTCCCTCAGAACAATCTATTGACTGCTCACATCACTTATACTGTTACACAGAGTGCATCCAAGCCCTGAAAGAACAGGAGCAGGAGCAGGAGTTTGCAGCACAGTAAGGAAAGGTTTATTTAAGAAGTTGGTGCCAAGCCTGGTGACACTGGTGAGCTAGCACTCTCACAAACTTGGCTCCCCACAGGCCTCTGGCAGCTAGGTTATATAAGGGAAGGATCATTAATCATGGTTTCCATGGGAGTTGGAGCCCTGGGCCCTACAGATTGGTTGGGGCTAAGGCAGAGAGCCATTGATCATGGCTCCAGGTTCTGGTGTCAGTCATGGCATTGTTTTGTCCGGTTCCCAGGGGATGCGATCTGATCCGTGGGGTCCTTCTGCTTTCATGAGTCTGGAGCTAAAACATAACTGGAGGCCAAAGTGTTATCTTTGTTTGACTAAAATCTTATTCTAGTTTGAGGTTTGGTTATTGTATCCTGGTCATGATTGATAGACCCGAAGCTTTATTCTCAAGTGGGTTTGACACAGACCAGAACCTAATGTCCTAAGGGCTTAATGATGAAAAGGAGCCGACATACAGTATCTGTACAGGTACGAGAGCCTGGGGGAAAGAATGCCAGTGAGTCATAGTTCTATCTGGCTAAACAAAGCTAAGTTGGATTAAAGCAGAACACATGCTAAAGAAATAAAGTACATGTGCAATTACAACAGTAAAAGTTAACATCTGTATATGGGCTGATAAAATCATACATGGTCTGCAATGTTTGTCTTGGTTTTGTTTGGGCTGCTCTAACAAAATACCAAGACTGGGTAGCTTATAAACAACAGAAATTTGTTTTTCATAGTTCTGGGGCTGGAAATCTGAGATCAGTGTGCCCACATGGTCAGGGGAGGGCTCTCTTCTGGTGGTAGGCTGCCGACTTCTCACTGTTTCTTCACAAGGTGGATGGAAGGAGACGGGGAGCTCCGTGGGTCTCTTTTGCAAGAACAATGATCCCATTCACAAGGGCCCTACCTTCATGACCTAAACACCACCTAAAGTCCCCACCTTCTGACCAAAATCTTGGGCATTAAGTTTTCAACATGTGATTTTTAGGGGTAGGGGACATAAACATTCAGAGCATAGCACCTTTCTTACCTTTCTGAACTGAATTCATCTACCACATCCTCAATCATTCTGTCCAGATACACTTTTCTCCTTACTCTTCTTCACATACAGTCAACATAATTTCACCTCAAGACCTGTATTTTCTATTCAGTCTGGCTGAAATGCTATTTCATTTGCTCTCCATAGGGCTCAGTCCGTTCCTTCTGATAAGTCTTTATGCAAAGGTCAGCGTATCACTAAGACCTTCCCTGACGAACCTATTCATACTTGTACCCGTTTATAGTTCCATTTTCATCCTTTCCTATTCTATTTATCTGCTTTATTTTTGTCTTCTCCAGTTACAATGTAAGTTCCTTGAACTCAGAGACTTTGTCTAATTTGTTGATTCTGTATAGCCTGTATCCAAAATAGTGCCTGGCACACGATACTTAATAAATTCTGCCAAATGAATTAAATGCAATGATTAATAACAGTTTTTAAATGGGGGAAATTCACTTTGTACAACATACAGACAAATCTCAACTCTACCATTTGCGGGGCAAAAAAAGCCTGGTTAAGACTGCAAAGAGTTCTCCTGAGACGGTAGTATCTATGTGTTGGTGCTTGCAAATTCAAAATTATAAACTCTATCGAAGCTTGAGAGAAAGGAAGAGTATGGGTCAAAAGGTACTGAATTCTACTGCTGATATCACCTTTCAGAAAATATGTGATTTAGATAATTCTCTAGTCGCAACTATTTTTGTCAGTCCTAGTAGTTGTCCTTTGTTACTGCATATTTCTTTCCATGCAGTGAACGTCTCTATTTATTAGTCTACTCTGACATAGAATGCTATTTCACAGGTATTTTACTAAATGTTGAAATAAAGTCAAATACATAATTTCCACAGAGGGTAGGTAGAGGAGATGGAAAGAAACAATTGCAATGAAAATACCAAGTAATCTCTTCCTTAAATTTACGCCGACCTCCAAATAAAGAAAAGCATTACATTTCTTATTATGTATTAGTGCTTATTTCCCATTTTATTTGATCTGATGATGTCACCAAGAAAACTGGCTTGCTTAGAGATCTAGGAAATGCCTGCTTTGAAGCATTTTCATATATCTTTTGTCAATTATCGATGAACATGATAGTGATTTAAAAAGAGAGAGAGAGAGAGAGAGAGAGAGAGAGAGAGAGAGAGAGAGAGAGAGAGAGAGAGAGAGAGAGAGAGAAGAGAATAATTTGAAGCCATTTAGGTAATAAGAGATATGTTCCTCCCCAGTTCTGTCACTTAAAAGCTTTGTTGACTTTGGTAAGTTACTATAGTCTTTCTTTTTTTTTTTTTTTTTAATTTATTGGGGTGACAATTGTTAGTGAAATTACATAGATTTCAGGTGTACAATTCTGTATTACATCATCTATAAATCCCATTGTGTGTTGACCACCCAGAGTCAGTTCTCCTTCCATCACCATATATTTGATCCCCCTTACCCTCATCTCCCTCCCCCCCAACCCATTACCCTCTGGTAACCACTAAACTATTGTCTGTATCTATGAGTTTTTGTTTCTCATTTGTTTGTCTTGTTCTTTTGTTGTTTTTGGTTTTATACCACATATCAGTGAAATCAAATGGTTCTCTGCTTTTTCTGTCTGACTTATTTCACTTCGCATTACACTCTCAAGATCCATCCATGTTGTCACAAATGTTCCTATACCATCTTTCTTACCACCGAATAGTATTCCATTGTGTATATATACCACAACTTCTTTATCCATTCATCTATCGAAGGACATTTTGGCTGTTTCCATGTCTTGACCACCGTAAACAAAGCTGCAATGAACATTGGAGCACACGTGTCTTTATGGATAAATGTTTTCAAAATTTTGGGTAGATACCCAGGAGAGGGATTGCTAGGTCATATGGAAATTCTATTAGGAATTTTTTGAAGAACCGCCACACTGCCTTCCATAACGACTGCACCAGTCTGCTTTCCCACCAACAGTGTATGAGGGTTTCTTATTCTCCACAGCCTCTCTAACACTTGTTACTATTTGTCTTGTTGATGATACCCATTCTGACTGGGGTGAGGTGATATCTCATTGTGATTTTTATTTGCATTTCTCTGATGATTAGTGATGTTGAGCATTTTTTATATGTCTATTTGCCATTTGCATGTCCTCTTTGGAGAAATGTCTCTTCAGGTCCTCTGCTCATTTTTCAATTGGGTTGTTTGTTTTTTAGTTGTTGAGCTTCATAAGTTCCTTGTATATTTTGGAGATTAGCCCCTTATCGGAGGCACTGTTTGCAAAAATCTTCTCCCATTCAGTCGGTTGCCTCTTTATTTTGTCGATGGTTTCTTCTGCTGTGCAGAAGCTTTTAAGTTTGATATAGTCCCATTCATTTATTTTAGCTTTTACTTCCATTGCCTTTGGAGTCAAATTCATAAAATGCTCTTTTAACCCAAGGTCCATAAGTTTAGTACCTGTGTTTTCTTCTATGCAGTTTATTGTGGCAAGTCTTATGCTTAAGTGTTTGATCCATTTTGAATTAATTTTGGTACATGGTGACAGATAGCAGTCCAGTTTCATTCTTTTGCACATAGCTATCCAATTCTGCCAGCACCATTTATTGAAGAGACTGTCTTTCCTCCATTGTATGTTTTTAGCTTCTTTGTCAAAAATTATCTGTCCATATTTATGTGGTTTTATTTCTGGGTTCTCAATTCTATTCCATTGGTCTATGTGTCTGTTTTTCTGCCAATATCATGTTGTTTTGATTATTGTAGCCCTGTAGTGCAAGCTAAAGTCAGGGAGTGCGATACCTTCAGTATTGTTCTTTTTTCTTAAGATTGCTTTGGCTATTTGGGGTCTTTTGTGGTTCCAAACAAATCTGATGATTTTTTTGTTCTATTTCTTTAAAAAATGCCATTGGGATTTTGATGGGGATTGCATTAAATCTGTATATTGCTTTGGGTAATATGGCCATTTTAACTATGCTGATTCTTCCAATCCATGAGCACGGAAAGTCTTTCCATTTCTTTGTGTCTTCTTCAATTTCTTTCAAAAGTGTCTTATAGCTTTCAGCACATAGGTTTTTCACATCTTTGGTTAAGTTTATTCCTAGGTATTTTATTCTTTTTGCTGCAATTGCAAAGTGAATTATTTTTTGTATTTCTTTTTCTGAGATTTTGTTGTTAGTATATAGGAATGCAATGGACTTTTGTACGTTGATTTTGTATCCAGCAACTTTACTGTATTCGTTGATTGTTTCTAACAGCTTTTTGGTGGAGTCTTTAGGGTTTTCTATATATAGCATCATGTCATCTGCAAAGAGTGATAATCTAACTTTTTCATTTCCAATTTGGATGCGTTTTATTTCTTTCTCTTGCCTGATTCCTCTGGCAACGACTTCCAACACTATGTTGAAAAGTAGAGGTGATAGGGGAGAACCCTGTCGTGTTCCTGAACGTAGAGCAAAGGGCTTCAGTTTTTCACCATTAATTATGAGGTTAGCTGAGGGCTTGTCATATATGGCCTTTATTATGTTGAGGTAAGTTCCTTCTATACCTATTTTATTAAGTGTTTTAATCATAAATGGATGTTGTATCTTGTCAAATGCTCTGATTTTTGTTATTTTCTTTTTTCTGCTGACCTTGGGTTTTACTTGTTCTTCTTTTTCTAGTTCTTTAAAGTGTAACATGAGGTTATTTGGGATTTTTCTTGTTTCTTGAGATAGGCTTGTAATGATATAAATTTCCCTCTTAAAACTGCTTTCGCTGCATCCCAAAAATTTTGGTAGGATGTGTTTTCATTGTCATTTGATTCTATATATCTTTTGATCTCTCCTCTAATTTCTTCTTTGACCCAGTTGTTCTTTAAAAGTATGTTGTTTAATCTCCATGTATTTGTGTTTTTTTCTGCTTTCTTTTCGCAGTTGATATCAAATTTCAAAGCCTTGTGATCAGAGAATATGCTTGGTATGATTTCAATCTTCTTAAATTTGCTGAGGCTGATTTTATGTCCCAATATATGGTCTATCCTTGAGAATGTTCCATGTATACTCGAAAAGAATGTATAGTCTGATGTTTTAGGATGAAGTGCTCTATATATGTCAATTATGTCCATTTCATCTAATGTGTCATTTAGGGCTGCTGTTTCATTATTTATTTTCTGTTTGGATGATCTATCCATAGCTGTCAATGATGTATTTAAATCCCTAGTATAATTGTGTTTTGGTCAATTTCTCCCTTTAGTTCTGTTAGTAGTTGCTTGGTATATTTTGGTGCTCACTGATTGGGGGCATAAATATTGATGACTGTTATGTGTTCTTGTTGTATAGTCCCCTTTACCATTATAAAACCTCCATCTTTGTCTCTTGTTACCTTTTTCACTCTGAAGTCTGTTTCATCTGATATCATTATGGCTACTCCTGATTTTCTCTGGGTACCATTTGCTTGGAGTGTCAATTTCCACCCTTTCACTTTGAGTCTATGCTTGTCTTTGTACCTGAGATGTGTCTCTTGGGGACAGCATATGGTTGGGTTTAGTTTTTTGCTCCAATCTGCTACCCTGTGCCTTTTGATTGGTGAGTTCAGTCCATTTACATTTAGGGTGATTATTGATGCGCGAGGATTTCCTGTCATTCTATCTTTAGTTTTCTGGTAAGGCTGTGTCTCCGTTGTTTCTTTGCCTTTTTGTTGTTGTCTGTTATTTCTGTGTGGAGGTATTCTATGATGCTTCCCTCTGTTTCTTCTTTTACTACAGTATATATTTCAGTTCTGGATTTTTTTTGAGTGTTTACACTTAAGTTTATGTAAAAGAAAGTTTGATATTTAGAGTATTCCATTTTCTTCAGCACGTTTACTTTTTCCATTCCCATATTCCGGTTCAGGCCCTTACTCTCCCCTTTTTATGTTGCCACAAATTGTCCCTGTTGATGGTGGTCGAATAGCCTCCTTTAGTATTTCTTGTAGTGCAGGTCGTGTATTAGAAAATTCCCTCAGCTTCTGTATGTCTGGATGGTCTTTATTCCTCCTTCATATCTAAAGGATATCTTTGCTGGATATATTATTCTTGGCTCATAATTTCTCTCTTTCAATAGTTTGAATATTTGGTTCCACTCCCTCCTGGCTTGTAGAGTTTCTGCTGAAAAATCTGATGATAATCTAATGGGCTTTCCTTTGTAAGTTATTGTCTTCTTTTCCCTGGTTGCTTTGAGGATTCTTTCTTTGTCGTTGATTTTAGACAGTTTCAATACAATGTGCCTTGGAGAAGGCCTGTTGGGAATGAGGTAATTAGGTGTTCTATTTGCTTCTTGGATTCTAGGATCCAGTTCTGTCCACAAGTTTGGGAAGTTCTCATCAACAATTTGTTTGAATATATTCTCTGTTCCCTTCTCTCTTTCTTCTCCTTCTGGTATGCCCATTATTCTTATATTGCTCTTTCTGATAGAGTCAGAAAGTTCTTGTAGAGTTCTTTCATTTCTTTTAAGTCTCAAGTCTCTTTCTTCCATGTGTGTAATTTCCAGGTTTCTATTTTCGATGTCACTGATTCTTTCCTCTATCTGGTCAACTCTACTACCTAAGCTGGTTATTTCATTCTTAGTTTCTTCTATTGAGTTCTTAATCTCCAGAAATCCTCTTTGGTTCTTTTTTAAAATTTCAACCTCTTTCGTAAAATGCTCATGTTGTTCTTTGATTGCATTTCTGAGTTCATTAAATTGCCTTTCTGTGTTTTCTTGCATCTCGTTGAGTTTTTTCAGAACTGCAATCTTGAATTCTCTGCCATTTAAGTCACATATTTCCAAGTCTTTAAGTTCCTTTTCTGGAGACTTTTCACTTTCTTTCTGAGCTGTCTTGTTGCCTTGGTTATTCATGGCCATTACTGATTTATTATTTCTCTTCCTAGACATCTACAGGAGTGGCTTCTGCAACAGGCTGATAGGAAGAGGTCTTTCTTTTGTTTTCCAACACTTGTTGGTAGAATGTTTTATTTTCTCTTCAACTGGATCCCTTTTTTTCCCTCTATCACACAGTAGTGCTATGTTTTCTCTGCACTATTCCAGCTTCTCACACAATGGAGGGATTCTCTGGGAAATGGGCTTCTCCTCTGTTAACAGTTCACCTGGGTCATAGGGCGCCGCTTCCCTGTGGGGATGCGGAGAGCTTTTGAAGTTCCAAAACTCTTTCTGCACCAGATTCAGAGTCCGTGTGTTTCAGTTCTGTTTACTCTGCAGGGATCAGCCCAGATAGGTGGGGCCAGGGGTGGGGTGAGTTGTGAGAGGTGGCCCAGAGCAATGGCTGCGACCACCACCACAGCTGGTCCGGCTTCCACAGCTCCTTCCCCTTTTGCCGGAACTAGTTGGGCTGTGAATCTGTGTCTGCGGTCCACAGTTCTCAGAACAGCAAATATTCTGTTCTTTTGTTCTGACACTGCTACTGTTCCACTTCTAGCACCAGGCAGGTGGGGGAGGGCGTGCTCTGGGAGGGTCAGGAGGGGGTGGCTAGTCTCAGTGCCCAAGGCCTCCTCTCTCTGCTCGGCAGTGAGAGCTTAAACCACTGTTTTCAGCCTCTTTCCCTCAGTCTTTTCTCTGAGGTCTCTGCCATGAACATTGGTTTCAGCCGTGTTATATGCTGCCCCCTCAGCCCTGTGGGCCATAAGCGGAGCCCTAGCCATCCGTGTTCTTCCCTCTCCTGCAGCTGCAGTAGTTCCGGGATGCAGCGAGCTCGGAGCACTGAGCTAGGTCTGCATCTTGCTCCCGAGAGGCCCCGTCTCCGCACTTCTCCCTTCCTTCCTCCCCCACTCGCGCAATTCTCCCACCTTTAGGTGAATTCAGTAGTGGGCCTCTTCGTCTTGCCTGTCTGCTGTGCAGGGAGTCCTTTGTGGAATTATTGTTGTTCGATTAGTTGTAAATTCCAGGGGAGCTTTACAGAGACTCACCTCACGCCGCCATTTTGATGACGTCTCCTACTATAGTCTTTCTGAGCCTTACTTTTCTCTTTTGAAGATGGGCATAATCATACCAGTCTTTCAAGGTTGATATGAAGATCAATGTAAATGAGAAATATAAATGAACTATAAACATGAAAATCCTTGGCACACAACTTTGCTTAAAATGCCTTTATTTATTTATTTATTTATTTACTTATTTAGAATTCTATTTAGTCCTCATTTATTTATTGAAGCCCATATTGAGTATTTACTGTGTTTTATGCTAGGCATTCAAGATGACTTAGAAATAGTCCTGGATATCTGTGTTTTATCTGGGAGATTTGATTGTCATTCTACCTATATCTGAAATTCTACCCTCCTCCTGCCTTTTTTAACCAGTAAATTGATTTTTTTCTTTTTTCTGTCATGTAATGAAATCCTCAGACTATATTTATGTATTCAGATTCAATATAAGAGTTACTTTGGAAAATAGCTAATTTCTATAAAATAACCAATTACTTTAAAAAAAAGAACTCTTTTTGTACACTCAAAAATGTCTTTGCTTTTTTCTTAGCTGAATTGAAATACATCTCTTATAATTTAGTTTCGTCCTCCACTGCTCATAAATGATTATACACATACTAGAATTTTTTTCTCCCTGACAATTCATTACATTGAATGGCACATGCAATATCCCATCTGTCTTTCTAAAGGCACATCAATATTGGCCTACTTTGATTGAACTACCTAGACCAGCAATTCATTAACCTGTAACACCCTAGGACTGTTGTTTCATTATTGCTCCCTTAATGCTTCTCTGTTCCTCAGAGATAACATGAAGTTTCTAGGTTTCTACCTGAATACTTAGCTTTAAAAAATACAATTATTTTCCCTCTTATTCAAATGCTAGACCATAGCTTCTAGATATTAGGCTATAAGTAAGAAAATCTGCCAGTCATTATATGATGCTGAATAACATAAGAATTCTCACACACTTTTCCTTTGTATCTTATTGCATTTCCTCCTGTCTTCCTCTATATTTTAAGTTATTTTCCTTCTTTTTTGTCTCTTGTAGTTAGATTGTGGTTGAAATGGAAATCAAGAGGTTATTTTCTTCTTCATATTGTTGGTAATAAATTGTATTTTTATTTTTGGTGGTTGAAAGTGACAATGGAATAAACCATTAGCTGTTACTTGGTACTCGAGATAGACATGTGAGTGGTAACAGCTGATATTCCTAAATGCAATTAGGTATCCTCTACCACCTTATTCTTATTGTGTGTCACTCTTCTCTTCCTCTCTTCTACATCAAAATTATTTTTGATATACATGTCAATTGAGAATCATACTGTTATTTCTTGAGAGTTGATATTCTAATGGTCAGGAGGAAAAAATAAGCAGACAGCTATTAAGTCAAGCGATAAATCTGATATCTTCATACAAACTATGGAAACATCTCCCACTGAGTATAACATGTTGAGTTTGAATTACTTGTGAGGTATGCAAGACAAGAGGGAAATATATGAGGGAAGTTAGGAGAGATTTTGAACAGAAATGTAGATTTGAATTCAGTAACAAGTTGTTTGTAGGTGAAGCTATGAGGCTGGCTTGTCATTCAAGGAATACAAGTATATGCCTAGAAAGAAGAGATAATGGACTAAACCAGACCACGGGGAACAAAAAAAGCACTTAAAGGAATATGTATAACTAAAATCTACAAAGTCCCCTAAGAAACAGTAATCAGAGAGAGACAAGTGATGTCTTAAAAGTCAAAATAAGAGTTTCAGAAAGCAACTAGTCAGTGACATTAAATATTTTGTAAAGGTCAAGTTACAAATCAAAGAAATTATGCTTGCTTGGACTGATATGATTATTTTCCTTTAAAAAAGGAGATATTTAAAAAGCAATATGATATTAGCTCCTTAAAAGTTGTTTTTGTCCCTATATTCAGAAGGAAAATAAAAAAGTCTTCGGCAACTTAATTATGATACCTGTGGAGTCCTCATTTATATTCTGATGTACTAATCGGTATCAACCTAGTGTGAACGAAAGATACTTAGTGAGAAAAAAAAATATAAGGTAATTCATTGCAAATAGAAATAACCTAGAGTTGAATCTAAATTGGTAACTCCTTTGAAAATAAGACTTCTTTTAACTAAATTTATTTGGACAAGAATCAGGGAGAGATAAGTTCTAGTCATCTTGGGGATAAGCTGTTGGTAATAGAAAATGGGGAAAAGGTTGTGGCAACACATGATTTTGTAGACCCAGCTCTGGTTTCACCAGAGAAGTGGAAGACCCCACTGAGCCTTGACTATGTGTGACTTCAAACTCTCAGGTGAGGGTTTGTCCTCAGAATGCTCTGAATCCCTGCTGGTCTGGTCAGAATTAAGTAAGAACTTTGCCTCCTATATTGATATAAATGGAGGAAAATAATTCACATTTTAAAATATATCCCTTTACCTTCTACATTATATTTATTGCTTCTGTTCTCCATTTCTAAACACGATTTTTAAGAAAGTGGTGACATGGAGATAATAAAACCAAAGGAGAGTTGTCTAGTCTCTTACTTTAGAAGGAACCCTTGAGAAAATCCCAAAGGTCTTGAATTGATAAAATTCAATGTATATAAAAACAAGGCATCTGAATACAGGTCAAGATTTTATTCTTTCCATTTATGTAAGCAGATGGTTAAGTTAAGAAAAATTGCCATTCTGAATCAGTCCCGTGAAATCGCTGAGAATTCTGGCCTTATGCTAAATACCTTTCTGAGAAAGATTTTCTAAATCCTCTATGAGACATACTGAGTTGGAACAGGTTTTGTTTTTGTTTTCTTTAATGTTTTTTGTTAATATTTGTTAGTAGTTTAGGAAAACGAAACATGTTATATGCCGATAGGAAAGTACAGTTGGATAAGCTGTCATTAACATCATTACATGATAATTCTATCTTACACTCACAAAAATCCTTCCTCACCTAGCTGTTACAATGAGAGATAGCATATGCCATAGCAAAAAGTGCAGTTAGAACTGATCTCAAACTTGATTATTTTATTCACTTTTTGGCTTAGGCATGCTAGGTAATTTTTCTTAATTGAAAAAGAATTATATAGTGTGCATAAAAGTATCTATGGTGAGCATGTACATTATACGAAACATAGCAGCACTTCGGTGAATGCCATGTGCTTTCTCTTGTCCCTTTTCTCCCTCATTATCTCTTTCTTTTGTTATATTCTTCCTCCCACCGTCCCTCCCTCCCTTCCTTTTTTCCTTCCCTCTTTTTCTTGCTTTTTCTTCTGAATAATCATGAAATTCTTACTTCAAAATCAAAGCCCTACCAATCCCAATCTATATTATTTCCAGTCTTTCCAACCATGTCACCCTCTGTTAATATACATGAACATTTCATTCTAGGAAGAATTATTTGTCCACTGTTCCCATGCATGGTTTTCTTTTTAGTGATTCTACATTTTTGCTCACGTAACTTCCCATAATAGGGCCATCCTCTCTATTTTAACCTTTTAAAATAAGCTAGGATCCCCCTTTTTTGTAAGCCTAAGACCATCTTGACAAAACAACCATCCAACCAAACAAAAAGATTTCTCTGCTCTTTTTGAACTTCTATGATTATACGCCATAAAATTCTGACTTAATCTGACTTGCATCATTATTTGATTCATCAAATACAACTTATACATAGAGTAATTTTATATCACTTTATCTTTTTCAAACAATCACTGTAGAAATCAAACTTGATAGATATTAATGTGCTCACTTTATAGATGATGATCAAACAAACTTAAAGGGAAGAAATATTTTGCCCAAGATCAAAGAACTTGGAGAGACAGAGATGAAATACCAACCAGGTTTCCTGAATTGAAGCACAGTGCTTTAAACTATGCAATTACATTTTATGTATGTTATTAATGTAATATTATAAGATCACAAACCAATAAATTATATAAGCTTTGAGGGGAAATTATCTATAATTTGACATGTATATTTTTGTGTGTGTGTTTTAATCCCACCCCCTCATTCATACACATATCATATATAAGGACAGTGGAAAAAATAGGACCATTCTTATATATTTCAAATATGTATGGATTTTTTTAGAAAAAATAAAATCATATAGATTGTGTGATTTGTTCATTTTTACCCCCAGAAATAAAAATCACTGTGGATTAGACAAAGGGAGAGAACTATCTCTGCAATCATTTCTAAGTTACAGTCATGCTGACACAATAGTTAGGTGTGAAATTGATCACAATGGTTGCAGAAGTACGTCTAGAACATGCCTTCAGATGATAGTAATAGGGCATCTGATTTCAGGGCAGAAGCTGAAATATCTTATGGATATCCTCTTACTAAAATCAATACTCCATTTTTTCACCACATCTCCACTCTGTACTGGATTTTTTCATAAACTTTGGAAGTAAATTGTTGCTTATTTGAACATTAACTATTTATTCCTTCGTCCTTCATTAGCAAGTTAATATTTGGAGTTGATGATAATACTTACCAGTTTATTTGGTTTATCTTTTGCTAAAATTAAGGTGTTTATGTTATAGAAAAGATAATTTTATAGTATATTGAGTTTCTCAGCGACCGACGATAAACGAATACCAAATGCCAGTGTTCCTATTGTCATCTTCTATCTTTGTATAGGCAAACACATATTTAAAGCTTATAATGGTATATGATTTATAGTCAAACACAGCACTCTTCCTTCATGTGAACAAGATATCATTAAAGCTATAAATAAGATACAAATAAGATCAGAATTTGAGTAAGACTGAACACTTCTTATTTATATATGCATAGCTTGAGGCCAGCTAGAATATAAAAGAATATTGTTTTATAAAAACGCATTTTCAATTTGTGTTTGAAAGAGTATTGCATAGCAACTAATTGTTGTTTATGGATAATTGCCTGATAATACCTGACCCATCTATATATTTTTTAAAATTTAAATTCTACCTTCTAAAGTATCAAAGTAGATAACTGCAATGACCTGAACATTTTAAAGATAAAATTTCATCCTTTTAAATTGATATTGATAAAAGTTCTATTCAGAAAACCTATTTTTTCCTAGATATGCATGACAATTTAAAAGTGTTTTAATCCAGATTAATGAGGCTAAAACAAAAATGTCTTTCATGTGAGATATTTAGGTCAACCTAAGGAATAAAAGATTGATAGCTCACCTACTACCAACAATTTGTTAATGAATCATCCTTATACAATTTAGGCAATAGTTGATTTTTCTATTTTACTCTGCTGGTGTTCTAGAAACATTTTCTATTCTATTGCATATTTCAAATTAAAAATCCTGGAATTTGTTTGGAATTAAATCTGTCAATTTTCTTGCTAGAAAAATCTGAATATTACTGCATTTCTATATAATGTTTTCAAGGTTTTATAATGTATTCAAGTTTTTATTCACAAATTTATGGTAATAATAATAATAATAATAATAATAATAATAATAATAATAATAAAATTTAAAACATCAAGAGGGTTTGAGTCCCATCACCAACATTTATAGCTATCTATGTGATTGTTAGGCAAATTGTTTTCTGACCATAATCTCATATATGAAGATAACATCTACCAAATAGAGAGGAGTTTGTGGGGATTAAACATGATAATGCATGGAAAAATTCCTCTTACAGTGCCTGACCTGTGGTATTCATATTGTACACCAATCCTTATATTTCAGTCTAGATATATTAAGTTATTTCATTTACAAAACATTCCCTGTTAAGCATATTTTGCAGTTGGGATTTTGGTAAATTGGGAAGTGACTTTGTGTTTTTGATGTGGTTCTGGATTCTTAGATTCCTAATGGAAAACAGTCAACATCTGTTTCCTTCTTCCGTGTTTCCCTGAAAATAAGACCTAGCCAGACCATCAGCTCTAATGCGTCTTTTGGAGCAAAAATTATTATAAGACCTGGTAATGTATTATATTATACTAATATTATACTATGACTTGGCATTATATTATAACCAGTATTATGTTATGTGATGTGATGTGATATGATATGATATTATATTAAAGACCCAGTCTTATATTATTAAAATAAGACTGGGTCTTATATTAACTTTTGCTCCAAAGATGCATTAGAGCTGATGGTCCGCTAGGTCTTATTTTCGGGGAAACGCGGTTATTATTGCTCCCAATATTGTTAGAATGAGATAAGCTAGAATTCAAATCCTTTATGCTATAGAGAAGGGCAAGAGTGTAGCAATAGTTCATAGCTGTGTCCTTCATCAAAGGCAAAGACCAATCAATGCAGGTGGTGGATTATGTAAAATAAACATCGATTCCAGTATCATAGTTACATAGCATAGGTTATGTTTACCAAGTTTTAGGAGCAACAAAAGTGATAAAGCTAGTGATTGCAGTCAAAATCAGCATTTAGAATGCATTGAAATAACAGAGAAATGAGATGAATCCAAATGATCTCAAATTTTAAAAGAATGAATATACTTTGCTTTATGAAGTTCTTAAGAATAAATTGCATAAGTACCTCATAACTTAGAAGCAATATGGATGAAGATGATTGAGGAATTACACTCATTTCTTATCCTTGCTATAACAAATTATTACCACTTTTGTGGCTTAAAAAACACAGATTTTTTTTTTGTAGTTTGGTTTTTTTTTTTTTTTAGCTTACAGCTCTGGGGTTCAGAAGTCTAAAAATGGGTCTTACCAAGGAGAAAAATCAAGGCACCAGCAACACTGTGTTCCTTCTGGAGATGCCGAGGGAGAGAATGTCTTCCTTCCTTTTTCCAGCTTCTAGAGCCTGTCTACATTTCTTGGCTGTTGGCTCCCTTCCAGCAGAAGCATCACTCTGATCTCTGCTTCTGTTGTCAGATCTCTTTCTCTGACTCCCTTCCTCCTGCCTCCCTCTAATAAGCACCGTGTGACTACATTGTGCCCTGGCAGATAATCCAGGATAATCTCCCCATCTCATATTCCTTATTTTAGTCACATTCCAAAGCCTCTTTGCCATTCAAAGCAACAAATTCATGGGTTCTTGGGGTTAGGATGTGGCATCTTTAGGGAGAGGGCATTATTCTATCTATCACAGGGGTTTTAGGCGGAATAGATGCAAGACAAGGAGGCAACATAATTGGCTGGGTCTGAGTAACGTTAATATGACGTGAGTCTTCAGTGACAGAAAAACAGAAGTTCTTAATGGGGCAAATTGTTTAGTTCAGCTCTGATGGTCACAGAGTGTAATTACAGAAGACTGAGAGTAGAATGATGAGTGGACTTAAAGACATGATGTTTTGTTGTCCATATTTGAAAAAAAATTGTGTAAAAAGAGGATACAGTAACTTTCCTCAAATATTTATAAGGGTGTCTGTCACACGAAGGAGGGATTAGCAGTGTTCTATTAAGCTCAAAGAGCTAGCGACACCATCAGCAAGCACAAGTCATAGTATGGGATGTCAGATCTGAGAATCAGCACGACAGGAAACAACATATTTCCTTCCTTAGAAGGTTTCCTTCTCTAGATGTCTTCAAGCTTGGGGCCTCCCAAATTCTTTATGGGTGTGTGGTAATGGACATTAAAGCATCAGAGAAAAAGTTTGACTAAAAACTGCATCACTTTTGAAGTTACATCAAAAACTTTGATTTTACTATTGTTTGATTTTACTATCTTCTGGCTTATATTTAGGACAGAATCACTATAGAGCTTATTCATAGATTTCTTGTTTTTCCATCTGTCAAGTGAGAACTGGTTTATATAAATCAATATTGATTTTAAGTAAGAGATCTTCAGTCAGGTGGTGAGTGAATCAGAAATAGAATCAAAGGCTCTCTATAAAAAGCTCAGACACTGTATCATGGAGGAGGAATGGCACACGGTACTGTGATGATCCACACTATGTAAAGCTGTTACAAACAGTAGAGCAGGAGAGTTTTAATGTAGTTGTACTAAAAAAAGAAAATGAAAAGAAAATCATTTGCAATGAATGGGAATGATATCTGTTCAATTTTGTAAAACTGTTGTAAATACTATGTATAAAATGTTAGTAATCTCCTGAGAGAAGGAAGCACGGATGACATCACCTAAATTTATATACAAAATAATGTATTTATGGATTACTTTTTTTATGAAAATAAATTGTGGCCCTTCAATGACATCACTGAATTTTGAAAAACAAACTAAATTCTCTGCCCAAACTGCAGAATTTGAAATGCTCAGGGAATCTCTCTGTCTCTCTCTCTCTCTCATTTTATTTATCTTAATTCTTAAATGCAAAATTTTAAATTAATTATAAGCCTCAAACCCTGAATGTAGTAAAGAAAGAAAGAAAAAGGGAAGATATGCTTTTGAATTTTTTTAAATACAAAAATTACCTTAATGGGTGGTAAGGAAAAAGTCAATAACCAAGAATCATTAAGTAATTAGGAAAATAAAAAAAGTTCTGAGTACACTGAAAAATAAATGAAGAGTTATTACATGAAGAAACAATGTTTAGAATAATATAAGATTTATGTTCTTTTATAAAACAGTTTTTGCAATGAAGAATTGCCTTATGATAGTTTAAAGCATGAAGAATTTAAAAGAATTGGGTATATGTGCAAAGAAAAAAGAATGATCTGAAAGATGCAGTTAACTGAAAAGAAGAAAACGGAGCAATCAAATGGATATAATAGTCAAAGAGGTAAAGAGCAAAGTGAACATAATTGAAATATTATATATTATTAATATCTAAAAGTCATATTTATCTAACAGCAAGTTAAAATTTCACTTCAAAGTCTGTTTAGAAAGAAGTAAAATTCAAAGTGCTTCGTAGCAAACAAGAAAGCCTTGGGTGAGAGAGAGACAATGTAGTTAGATTGTTAGGGATATAAAAACACCGATTTTTCAAGAACTTACATAGAAGTTCAAACATTGACATGATAAAGGGAACCATCCTTACAGAGGAAAAGGGTCCAAGAAATATTTCTAATGGAGAATGAAGAATTAAACTAGATTTAAAATTACAAGCCAATCATTTATCTCTTTAAAACATACAAAATCTCTTCTAAAGTTATATTTTATTCAGGAAGACTCCAAACTACAAACCAAGAGAGAAACCAGATTCCGCCCCGGTCATGTCTCTGTCAATCACTTTCATTCTATCAATCAACTAAGAAAAAAAAGACCAACACTATCCAGTGTTAATCTGGTTTGCATTTGTTGAAGTTAAGAAACAATTGATACTGAATATAACAATGTTTCAACACGTTTCTCTATAAAGTCCAAAATCTGATAAATAAACAGCAACATGGTTTGACAACATGTTGCATGGTTAGGTTATATCATAGTGTCTTAGAAATAATCCCTTTAGTTTTAAAATGATGTGTCATAAGCTTTCTTCAAAACAATTTACGCAAATTATTTTTAAACTATGAAAAACATCTTGAAAATTGTACAGTGACAAGAATTTACAGCAGCTCTTTGGAAGAATAGTATTTTACATGACTTAAAAGGTAAAATACATGGCTGATCATAAACTTGCTTTGTTTACAGTATTTTTGACAGTATTTTTAAATTTGATCCCCTTTTGTCATCAGCGATTCAGAAGTAAATTGTTCATGTGTAACCTGTTTAATACAAGGCTGTGGTTAAACAAAGAAGCTCAGAGTTACTAGTGGAGTGGGAGGAAGGGGTTGAGCATTAAATATTGCACAAGAAGTAACATTAAATTCCTATGCAATGTACAATCTATTGAACTTTTAAGTCAATCATGAAGTCATTCTTTTTGCCAGGAATAATTTAGTACAACCAATAACTCCAGATTCCAAAATACACACACAAAGGTGAGGTCCACACCAACAAAGCTAGAAATGAAACAGGTAACTTTCACGTAACCACATGGGTAAAGAGTTACTATTCATTCTGTAGCAAGAAGAAATTGGGGATTTGTATTAGATATTATTGTATAACCTTGAGTTGTGACCTGCATAATGTTTTATTAATGTGGCGTGAGTCCAATCATTTCAGCAAACTATTTTTATGAAGTTTGAGTTTTGAACTCTTCCATTACATATAGACCTCTGTATGGAAAGCAAATAAATCATTTTTGGAACTTACCTAGGTAATTATAATCATGCCATTGGATACATATGATAAAAATTGGATAAATAGACTCCAAAGTGTGTAAACCAATAGATAAACCCTTTGACTGGTTATACTTCAATTTAAGGGTGAATAAGGACAACCTAGAATGCTTATTAAACCTGCATATTCTAGGTCTATGCTCAGAAATTGTTGCTCCATATTGTGAAAAGTATGTTAAAAGAATGAAATCTTGAGTCTTATTTCTCCCTGGATATTGCTATATATCACCTAGATTCAATAATTGAAGTTATATTTTTCCCCAAGCAAAGAACAAACATGGATACAAATATGTTATGAAGATATTTTACAGGAAAGAATTTGGAAACGTGTGTATTTAATGTGTGGTGCCAGCAGTTATGTATCATCTCCAAATAGAGGGTGGGCATGTTAGGACAACAGATGGTCTTTTCACCTAAAAACATTAATCTTAAGGAAACGAAATCATCTATCAGTGAAACTGAGCAGGTGGTACTTTCCTGATCTCTCTGCCCCCTATAGAAAAAAGGCTAATTGAATTTTCCTTAAAATATTCTTATGAAGGAAAAATTAAAACTGATCAACCAAAGCCAACTGGTTAAAAATAATGTAAACTCAATACATTGCCAACTTAACAAATTGGTTTTGGGTAAAACATCTTGTTTCCTAGCACTAATTAGGTTATTTGAGAACTTAATTTGAAAATGGACTTATCATTTGTTTCACAGACAAGGATACTGAAACCAGGGCTAACTGTGAGTTAACTAAGGTCATAGAGAGAGTTGATAAAGAGTCCAACATTTCTAACATTTTATCTTAATTTTAAAAGGGATTCTAACTTTAAAGGTCCTTTCTTATAAAAACTGAAGGCTATCCTCCTTTGGTGGTCCAAACTATAATGTCTACTTAATCACTTTTTTCATTGACTTTCTTGTCAGGATATGGTGGAAAGACCATTGGTCTAGAAGTAAGAATATTTTTAAGTTGTTTTGATTCTGCCATTAAGTAGTAGTTTTCTTTAGGGGAGTATGATGGTTAGTTACCTGCTGAGTCACTGCTTTAGCCAGGAGTCCTGCTTACTAAATTTCACACTCTTTTGGCCATGAAGGCATTAGCAAGAAAAGCTTAAGGGAGGCCTTAGAGGAAATGAGAAAGTGCAAGGAAGAGAGTACTATTGTTCCAGCAAGAGAAGACAGTTGCAGTTTCATGCTCCACCTTCGCCGGGCATTTCCAGCACTTCTAGCACCAGCCCCTCAGAGACCAAGACCAGGTAGTAAAATCTCCTTTAGTGGTTCCAACTTCCAGCTCCACATTCCCATCCCCCTACCCTATACCACCACCAAGCTGTCTCAGCATCAGTTATGTAAAGGATGAGTCTCTAAGCTCTTACTCTTTGTGCATCAGTATTAGAGGTAATACCTCCTGTAATCAATATATCGTGGTTACCTTATGTGCAGAAAAGAATGAACTACGCAGGCCTGGTTGCTCAAACCTTGCGCATTCACAAGGCCTGTCTTTTGCAGTGGCCCTCAGTTACCTCCTGGGAAATCAATTTTGAGCTCTTGGAATATTCTGTCTTATAAGAGTGTTTTTGCATGTCTGAGGCCTTGGAAGGTGATGTACCAGTTAGTTAGATAGTTTAGGCTAACAATGTGATTTAGGGTAAACACCCGTTTTTATATGTCAGCGTCTTTGGGACCTGAGATACCAGTTTCATTAGATAGTCTATGTTAACATTGTGATTTATGAGGAACGCCTATTTTTGCTTTGGGGAATTTGAGTCTGAGTAGCTGAGGTAATTTACTGCATGCCTACATGACTGACTCCCCAAAACACCTTGTATAACAAAGCTTAGGTGAGCTTCTGTGATTGACAATTCTTTGCATGTGTTGTCACACTTTATTACTGGGAAGATGAAATGTGTTCCTTTGATTTCACTGGGAGAGGACACTTGGAAACTTGTGTCTAATTTCCCCTGGACTTCATCCAGTGTGTCTTTTCCCTTGGTTGATTTTAGTTTTTATTTTTTGACTGTAATAAACTGTAGTCTTGAGAATAACATTTTTTCTGAGTTCTGTGAATTGTTCTAGTGAATCATCAGGACTTAGCGTGGTCTTGGGCATACCTGACACACCTCAGCTTCCTCTGGTTTGCTTTTTCAGTCTTGATAACAACTATGTATCACAACTCTGAATTAAATATCCACTCTGATATAGTTTGAGTGTTTTATATTGTCATGTTTGGACGTTGACTGATACACTACGATAATAACACCTTCAGGGCACAATTACTTATAGGTGTATTGAATGATTTGTAGGAGAGAATTTTATGATTCTGTGGTCCCTTTCCCAGAAATACTTTTCTTTTTCTCTCCCACTGTTTGAGACATCAACCATTTATGTGTCAAAGAAAAATCACTATTAATATTTTCTTATTCCACCTTTTAAGAGACAAGGACACATTTTGTTCTAGATTGCTATAATAGGCTCCAGCTCTTTACTCCAGAATTTCAGAATTATTATTTCACATACTTTTTCTTTTAATTTTCTCCAGCTTTATTGAAGTAAAATTGACAAATAAAGATGTATGTTTTTAAAGCATACAACATGATGATGTGATGTAAGTAAACTTTGTGAAATGATTATCATAATCAGGTTAATTAACATATCCATCACCTCATAGAGTTACCTTTTTTTTGTTTCCTCACGGTTAGGACGTTTACAAAATACCCTCTTTGCAAATTTCGAGTGTGCAATTGCAGTATTAACTATAGTCACCATGATGTATGTTACATCCTTAGCACTTGTTTATCTGATAACTGAAAACTTCTACTCTTACCAACATCTCCTCATCTCCCCCAGCCCACAGCCATAATAGCCACTATCCTACTCTTTGTTTCTTTGAGTTTGACTTTTTTTTAGGTCCTACATAAAAGTGAGGTCATACAGTATTCATAAGTATTTGTCTTTCTCTGTCTTCCAATTTGGAATGCATTAGAGTATATATATATATATGTACATATATGTATATATGTACATACACATATTATATATTATAATATATCTATATCTATAGATATCCATCCTTCTTTGAAGGACACTTAGATTGTGAATAATTCTTCAATGAAGATGGGATGTAGGTATCTCTTTGAGATCATGTTTTTCTCCACGTCTTCGTCAACACTTTTTATCGCTTGTCTTTTTATTTTTATTTTTTTAAAGATTTTATGGGGGAAGGGGAACAGGACTTTATTGGGGAACAGTGTGTACTTCCAGGCCTTTTTTCCAAGTCGTTGTCCTTTCTATCTTAGTTGTGGAGGGTGCCGTTCAGCTTCAAGTTGTTGTCCTTTCATTCTTAGTTGTGGTGGGCGCAGCTCAGCTCCAGGTCCAGTTGCCGTTTTCTAGTTGTAGGGGGCACAGCCCCACCATCCCTTGCGGGAGTAGAATCGGCAACCTTATGGTTGAGAGGATGCATTCCAACCAACTGAGCCATCTGGAAGCTCAGCGGCAGCTCAGCTCAAGGTGCCGTGTTCAATCTTAGTTGCAGGGGGCACCGCCCACCATCCCTTGCAGGACTCGAGGAATTGAACCGGCAACCTTGTGGTTGAGAGCCCACTGGCCCATGTGGGAATCAAACCAGCAGCCTTCGGAGTTAGGAGCATGGAGCTCTAATCGCCTGAGCCATCGGGCCGGCCCTATTGCTTGTCTTTTTGATGATAACCATTCTAACAGGTCTGAAATGACACCTTATTGAGGTTTTGAGTTACATCTCCCTCATGATTAGTGGTACTGAGCACCTGTTCATGTACCTGTTGTCCATTGTATGTCTTTCTTGGAAAAATGTCTATTCAGATCCTTTGACCATTTTTTAATCACATTGTTTTCTTGCTATTTAGTGGTATGAGTTCTTTATATATTTTGGACATTAGTACCTTAGATATATAATTTGCAAATATTTTCTTCCATTCTGTAGGTTACCATTTCATTTTGTTGTGGGTTTCTTTTGCTGTGCAGAGACTTTTTAGTTTGATGCAGTTCTACTTACTTACTTTTTCTTTTGTTGCCTTTGCTGTTGATGTCAAATCCAAGAAAATGATTTCTAAGGCTGAAGTCTAGAAATTTTCCCTTATGTTTTCTTCTAGGAGTTTTATGATTTTTGTTTGTATGTTCATGTCTCAATTTTGTGTTGATTTTTGTGTATGGTATAAGATATGAGTCTAGTTTCATTTTTCACTGTGGTTTTTATCATCCCTTCACTTTCACTCTTTGTGTGTCCTTAAATCTGAAGTGAGTTTCTCAGGTACTTTTTTAAAAATTAATTCTGCTACTCTGTGTCTTTTGACTGGAAAATTAATCTAATTACATTTAATGTAATTACTTATAGATAAGGACTTACTAATGCCATCTTATTAATTCCATGTTTCCCCCAAAATAAGACCTAGCTGAATAATCAGCTCTAATGCATCTTTTGGAGCAAAAATTAATATGAGACCCGGTCTTATTTTACTATAATGTAAGACCAGGTCTTTAATATAATATAATATAACATAATATAATGCCTGGTCTCATTTTAATGTAAGACTGGGTATAATATTATATAATATAATAATGGGTTTTATATTAATTTTTGCTCCAAAAGACGCATTAGAGCTGATTGTTTGGCTATGTCTTATTTTCGGGGAAATATGGTTGTTTTCTGGCTGTTTTGTATTCTTTTGTTCCTTTTTTCATCTTCTGCTGTCCTCCTTTATACATAATGATTTTCCATAATGTTACACTTTGATCCCCTTCTCTTTTCTTTTAGCTATTATAGGATTTTGGTTTGTAGTTACTATGAGGCTTACATAAATCATCTTAAAGTTATAATAGTCCACTGTAAGCTGATAATGACTTGTATCAAATATAAAATTCTACCCTTTTACTTTCTCTCACCCACACATTTTATGTTTTTGATGTCACAATTTACATCTTTCCATATTGTACACCATTAACAAATTATTGTAGCTATAATTATTTTAATATTTTTATCCTTTAACTCTTATAGAGGTTGAGACATTCAAGTTCATGAAGCTCATGGGTCCCAAAGTAGATTCAGCCCAAGAAGATCGTCTTCAAGATACAATATAATAAGACCTAAACACAAAGACGCAGAAATAATTTTAAAAATAGTAAAAGAAAAAAACATTACTTGAGTAGAAGAGAATCCCCATAAGGCTATTCATTTACTCTCCATTGGTTTCAGTTTTCTTATGTTCGAAATGGTTAAATACTTATAGAGATACTGGGAGGAGTAAATAAAATAATATGAGAGAAAAGCTTTTTATGGGATAGGTGCTCATAAATTAAATTATTAACATTATTTGTAGAGTGAATTTAGCACAGTTGTTAAGAATACTGGTATGGAGTTAAATAGATATGTGTTCAAATATTGTTGTAAGAATTGGATGACATCATGATTTAAGTCCAGGTACAGAATTGCCGTTCAATAAATGTTGAATTATCATTATTTTATTCTTTGTCAGTTGTTCTAAGTTCTGTATCTTTATGTATAGAATTGTTACTTCCTATGTCCCCTTTACAAATGAAAACTCAGCTGCCTTATCTCTGCCACTAAAAGATTATCTACCCACTTATAATAATTGAAGATTTCCTTCTTAATTCCGATATTTACAACGTTGAGTTATGAAAGCCTCATATTAAAAATCTGAAATGTTAATTTTTACATTAACATAAAATGTATTGACTTAAAAATAAATGCCCCCTTAAGTAAACCTCAAAACTCTTGATAATTTTGGAGGCAGAAACATTTTTTTCCTGACAGTGGAAGATTTACAATTTATATTTGGACACATCAGAAATATCATTTTGCCTAATTTTTCAGGTAGTTAAATTGACAAATAACAATTTTTACTGTTAGTTTCATTGATTTTTCAGGTAGATTTAAAAACAATTTTCATTTTACAGATGGTACTATTAATGCATGAAGTGTACAATTTGTTTGTCAATGATTCAGCAGCAGGTTTGTTTATAATCTATGAAAAACACAGTTGGATGTTTTCTAACATTACTTTTTGTCAGGAAACAAATATGACATAATCTATAGCGAGGTGGATGCTGAATACATAATTTTAGCATTATTGGCACACTTCTTTTAGTGTTGGTATATTGCTATGAAATTAGTGATTCATAAAACTACCACACAGCCTAATTAAAAGGACCAGTGATCTGTGAATATTAATGTGAGGGATTCCAAAGAACTAAAGCCCAAAGATGAAATCTATAAAGATATAAAAATAGCAAAAAAAAGAGCTATGGATGATAGATAGGAAAAGTATGTTTACACCAGGCATTGTTGGGTGTGCATGGTAGGGGGCAATTACAACCATTTAGTTTAGAATAAGGATACAAATGGTTTAGAGTAAAATAGTGGCACTGGTGGTCATGAGCAAGATTCAGATTCTGAATCTGTTTTGAAAGTTCAAATTGGATTGCGCGCGAATTGAGAGAAAAAGAGAAGATTCCAGTATGATTCCAAGTTTTGTTTTGCACTTTAAACTGGAAGAATTGAGTTGCTGTTTGTTGAAGAGTAGAAGACAGGGGGAAGAACAATTTGGGATGGATTGGAAATCAGAATTGCAATCTGAACACATTACATTTGAGATACTTTTAATTATTGAAGTAGTTATTTGGTAAGACATTAGATATTTGATCCAGAATTAAGAAAAGAGGTATAGATAGGAGATATAAATTTGAGAGTTATATAGATTGCTTTTAAAGCCTGAAACATGAGAGATTATAGATTGGAAATGAGCCAATGGAAAAGAAAAGAAGAGAGATTAAAGGACTTAGCCTGAAAAGTTTAAATATAATAGGGAAGGCCAAAAGGACCTGTGAAAGAATAGCTACTTGTGAAAGGTTGCAGAAGATCCAGGAGGAATTAACATTTTATAAACCCATGAGAACATAGCTTTGCTGAATTGGTATTATGTAAAGATTGCTGCGCATCTCATTTTCCCCTTATTGCCTAAGATTATTTATTTAATGTTAAGATTAGGCGTCTGTTCATAACAATACCTGACTGAGTTCTTCAAATTTGGATCTGATGAATATGAATAAGAACAGATAGTCATTTGTCAAAAAAGATTGGATCTATACTATATATTATAATTATATACATTAAACTTAGTTTACCTCAGTAACTTTCATTCTGGCAAACTATACAATAGGGCTCTGCATCAAAATTCAGTTCCTTTTCATTAGTAACTAATGGAAACTATTCTACATTTTTCTTGTTGAGGTTTTTTCATTTTTTTTTCCTTTTACGGGCCCCTTCCTCTTACTTAACATATGCATTGACTTGCAGTTTCTTAAAACTGTCTCAATTAATTATAGAGATTTATTTTTCTACCTCCAGTGTGCTCTACTAGATGCCAACCACCTGATTTGTATTTAAACTGGTAATATCTTGCTTTCTTGCTATTGTAGCACAACTGTTGTAAACTTGTATTTTTGTATCTGTTTCTACATTCTGCTGGTCAGTGCCAAAGGGGCAGATTTTTACCTCCTTTGATCTAAAAAGCAATTTCCTGATTGGAATGTGAGGTAAATTATGATTCCCTTCATTAGGCAGAAACTTGCTATACATTTCCTATGTTGCAATGTTCAATTTACTGTCTATTATTAATTCATTTAGTCTATAGTTTTTAAACACATCAATTTCAATATCATGTATGACACACCCGATTATCAAACTGGTAAATGGAACACTATAATTCAAGCAAAATCTTGCCTAATATCAAGCTCAATGTTCTTTCTACTGCCTCAGGATGTCTCTAGCATGCATCTACCAGGTGTCCACATAGACCAGGAGGAAGAGAGAGACAAAACACCCTATGTTCGAGTGGTAATGATTTCAGTCAAAATTCATCAGTTTACACTCTTGTAAAAAAATAAGTGTTAAACAATGGAATACTATTCCGCGTTAAGGAAAGATGATATAGGAGCATTTGTGACGGCATGGATGGATCTTGAGAGTATAATGCTAAGTGAAATAAGTCAGACAGACAAAGCAGAGAACCCTATGATTTCACTGATATGTGGTATATAAACCAAAAAGAACAAGACAAACAAATGAGAAAGAAAAACTCATAGACACAGACAATAGTTTAGTGGTTACCAGAGGGTAAGGGGGTGGGGGGTGGGTGATGGGGGTAAAGGGGATCAAATATATGGTGATGGAAGGAGAACTGACTCTGGGTGGTGAACACACAATGGGATTTATAGACGATGTAATACAGAATTGTACACCTGAAATCTATGTAAATTTACTAACAATTGTCACCCCAATAAATTTAATTAAAAAAAAAGTGTTAAAAGCTGATTTTTCCATAATCCTATGGTTATGAGTCTATGCTCCATTTCTTATGTAGTTCACATGGGAAGATACTTAATTGAATAATTTTATTGCGATTGTATTACCAACTTGAGGTGATTCCTTAATCCTCTCTTGTAATACATGGCAATAGCGAATCTTTATAAAAGCTAACAATTATGGTGCAAGACAAAATAATAAGAGCTTCTTTCCAAGGAGTAGGGAATTGTAAAAATGTAATTGTAGAAAGGCCAAAAAGATTATTTAGTACAATATCTTTTTTTTTCCATGTATTTTCTTTACTTTTTGTGTGTGTATACAATACACATAACATAAAACTTACCATCTTAACCATTTTAAGTGTGCAATTTAGTGTTGTACTGTTGTACTATTCACACTGTTGTGCAGGTATCACCGACATCCATCCCCATAACTCTTTTCATCTTGTAAAATTGAAACTCTCTATCCATCAAATAAAAACTTGCATTCTCCCCTCACCCATCCCCTTGCAACCACCATTATACTTTCTATCTTTTGATTTATTTATTTATTTATTAAGTTTATTGGGGTGACATTAGTTAGTTAAATTATATAGGCTTTAATTGTACATTTCTATAATACATCATCAATATATTATATTGTGTGTTCACCATCCAGACTCAGTTCTCCTTCCATCACCATATATTTGATCCCCTTTACCCTCGTCTACCACCTTTCTCCCCCCCTTACCCCATGGTAACCACTAAACTGTTGTCTGTGTTTATGAGTTTTGTTTCTTTAGTTATTTGTCTTGTTCTTTTGTTGCTTCAGTTTTATATCCCACATATAAGTGAAGTTATATGATTCTTCATTTTTTCTGTCTGACTTATTTCACTTGCATGATAATCTCAAGATCCATCCATGTTGTCACAAATGGAAGTATTTCATCTTTTCATTTTGTTTTTTAACTAAAGTTTATTGGGGTGACAATTGTTAGTAAAGTTACATAGATTTCAGGTGTAAAATTATGTAATACATCACATATATATCACATTGTGTGTTCACCACCCAGAGTCAGTTCTCTTTCCATCACCATATATTTGATTCCCTTTACCCTCATCTACCACCCCCCACCCCCTTACCCTCTGGTAACCACTAAACTATTGTCTGTGTCTATGAGTTTTGTTTCTTCATTTGTTTGTCTTGCTCTTCTGTTGTTTTCAGTTTTATATACCACATATCAGTGAAATCATATGGTTCTCTACTTTTTCTGTCTGACTTATTTTACTTAGCATAATAATCTCAAGATCCATCCATGTTGTCACAAATGTTCCTATGTCATCTTTTCTTACCACCGAATAGTATTCCATTGTGTATATATACCACAACTTTTTCATCCATTCATTTATCAATGGACACTTTGGTTGTTTCCATGTCTTGGCCACCATAAATAAAGCTGCAATGAACATTGGAGCACATATGTCTTTATGGATAAATGTTTTCAGATTTTTTTGTGTGGATACCCAGAAGAAAAATTGCTGGGTCTTATGGTAATTCTATTCGTAATTTTTTGAGGAACCTCCACACTGCCTTCCATAAAGGCTGCACCAGTCTGCATTCTCACCAACAGTGGATGAGGGTTCCTTTTTCTCCACAGCCTCTCCAACACTTGTTATTATTTGTCTTGTTCATGATAGCCATTCTAACTGGTGTGAGGTTAGAGCTTATTGTGGTTTTTATTTGCATTTCTCTGATTAGTGATGTTGAACATCTTTTCTTATGTCTATTGGCCATCTGTATGTCATCTTTGAAGAAATGTCTATTCAGGTCCTCTGCCCATTTTTAATTGTATTGTTCACTTTTTGTTGTTGTTGAGTTGTATGAGTTCTTTGTATATTTTGGATATTAGCCCCTTATCGGAGGAATTGTTTGCAAATATCTTCTGCCATTCAGTTGGTTGCCTCTTTATTTTTGACAAAGGAGCAAAAAACATACTATGGAGAAAAAAAAGCCTCTTCAATAAATGGTGCTGGGAGAATTGGAAAGCCACGTGCTCTATACTATCTGTCACCGTGTACCAAAATTAACTGAAAATGGATCAAAAACCTGAAATAACAAACTGCATAGAAGAAAACATAGGTACACAACTTATAGAGCTTGGGTTCAAAGAGGATTTTATGAATTTGACCTCAAAGGCAAGGGAAGTAAAAGCTGAAATTAATGAATTGGACTTGAATTAATGAATATGAAACTTGAAAGCTTCTGCACAACAAAAGAAACCACCGACAAAATATTTTATTTTTTTTAATTCTCAAGTCTGTCTCATATTCCATCTGTGTCATTTCCAGATTTCTATCTTCAATATCACTAATTCTTTCCTCCATCTGTTCAGCTCAATTTCTTAAGCTGGCTGTTTCATTCTTCATCTCTGTTACTGAGTTCTTCAGCTCCAGAATTTCTATTTGGTTCTTTATTAGGATTTCAATCTCTTTGGTAAAATATTAATTTTGTTCATTGATTTTATTCCTGAGTTCATTAAACTACCTATGTGAGTTTTCTTGCATCTTATTGAGTTTTTTCAGTGCTGCAATATTGAATTCTCTGTCATTTATATCACATGTTTCCATGCCTTTAAATTCATTTTCTGGAGATTTTTTTCTTTCTGAGCTGTCTTGTTATCTCAGTTATTTATGGCAATTAATGGATTATTTCTCTACCGAGGCATTTGCAGGGTGGATTTCGTAGCCAGTTGATATGAAGAGGTCTTTCCTTTGCTTTCCAGTAGGTGATGCTTGAGCGTTTTATTTTGTGTCTTGCACTAGAGAGTTTTATTTTCTCTTTGCTGTTCCAGCTTCTGTGGTGGGAGATTTCCTAGGAAGTTGGGCTTCTTCTCTGTGGACAGGCTAACTCTATCTCAGGGCACCACCCCCATGGGAGAATGTGGTGGGTGATGGGGTTCTGGACCTCTGAAATCCCAGTGTTGTCCCTGCAGGCAGATGTAGAGCTGTGTGTCTCAGTAGCCCTGGGTGTCCCCCCCAACCCCCACCTCCTCCATCAGCTAGGAAAGGTGGGGGCGGGGTGGGCTAGGAATGGTGACAGGAGTGCTTGTGGCTTTCTACTCTTCTGAGTAATGGTGACTGCCAGACCACAGCTGCCTCACACCTTTAGCTCTTCCTTTGTTGCTGGAATTAGTCACACTGTGCGTCTGCCAATCAGGAACTGTCTCTAGCTCTTAGCACTGTAGAGATTCTGCTCTTTAATCTGACACTGCTACCATTTTTTTTCTGGGGCCTGTTACTAACACTGCGAGGGTGCAGGGGAGGTGAGCTCTGGGAGGTTGGAGGGAGGCTGCCGTGCTCCATGGCTTTGTTTTCTCCCTGGCAGTGAGGGCAGTGAGGATTATCACACTTTGGTCCTCCTTCTTTGCCCCAAAGTCTCGGCCTAGATCACTGGACTCAGCCATATTATATGCTGATCTCTCAGGCAGCATTTTTGGAGCTACAGAAACTGTACCTGCAGCTCAATTCTCCCCCCTCCCAGGACCATAGTGAGCTCCGGCCTGCATCCTGTAACCCCCATCTCCACACTTCCCCCTTTCCTCCTCCCCTGTTTGCCTGATTCACCCACCTTTAGATGTTTAGATGTGCCAGTTTCTCAGACATGTTTCTGTGTTGTGTAAGAATCCTTTGTTGAATTTTAGCTGTTCAACTTGTAACTAACTTCAGGGGGAGAGATCAAGGAGCACCCTGCATGTCGCCATATTTGTTCTGTCTTTATAGTCCAATGTCTTAATTTATGAGGTGTGATCAAAAGATACAGTGGATGTTTAAGTTAAAAAAAAATACAGTAAAAGACACATTACTATTAATCCCCCTTGAAACACTCCCCCTTGCTTCTAACATACTTATCCCATTGTTCTTGCCATTTTCTGAAGCAATTCTGGAAGTCCTCTTTTATAAGTGTCTTTACTTCATCCTCCATCATGACAACACTCTGTGTCACACATCACTTCTGGTATGGCAATTCTGTCAAATAAAAACATTACGCTGTGTCCTCATCCACCTTGTTCACTGGAACTGGCAACATGCAGCTTCTGGCTCTTCCCCAAAGTCAAAATGACCACAAAAGGAAAACATTTTGAATCAAATCAGGACATTGAGGCAGCCACAACAGTGCAAGTAAGGACACTCACGACAGAGGACTTCTAGAACTGATTTAGAAAGTGGCAAGAACAATGCGATAAGTGTGTTTGAAGTGAGGGCGATGTTTTGAGGGGGATTAATAACAATGTGTCTTGTACTGTAATACTTTTTTTTTTTAATTTAAACATTCACTGTATTTTGTGAACACGCCGCATAATGTGGAGGAAATTGAAATGAAGTTCCTCACTAAACCCAGGCATACTGACTCTTGTTTTTACTACACTGCATTGGAGATTATGTCAAGCAAAGTGCTTTGAATAGTGTAAGAAAAAAATGCTTTATGATCATCTGATCCATTTCATATTGCTTCTGCTTGGCCGCATGGAAAACCACACTTCCTAGCTTGTTAAGCAGATCATATGACTATGTTGATGAATGAGTTGTGAGTTTAAAGGACATTTGACACTCCTGGCCTGAAGCAAAGGAAACTCCCTGTAGAAGTATTCACCTTTCTCTTCCTTTGCAGCAGGTGACTTGGAAGAGAGCTGGCAGGACCGCAAGATTAAAGCAATCTGCATTTTTAGTGCTTGAAGGCAGCTTTTTGGATCTTTGGTGAGTGAGAAATAAACTTTGTTTGTAATCCACTGAGATTTGGGGTTGTTTGCTATCCAAGCAAAAGCCTATTCTATCCTGACTAATTGAAGTGCTTAACGATGATAAGGGAGTACTTGAAGATGCTAAATTGAAGTACTTAAAGATGCCGTATCTTTGTGAATACTAGAGTCAGAAACAAACAGGGATTTATAAACTATCAAAGCACTGACGTAAAACCAGATGCAAATAGACAACCTTGCAAACTGGGAAATAGTTATTATAAACTGATGGCATGCTATGTGGGGCCTGGAACCTCTTGATTTGACGTGAAATACTTTTTATTCCCTTTTAGGATTTTACTTCATATTCTACTGCAACTCCAATGTCACATTTAGGACAGGAGAAATGCATATTAGAGGCATAAAAATAGAATTCTCTCCTTGAGTAGACACCACCTGCTCTATGCATAGTCTCTCATTCTCTTTTTAATTTTAGTAAAGTGCATTTGACAAGATTTTTCTATCTGTGGAATGCTGTCAATGAGAGAAGTAGATCTGCTTTATTCTGGGGAAATGCTATTAGTAATGATAGTCACAGATCAGCAACACTGTAACAAGGTATTGTGAGATAATCAAATGATACCTGTGGACTAGCCATGTGATTATAGAATCAGTCATTGGCTCTGGGAGAATTATATCGGTCTGCTTAAAATAATTTACACTTACTGAGATATAGATTCTTGTTTGGAAACTTATATTTATAACAGATTGAACATTATTTCATAACAAATGAATTAATAATTAGGCAAAAGTTTAATAACACAGAAAATGTACACATGGTCAGAAAACATTAGTTTTTGTTTATCTTGGCAGTGGGAACAGATTATTAAAGAGTTGCTTTCCTTATGGTTCTGGCAGAAGGTGACTACAATAAATCAGGAAAACTAACAGATGTGCTTTTACAAATATTTAAGAATTTTATAAAATTTCTAGCTCAATAAAACTGGAATCTATTTGTGGTATTTCCATGCTGGGTATCTCGAATAGCTTTACTTTTAACTGACTGTTTTTCAACATGGAACCTGACTATAATGAAGAGAAAGCAGTTGAAAGGCTAGAGAAAGTGATTTGAGACTATGTAATCTTAATTAGTGAATATATTTTTGTAGTATTCTACATGTGTGTTGTTGAAAGACAGATGAATGAATGGACACCTGGAGAACTTTGAATGTACTGGTAACATTGTCAAATGTTCTCTAAATTGAGGCATATTTGTAAAAATAATTGCTATGGTCTGAATGCTTATGTCCCCCGCAAATTCAAATGCTGAAATCTTAAACCCGGAAGATGATGGCAGAAGGAGGTGGGGCCTTTGGGAGTGCTTAATTCTTGAGGGTGGAGCCCTCGTGAATGGATCAGTGTTCTTGTAAAAACGGGCCTATAGATCTTTCTAGTGCTTTCCACTATATGAGAAAACATCACAAAGTCCCCATATGTAACCCAGAATAGGATTTTCACCGGGATATGACCATGCTGGCACCTTGATCTTATACTTCCAGCCACCAGAATTGGGAGAAATAAGTCTGTTGTGTAAACGACCTAGTCCATAGTATTTTGTTATGACCGTCTGAATGGACTAAGAAAATAACATTTTACAAAATTCTGTGAACATCTCTCTTCACAACACAGGATCTGGACGTAGGCCTTAGGTGAAATTAATCTTCTGCCTCTGGGTTGGTAAAACCCAAGATGGATTTAAAACTAGCCATATAGTACTCTCCACTGAAAAAAAACAACACTCACTTCTAAGGTTGGCACACTCTGACAGATTTAATTATTGGCCTCAATTTTTTTACTCTTCTCTGTATCTGTTCCTTTGCTATGCCAATTGGCAGTTCACCCCACAGACAGTGGATTATATGCTTTGAATTTGAATTCTGCCATATAACTAGATTTGGTCGATGACAAGCTAGTGGATGGGGCACAAGTAGGGACTTTAAATATGTCATCATGATTGGGTACTTCCTTTTGTACCTCTGCAGTCATTTGAAGGAGAGCATACCTTTCCTAGGCCACTGGTCTACGGAGGGAGAGAGAAGCATAAAACAGATAGACAATGTCAGATCTGCAGTATTCGGTGATCAGCCAGGACAAATTGGCACTGAGCCACCCAGGATACCCATGAGAATAGGTGTTGCATTGTTTTTAACCACTGAGTATCAGGATAGTTTTACCATGCAATGCTTATCCCAATGAGAGCTGACTGATAAAGTCAGGAAACGCCACAGGTTTCAAGAAATCAGAACTGGACCATCTTTCTGGATTTAAGTTGGAAATTCATAAGATGTCAGAATTTACTATCACTTCCAAGTCCTTTATTTTAATGTATGAACCCAGAAGGAAATGTTATAAAGGACCGTGTTAATTTTATTATTTTTGCTCATGGGTGCCAATATCTACTTCCTGTTTCTTTTAAGCATGGATTCTTTTCTGCCTCGCTTGCTAGTTGAGACCTGCATAGTCTCTCCAACCTTTTTAAAGTTCTTGATAGGACTTTTAAAAACTCCTAGATATTTCTGCATATTAGATCCTGCCTCCACTTGAAGCTACCCATTGCTCTGCTATAAAATAAGGTCATCAGATAGATCTCAGTACTATCTATAGTAGTATAATTTCTTACTTTCTTTAACATTTAAATATCTCAAATTAGCATGAAGCTACCTGGCAATATCACCTGGTGATTTTTAAAGATCTCTATTTCTCTTCATTTTATCTAGGTCTCGTTATAAGAACTGCAGCAGACAGCCTATTACTTATAAGGCATCGATGGTCCAAGTCTTGGACTACCACCTGAGATATTATATGTTAAAGTGTTTATAAGTCCAAAGACTGCCTCTACAAAGATAAAAATAGAAGTGCTAAAAAATTTAATAATTTTAACATTGAAAGTATAGTTAAAACAGCTCTAAGAGAGAAAAAAAAAGAGGAATTAAAGTGATCTAAGTCAGAAGAGCAATGCTTGCTATCTGCCTTCTGTGGGCACACCTGATGACTAACATGTGGGCTTATGTAGGATGTTACAGTGAAATCACTATAAGGTACATAACATGAACAAATGGAAAAGCAGAAGGCCATCCAAACATTTGAGCTATAGTCCTTTAGGGAAAGCTGGCTCATTTTAAAAATTTGATTCTTGTTGAGGAAATCCTGGCAGCAAAAGTCTAAAAACAGTATACATTTCATTTACTTTACAACAGCTTGTCTTTAACAAGAACACGATGTGTGATTATACTCTATTATTTTATGATATAATTTTAAATTATTCCAATCAAATATAAGTACATTTGAATAATTTCACTATATAAGCTTTATGTTGGCACATTTTGTATCCTTTTTCTCAGAAGACCAAAATGCTTTCTTTGGAAAGAAGAATCTTCAAATATATGATTTGATTTTGAAGATAACAATTGAGTTTTACATTGTCTGTATTCTTGAATTTTTTATATTGGAGGACTGTGAATAATTTTATGTTAGTGTGTAAATAATGACTGATTTTAAACATAGCCCCTGAATTCTGTGATACTTCTCCTAGCAAGAGGTGGGGATTTTTGTTCTTTCCTCTTGAATCTGGGTAAATTTGTGACTATGGTAGAAGGGACATGACACGAGTACAGTTGCTTTCTGGTTTTCTTGGTGCACATACATTGACCATGCTATAAAGGAAGCCAAGTGACCTACATGAAGAGGTTATAATATAGAGAAGGGACATGAGGACTATTTTTACAAAAGAAGGAACTGGAATATTGGGTTCCAAGCCTGCAGTCTATGTGTTCTAAGACACAGAACTCAAGCAAACATTAATCAATCACACAGAACGAACCATCTAAAGGCTGTTGAGCAAAGAGATTTCATTACGGCTGTTCCCATAGTTAAGCCTACTACAAAAAGCCACAGGTTGTGTCTTATGAAAGTTGAAGATAAACCTGCCCCTAGTCTTCTTGCATCTTACAGAAGTTAAATGTAAACTTACCATTGTTCTTCTTTCCTCCCTTTCTCATACCCAGAAATTTTCCATAGAAGCAAGCAAACACATATAAACCCTAGCCCAGGGGATGGAGGGGGTCTCTCTTCCTCTAGTGATTAGAGCCTCCTACTCTGTCTGTGGGGTGGCCTTCTCTTACTTACTCTCTGCTAAATTAACTTACTTTCATTTTAAACTCCATATTGGCTTATATTCAAATTCTCTCCTACATGAAGCGAAGAACATTCTTGGCCCAAGGCTTGAGTCCCTGGTTTGGGGGATTCACCATGTTGGCATTGGTTGCATGCAGTCTTCTAGCTGATGACCACACAAAAGGTCCCAGGTGACAGTATTAACCATCAGATATGAGGGAGAAGCCCTCTGTAGTGACACCAGCAACACTACCTAATATAGCTGCATGAGATTCTAAGTCAAGAACCACCTAGCTGAGCCCATTCAACCACCAGAACCATGAGAAATAATAGTGAAATAACTATTGTTTTAAGCCACTAAGTTTTTGAGATGCTATGCAACAATAGTAACTAGAACACTAGGTGATATGTAAGACTTGAGCTCAATTTAAATATGTTTTAATAACAAAACATGTTAATTGTTTTTCACCAACAGTTCAATTTTACTGACAATTTCATTTTCGAACAAAGTATTCTGCTTTGTATCAGGGAGACTTTGATGATAGACTATCAGGTAATTATAGAAGTCAATAAAAATGGTTTAGTTATGGTTATTCATCATATTTGAGAAATCAGTTCAGGAACTTATTTGTCATCTTGCATATTGAAAAAATCAGTTTATATATTGAATGCTTCTTCCATCATAAGCAAGAACTTTGGAGGGGATTATTCCAGGTGCTATTATGCTGCCAGGCTAAACTGTTTCAGAATCTTCGGCTCTCCTGATATACTAAAATGTACTGAGTTTAAAAATGTGACTTGTTTTTATTTTAACCCTTAGATTCACTAAGAAATTATTTTCAGAAATTATTTAATTTGTCTCATGTTTCTGATGTATCAGTTCTTTGTTTTTTCAGTTATTGTTTGATCTCTGGCAATTAAGATACCTAACTTTATTTGCTTAGTGTGTTAGAAGGTCACAATTGTTTTGTGTTCAAATAACTTATTCTATATTCCCTGAAAAGCCTTCCTTTCTTCTGTAACTTGACTGTTAGCATGGAGTTTTAAAACCATTTTAATTAATAAATCCACTATTTTCCTTTGTGAATTAAATACACTTTCATGTGAACAGAGAGGATAGTACGCTTTAGTTCAAAGAGGCTCAGGATTTCACCTATAAAAAGTAATCTGATTTTAAAACCTCATTTAAGCTTTATCTGGCATTACAAAAGCTCAAAAATCCTATATACTGCTTTCAAGTATAAAGTAATGCAATTTCAATTTTACTACATAGATTTCTTAGTGATGCTTGAAGATTTTGATTTTACTAGATAAATGAATTAAAAGGTTGAAAAAGTAAGTGCAAGGAATAAATTTTGCATGTGTATGTTGGGTTATTTAGTAGAAAAATGTTGATAGTAGTTATATATCTTTACTAGAGATAGAAGAAGAATTTGATTTAAATTCTAACATGAGTCATTAGATACAGAAAATAATTTGCTGCCAAGTGCTAAATACATTGGGAATAATTTCCTGATGAAAATTGTGAAACAGCCTTCCCTGGAAGTTAGCTTTTTCTGTGGAATTACATAGATAAAATCCTGAATGGAAAGAAATGTATACGCTCAGCAGCAATCATTTTTGCTCATAGATTCAATTTGAAATAATTTTGAAATCTATGCTCCCCCTTAAATATTTTAGTTTTTTCATCTAATTTTTTTTCGTTACATGTTAAAATAGTTCCCAGGGATGTAATTTATGGCATAGCAGAAATGTTGACATTTAAAAATAAAACTGTTACATCACTTTTTAAAATATAATCAGTGGCATCTAAATATTAAATTGATTTGATATCTACCAACATTATGTCTAAAAGAAAAACGTGGCAGCTTATTATTAACATTCAGAATTTTGCATTTCCTTTTCAACCCTGAAATTTTTCACTCTTCTCCTATTACAGATGTATAGCCTATTAATTTAAATAATATTCAATCAATTATTTTACATGGAATCTCTTCATATAATAAAACAATGGGGTTAAAATGTTAGCATAATTGTTTTAACCCTCCATATGTAATACTAAATATGTAATTTAATATTTTTATATAATTGGAAGTCTTTAATTATTCATTCTATTTTTTATTGAAAAGGGATTCTTAAATACACTGATTACAAAGGTGAAAGATAATATATTCCCTACTCTGTTAATTTTGAAATATTGATACAGTTGATCCTTGAACAATGATCCACATATAGTTGAAAATCTGCGTACAATTTTTGACTCCCCCAAAAATATTGGCTACTAATAAATAGTCTACTGTTTACCAGAACCTTACCTATGACATAGTCGATTAACACTTATCCTGTATATACATATATATATATATATATATATATATATATATATGTATATATACTGTATTCTTTTTTCCAGCAATACATTAAAAAGATCATATTCCACTATCAAGTGGGATTCATTCCTGGCATGTAAGGTTGATTCAGTAACCACAAATCAATTAATGTGATACACCACATTAACAAAATGAAAAATAAAAATCATCTGGTCAAATGCAGAAAAAGCATTTGACAAAATCCAGCATCCATTTATGGTAAAAACTCTTAGCAAAGTGGGAATAGAGAGATCATATCTCAACATTATAAGGGCCGTATATGATAAATCCACAGCTAACATCATACTCAATGGGGAAAAGTTAAAATCATTTTTCCCCCTTAAGACCAGGAACAAGACACGATTGTCCACTTTCACCACTTTTGTTCATCCTATAATTTTTATATAAAACTTATGTATCTATAAATTAACCTATGTATATATTAATGTGTAATGTGTTGCAATTTTAAAGTAAGTTTATTTCCTTTGACAATAAGTTATGGAGCATTACATCTTTTTTCAGCATTTAGAAAATACATGTATAATGAATACACAATTATTCAAATAAACTACATGCTTTAAAAGTAATTATTAAAGATGAAAGTAAAATGTTATTGGAAATGAATCATTTAATAAAATGAATCCTGATTGACCTTTCCCATGTATTTAATAAAGGGGAAATTTCAAATCCATAAAAACCAATTAGTTTGCTGGCTAACCTATTATTTTGTGCTTTTCTTGTTGATACAAAGTATAAAATATTAAATATTTTAAACGTTGAAATAAGATTAGGAGTGATCCTAAACTAATTACTTCATGACATTACTTGATAAAATACATCTCAACTATATTCTTGAATAACGTCTAATTTGAAAGAAATTACATAAAAGTTTTATCCTTGGGGTTTATTTATTCTATCTTAATTTTTTTCACGTAATACATTTCAGTAACATTTAAAATAATGAGCATCAATGACCTACAAGTATATTGTTCCAGCTGTTTGAAGGTGTTTTGTTCTTTAGATTTGTCTATTAGTGGGTATTAAGAAGAGCTAAAAATAATTGGAAATTTGTTAATATTTGTATGCATATGTGTGTGTTTACATCTTTGCTCTCACGTGACTTTCAAAAAACAGGCATTCTTTTAAAAATAATGGAAGATGGAAATACAAAATTACTAAATAAAAATTTGGAAATACAAAATTACTAAATAAAAAGGGCTGTTATTTATACCACAACACTTTAGCAGATACTCCATTAAGAGGCAAGTACTAATAGAAATATAGAAGCGCCCACATTTTTCCTTTCTTAAAATGTGCATACATTTTTTTGGCACCCTCTGTATGTTTGAAAGAGATAAATACAAGAAGCTCTAGAATTTATAGTAAGTCAATTATTTAAAAAAAGAAAACACTTTCGTTGGGCAACCTAGAAGATTTTATGTCTTGAGGAAATGAACCATAATTAAATCCAAATGGCCGGGAAGTATGTGTATGGAAAGAGCTTCTCTGAACTCAGCTGAAGATTCAATCGTGGAGTAAAAATATTGGTGTCAGTTACTAGATTTTTTAGTCAGGGTAAGAAATGACAGAGACTAGAAAGAAGGAAGTGGCAGGAGGCCATCAGAGAAAGGTTTGCATTGAGAGTGAGTTAGAATGTCAATTCAGCAATTTGAGTGTGTGTGTGTGTGTGTGTGTGTGTGTGTGTGTGTGTGTGCGCGTGCGCAACATTGGGGAAAAGGAAGGAGGGAGATAAACTCTTAGTTTTTCACTTGACTGACTTTTAAAAAATATATCAATATAGTAACTAAAAAAAGTCACTGTAGATTTTGTTAATTTTCAAAAATGTGTATCTTTCTTTTTTTACATTTTATTTATTTTTTTTGATAATCAATATTATTTTATATTGCTTTCACATGTAAAGCATAGTGATTAGACATTTATATGATTTAACAACTGATCCCCTGACTAGTCTAGTCCACATCTGGCACTGTACATAATTATTACCATGTCATTGACTATATTCCCTATGCTTTATATCCAAACAACTATTTTGTAACTACCAATTCGTCCTTCTTAAAGCTTTCACTTTTATCACCCTGACCCCTAAAACCCTTCCCATCTATGATTGCAGTATATCTAGTACCTATCTGACATGTACATACTTACTACGATATTATCAACTATATTCCTACATCCTACATGCTATACCCTACATCCCCATGACTACTGTGTAACAACTAATTTGTACCTCTTAATCCCTTCACCTTTTTCACTCACCCTCCTCCCCAATCTGGCAACCATCAAAATGTTCTCTGCATCTATGTGTTTGTTTCTATTTTGTTTGTTTATTTTGTTCTTTAGATTCCACATATAAGTGAAATCACATTGCATCTGCTTTTCTCTGTCTGACGTAACTCCACTCAGCATAATACTCTCAAGGTTCACCTGTTATCTATGTCAAAAATCCTAAAGAATCAATAACAATAGCCAAAAAACTCCTAAAACAAATAAACGATTACAACAAAGTGGCAGGTTTTATATAAAAGTTAATTGCTTTCCTATATACAAACAAGGAACAAATGGAATTTTAATTTAAAAATACAGTATTATTTACATTAACATCTAAGAAAATGAAATAGGAGTAAATCTAAGAAACTATAAGAACTATATGAGGGAAAGTACAAAACTTTGATGAACAAATCAAAGAAGTTCCAAATAATTGGGAATACTTTTATATTCGTGGGTAGGAAGGCTTATTATTGTTAACATATCAGTTCTTGTCAACTTGATCTGTATATTTAACACAATCCCAAAGAAAATCTTAGTAAGTTGTTTTGTGGGGATCAACAAACTGAGTTTCAAGTTTATATGGAAAGGCAAAATACCCCAAACAGCCAAAACAATATTAAAGGGGAATATCATAATTAGAGAACTGATAATACCTAATGTCATATTTAATATAGTTATAATAATTAAGACAGTGTGGTGTTTACATAAGAATAGAAAAAGAGATCAATGGCAAAGAATAGAGAGCGACAAAACTATAGCAAAGTGATATTTGAAAAAGGTGTCAAGGCAGTTTAATGTAAAGAAAATATCTTTTCAACAAATGGTGCTGGAACAACTGAACATCCCTATGCAAAACAAACAAATAAACCCGAAGAATCTAGTCACAGATCTTACACAGAGACACAGATCTTACAAATTGCACAAAAATTAACTCAAGATGTATCACAGACCAAAATGTAAAATGCAATACTATAAAACTTCTGATACATAATAGGAGAAAATATAGGTGACATTGGTTTTAGCAATAAGTTTTTAGTTATGGCACAATCCATTAAAGAAAAAATTGATAAGTTGAATATCATTAAAATGAAAAACAGTTATGTTCTGTTACAGGTACTTATTGTGAGAATGAAAAGACAAGTCACACACTGGGAGGGAATCTTTGCAAAACACATATCTGATAAAGAACTGGTATTCAAAATATGCAAAGAACTCTTATCAACAATAAGAAAACAACTCAATTAAAATGGGAAATATATATAAACAGACATTGTACCAAAAAAGATATACAAAAGTAAAGATACAATGAAATGCTTAATATCATCTGTCACAAGTTAAAACAACAATTAGATACCATTGCATATCTAATAGAATAGCTGAAATCTAAAACATTGATAATATCAAGTGCTGCTAAGACTGTGGAGGAACAGAAACTCTTATTCTTTGCTGATGGAGAGATAAAATGATACAGCCACTTTGCAAAGCAGTTTGGCCTTTCTTACAAAACCAAACATACTCTTACCCTATGACCCAGCAATCATGCTTCTTGGTACTAACCCAAATCAGTTGACAATTATGTCCATAACAAAACCTGCACACACATGTTTATAGCAGCTTTATTCATAATTGCTAAAACTTGAAGCATTTGAGATGTTCTTCGGTAGGTAAATAGATAAATACTACATGTTACATATACACAATTTCAGTGATAAAAAGAAATGAGCTATCAAATCCCAAAAAGACATGGAGAAATTCAAATGCAAATTTCCAAGTGAAAGAAGCCAATGTGACAAGGCTACATATGGTAGATTCCAACTATATGACATTCTGAAAACGCACAACGATAGGGAACAGTAAAAAGATGAATGATTGTTATTTTATGGATAGGAAAGAGGGATGGATATGTGGACTACAGGGGATTTTTATGATGGTGAAACCATTCTGTATGGATACTGCAGTGGTGGATACATTTCATTATATGTTTGTGAAAATCTATAGAATGTACAACAGAAAGTGGGTTCTAACATAAATTATGGACCTTAGTTTGTAATAGTGTTTTGATGTTGTCTCAATTTAAAAAAGTGAACCACACTAATGCTAGATGTTAAAAATAGGGAAACTGCTAGGGAAATCAGAAGATATGGGGGTGAGGGTTATTTGGGCACTTTCTGTACATTCCACTCAAGTTTTTTAACCTAAAACTGCTCTAAAAAAGGTTATTAATTAAAAAAAAAAGTGATACAGCTGCCCAGCTGGAAGTCTTATTAGCAAAGATGACAGATTCCATGGCTAGTCTCTCATGGACCATATTATATCATGTATGGAAATATTCCGAGTTTGTTTTTGGATGCATTCCTAGATATCCATCTGGTTTGAGGCTTTGTATCAAGATAATTAACTGTTGTAAAGATGAAGATGTATTGCTTTAAATAACATCCAGTCCAAAATTTTATATTGCCGATATGAAAATATGTACACTATTAAAGAATCATAAACATTAAAACTCTCTTACATATTGTCTTCTTTTTCTGTGGAAAGGAAATAGACTGAGATCATGTTTCTAATTAATACTTTATGGGTGGAAGTATAAATTGGAAACTTCTGCTAAGAAGTTGTTGGATAACTTCTCCAAACTCTGTCAAAAGTAATATAAAGATGTGCTTTTTCCTAGAATTGTTCATTATTTTTCCCAATCCTTTATTATAAAATATTTCAAACATAGATATCTGTATATATATCTGTGTATATATAATTATATACATATGTGTATATATTTATATATATACATATGTATATATGTATATATACATATACATATGTATAATTAACATATATATGTGTGTGTATGTGTATATATATATATATATATATATATATATATATATATATATATATATATAATTAGTTTGCTATTGTTGCCATAACAAAATAGCACAGACTGGGTAGCTTAAACAACAGAAACTTAATTCTCATAGTTCTAGAGGCTGTTGTTAAAGATCAAGGTGTTGGCAGGTTTGTTGTTTTTCTGTGGCCCCTTTTCTTAGCTTGAAGATTGTTGTCTTCTCACTTTGTCCTTACAAAGGTACCTTTCTCTCTTCTTATAAGGACAGCAGACATACTAAGGTCACATTATAATTTCATTTAACCTGAATTACCTCATTAAGGCCCTATCTACAAATACAGTCACTTTGGGGATTAGGGATTCAATATGTGAGTTTGGGGGGGACACAATTCAGTCAATAACAGCACAAATACACATATATTTTTGACCTAACTTTTACAATAAATATTTTGCTATCTAGTCTTCATTATATATTCAGAATCTGGACATCTTATATCTACCCATCGATCCATCTCACTTTTTTTTTTATTTCAATGTATGTTAAGGCATCAGTACACTTCATACCTAACACCTTACCACAGAAATAATTATTTAGAGTTTGTTTTGTTTTTGCTTTTGTTTTTAAAAGTGGAAAATCATACTTCTATTATTCGCTGAGTGTTGACCAATCCATACATCTGCATCACCCAAAACCCTATCAAGAGTTAGAACACTTCTATCCCTCTAGAAAATTAGCTCATGCCCATAGTAAGAAGCAACCATTGTTCTAATATTTAAACATGATTAATTTTGCCTTTTGTTGACTCCATATAAGTAAAATCTTGCAGTATCATCTTCATTGTGCAAAGTTTCTTTCATTCAGCATAATATGTTCAGAGATTGATCCATGTCTGTTCCTTTTGATCACTAGCAGTATACCACAGGTTTTTTTTTGTTTTTTTTTTTTTTTTTTTTTCATTCTCTTGGTGATAGTGACATGGGCTGCTTCCAATTTGGAGCTCTTATTTTAAAAAGCTGCTATGTACATTCTTGAACATGTTTCATATGAAGCAATTAACAAAAATCAATAGTTTTCCTATGTACCTCAAATGAACAAGTGGAATTTGAAATTAAGAAAATACTATTTACAATAGCACTGAACAAAGTATATGCAAGATCTGTATGTGGACATTCATGAAACACTGATGTGAGAAATCAAAAAAGGTACAAATAAATAGAGAGGTATTTCGTGTTAATAGATCAGAAGATTCAATATTGTTAAGATGTTAATTCTTCCCAATTTAATCTTTAGTTTCAACAAAATCCCAATTATAATCATGGAAAGTTATTTTGTGGATATTGACAAACTGATTCTAAGGTTCATGTGGAAAGGCATAATAGTTAGCATGATACTGAAGGTAAAAAAGTAAAATCAGAAGACTCGTACTACCTGACTTCAACACTTACTATAAATCAATAGTAACCAAAATACGCAAAATAGCACCTACAGTTAGTAGCACAGTGTTGTGTACTTAAAAACTTGCTAAGAGTATAGATCTTAGGCTAAACATTCTTAACACAAACACAGGCACACAGATACACACACACACATACACACAAATCAAGACATTATAGTCTTGATGAAAATTATAGTGGGTATAATTCAGTGGAACAGAATAGAGAGCCCAGAACTGGACTCATACAAATATAATCAACTAATCTTTAACAAAAACACAAAGGCAAATCAATTGAGAAAGGATAGCCTTTTTAAGAAATGATGTTGGAACTATTGGACATCCACATGCAGAAACTGAATCTAGACAAAATCTTATGCTAGACTGAATGTGTCTCCAAAATTCATGTTTGCATCCTAATGTCCAATGAGATAATGTTAAGAGGTGATTAGGTCATGAGAGCAGAGACCTCACAAATGGGATTAACGCCCTTAGAGACTGTAGAGAGATCCCTCTACCCTTCCATCATGTGAGGACCCATAGAGAAGGTGACTGCTATGAACCAGAAAGAAGGCCCTCGTCAGAAAGCAACCGTGATGCTTGATCTCGGACTTTCAAGGCTCCAGAACTGTTGTTGTTTATAAATGACCCAGTCTCTGCTATTTTGTTATAGCAGCTCAAACAGGTGAAGGCACCTTATATCTTTCACGAAAATTAGCTCAAAATAAATCATTGACCTAAATGTAAATATAAAACTATAAAGTTTCTGGAAAAATTATAGAAAAAAAAATCTACATGACCTTGGGTTTACCAATGAATATTTATGTACAGCACAACAAGCTCAACGCATGAAAATTTTAAAAATAGATAAATTATATTCATCAAAATTAAAAATATTGCTCTGGAATGACAGTTTAAGAGAATAAAATTACATTTCATAGGTAGAAGAAAATATCTGCAAATCACATACCTGATAAAAAATTTGCCTCTAGAATATACAAAACATTCTTAAAACTCAAAAATAAAAAATCATAATGCAAAGTGCTCAACATCATTTATCATGGGAGAAATGAAAGTTAAAATGATGATTCACCTCTATGTAATTACTAGAATGGCTAAATTTCAGAAAGACCTGATAGTACCGAATGCTGGGGAGGATGTGGAGTAATGTGAATTCTCATTCATTGGTGATGGAGATGCAAAATGGTAGAGCATAAATTAGTTTGGCAGTTTTTTATAGAATTGACTATAGACTTATCATACGATCCATCAATTACCCAATTGCTTTAAAAACTAATGTTTACACAAAAACCTTCACTTGAAAGTTTATAGCATTTTTATTCATAATTTTCCCAAGCTGGAGGCAACTAGATGCCCTTCAATACTTGAATAGATAAACAGAGTGTGATTTATGCATATAATTAATACTATTTGGATGAAAGAAAAGAATGAATTAATCATTCACGTAACAACATGGTGAGTCTTGGATGCGTTTTGTTCCGTGAAAGAAACCAGACTAACATGCTACATATTATATGACCTCATTCATATGACATTCTGGAAAATGCAGAAAACAGACTACTGATTGCCAGAGATTGGGAAAGATAATAATTTGATGAGAGGAAGCACAGGGGATAGTTTAGTGTTGTGGAACTAAATCTATATGGTGAACCTTTTAAAAAATGGGGTCATGTCAAAGAGACCCAGGAGTTCACCTAAAAGAGCTCCAAATAGCAAAAACTGGAACAACATAAATAATGTAGTATTAAATTATAATCCACATTTTAGCAGATGTACCTATGAGTCCACTCTGGTATAAATTGTCGAGTAAGCAATTAAATGGAGGTGAGGCAAATCCCATAGGAAAGAATTCCAAATCATTTTTGTAGATACTTCTCCCTTAAGTGGAAGGAACTTGAACTTCCCTGCCCGTGGAGTGTGGGTGGCACTAAATAACTTATTTCCAGAAATGGAAAGAGGGAGGAGAATAACTTTACAGTGGAAAAAAAAAATCTGAAAAACTCACTTTCCCATTTTAAGTGAGTTTAAAGCAGTAAATTCCAGATTGTTCCTCTTTCCTTTCCTTAATCTTAGGAGTTACCTAAACTCTCAAGTGTTCTTAAGGATCCCCTGGTCAGTAGGAACGGTGTCTAGTTAGATTGGAATTTCTCAATTCCAGCAACAGGAATCGAATTCTACTCTGTGGGCAAAGGAGCGATTGAGTTTGAACACTGGCACTTTTAAAAGTTCATGCCACCCTGAGGATTTTACTATGAAACAGGATTGAGAATCTCTATATTTGATACTAGAGCCTGATCTTTGCAGTCTCCACTTATGTACAAAGGGTCCTTCCTGGCCTTCTGATTTTGAGAGTCCACGTCCATTTCTGATATGTGCTTTCTGCCACAGCTCTTAATGTAACACTTTCTGGACCACGTGCTTTCTCAAGCCTGCGGTGCTCAGGTCAGTCCCTACATCCTTAGGTCCAGTTCAATGGGTCCTTCCTCTGGGTCCTGTACTTGAGGGCCCTATGTATTATCATGACTAATGACCAATCAAGCCCCAGGAAAATGCTTCTCCTCATCTCAGGCTATATCTTTTTTAAAGATTTTATTGGGGAAGGGGAACAGGACTTTATTGGAGAACAGTGTATACTTCCAGGCCTTTTTTCCAAGTCAAGTTGTTGTCCTTTCAGACTTAGTTGTGGAGGGCGCAGCTCAGCTCCAGGTCCAGTTGCCAGTTTCTAGTTGCAGGGGGCGCAGCCCACCATCCCTTGCGGGAGTCGAACCCGCAACCTTGTGGTTGAGAGCCCACTGGCCCATGTGGGAATCCAACCGGCAGCCTACGGAGTTAGGAGCATGGAGCTCTAACCTCCTGAGGCACCAGGCCCCTATATATCTTAAAAACAAAAGGTGACTGTTCTGAATGTCTAGAAGGTTGCAGATTGTGACCCAGTTTTTTCTGCAGATGGATAATGCTTCTGTGTACTAGAGGACCGGAGCTGCTGAAGAGTTTGTGTAAGAAAAATGACAAATTAACTTGTCAAAAGTTCATCGGACATAGCAGAAATGCAATCGCTTCTTGGATTATAAAATATCTTTTCCCAGTAGTGTTGACCTTACATTTTTTTTGCTTGTCTTCATCTCCTACTTCATAATTCCAAAGGTACTCTTGAATTCGCGTGGTTTTCACAACACTTTCACACGGCGGCTGAAGAACATTTTTCATACTAAAGAATGTAATAATATTCAAATTTATTGGTCTGTCCATTATATCCATGAAGCATAAAAAGAGGATGAGGCACCATGCTGGGCTTATTGGTGCTATTAAAATAAGAGGAAGAGCAAGACATTTCTCACGGACAATATTATTTCCTTAGGTCTTTAAGTATTTTTTTCAGGGAAATAAGTGAAGAAAATTTATTCTCTACTTCCTGTGTCTTAAGGTATCATGTGAGAAAAGAGAATTGAAGAAACGTCAAAAAATGAAAGTTAAATCAGTTCACAGGTAAAAATAGAGAGGAAGTTTCAGAGACATAGGCAGTAAAAAACAGTTTAAGAGGCAGAACAGGGGTCCATAAAAGATGATCTTTCCTGACAAGGTAAGAAAGGTTGCTTATGTTTACTTATAGTAATAATTTTTGTATTGACCTAAAGTAAAATTACATATATATATATATATATATATATATATATATATATATATATATTGTTTCTGTAATGCACAATTTATATGTGAAATTGCTGTAAGTTAAGGAGAGTCCCAAATAACAGCAAAAACAAAGAAACTGTCCCATTACATTACTTTCTATATTTTGAAAAAGGACTTAATTATAACATTTATATTTTACTTCCATTTTAATTATATACCATAAATAATTCTTTTGGGAACAATAAATCTTTACAGCTGAATTGACAATTTAGAACCTATTGGCAAGCAACAGATTAACTAAAATCACTATAAAAAATAGTGATCAGAAACAAACCAAAACTTCACATTATTTGTAAATACATGGAAGCATAAGAAAATTATCTCATAAACTTTCAATATTCAGATAAATAGTAAAAGATGGTATTATAAGTAATCTCCCATTATTTGAAATTAATCCTTTAACATTTAAACTATAAATTCATCCATTAGACTTCAGCCTCTCTGGACCTTGAAAGAATCATAGAATGAGATCAATTCTCTCCTTCAGAAAATTCTCAAAAACAATTTCCTGAAATCTTTATTGACATTATATGATTACTACCCACAAAATTCAAACTGTTAGCCTCTCTTTTCTCCATTATTTTAATGGTTTGCTCAGAATCCACAAAGGTACATTATGGAATCCCTTAAATATAACCATGAAAAGATATAGAAAAACAAAACAAAAGTTTCTGTTTCCATATATTTTCTGTATTAGAATTAATTTTATATAGATACATATAATTGCATATATTTGTTATTATATCATTATCATACTTACAGTTGCTATTATTAGAAATTATAAAGTAAAATCTTTAAGAGTAGGCATATTTTTTTAGACCTATTTTGTATATATACCTATACAAGTATAAGGTAGCCACCAAAATACATGCCAGTTGAATTTTAAAAATGGGATAGAATCATAATTAGAAAAAATATTTTAAAGGAGGTATAACAGCAAATGGTTTTGTAGTGATTGTATATTTTAATATTATTGTAACAAAAGCTCTTTGGTTATAAATAGGATGGTGTCAAGCTGACTTCCAGTTAAGTTTCTCATCAATTCTGCTTTCAGATTTGTTCTTTAATATAATGGTGAGAAAGACAATACTTGTTTATTGAGGATTTTCTTTTCTCCAGGTCTCTGGCACTTTACATATACACATATGCTTTTAATACTGATTCTTAGAAAGAAAATTTTATACCATTTTGAAGTATGAAAATCCAGGTGCTGGTGGTGTCATTCTTGGAATTGATTATGCAGTGTGGTTCTTGACCGTATGACTTGCTGGTAGCAAACGGGAGCTAAGATTACTGGGAGATGAAGTAGTGGAAAGCTTGACAGGAACTCACGGCCATCCATCTGAAATCTAAAAGAAGGCAGTGGAGAGATACTGGGCTAGATTGCAGGGGTACTAGCCACAAGTTGAGTGTTTCTACTACTACTTCCTTCACCTCTATTCATGTGACAATGCTTTAGCAACAGTAAGGGATCCCTGAAAATTGCTGAGGTTTGCACTTAAGGAAAAAGGTGAGCTGGCCTCTATGTAGGTGGTACTTTTGTAGTGTGTAATCTGGGGTGATAGAATGGGAAGCTTCTAGTTGATGGTATTGTACATTAGCCTAGAAAAGTATGTCTTTGCAGGTAAGATTGTTCTTTCATGGGCTTAAGTCTCAATGGTCTGGAGAAGGGCAGGGAATCCTAGAGGATTAAGTTTTAAAAACCTATACAGATATTTTAATCACGTGCTCAAAATTTGGAGAAATGCTAAAGTTTGGAAAAACAAGAACTGCTTAATTAATTTTAATTAGAATCTTGTCTCCACACTCTTGAGTTGTCATGTTCTCTCAGTTGGGATTTCCTTGAATAGCTAGTCCTTCCTCATGTCTGAAGTCACACTATTCGTTGTCATAGCAAAACAATTGTAAAATTGAATTCTGCTACATTTTAAGTAGATTTTTACCTCAAGGAATATTGTGTTTTGACTCCAGCCTATGTGAAACCTTATCATGCAAATTTCTGCAGTGAGTACTGAATTGTGATGCCATCTTTGAGGCAATCTGTTCATCAGGTGGGTAGAGGAATCTTAATACTTTTTTTTTTTTTTCAGATGAGGAGGAATTGTCACTGGCAGGAGATAGACTGTGACACAAAGGAGAGAACAAAAAGAAATATCGCATACATTTTTAGCTTTTGCTATCCAGTTTCTTCTTTATATTTTAATATGTGAAGTATGAGGCAGTTTTTGGTACACTTTTTCATGCTTAAGAATGAGGAAGAGTAAAAAAAAACAGGTTGAGATTTTCATATACACTTTACAATGATCCCTTCTTTCTGGGGAAACAAAAACAAAAACAAAAACATCAACAACTATAAGAATTCTCAATAAATAGTATAGATCTCAAACTCTAGTTACTCAAGAATTCCACATTAACGATAGAGCTAAAAGATTTCTGTCTTCTCATTTAAATATATAAGGCATGATGATTTCAATTAATTAACTATATGTGTGTTGCTCAGTACTGATAAAGTTTAAGGCCAATTTTGAAAAATGATTTGCCTTGGAAGTGTCTTTTTGTTTGTTTGTTTGTTTTTTAATTTTACTGCCCTGAGGGAAATAACAATTTTAATTGAACAACTATATAATTTAAATGACTTTAAAATTAAGAGTAGGGGAGTTCAGAGAAAAGAAATTGTGATGACATTATAATTAGGGGTAGCTAATATTTTGGGGAAAAAATGTCTATCAAGTCTAAAGGTTAAGTTTTGTTCAAATCCGGGAACTTCAATATTGATTTAGAATCCAGAATTTCAATTCAATTTATTTTACAAGACAAGACATATTGAGTACCAGAAGTATCAAGTAAACATGGATACAGCATGAACATGATAGATATGCATTAGATTAGTCACTTTGAGATAGAACTTGATGACAGCTCTAATTTAGAATAACATGATAAAAATTAGAAACAGATATGTAATGAATACGCATTATAGGAAGTGGGAAGTTTGAGGCATAAAGCCTACCTTTTCCATTTTTTCAATGTATTTGGAAGGTAGTTCGCAACAATAGGATTAGATATTACACTCCTTCACAACTTGATCTTTACAATAGTCCTACTAACTGATATCCTTGTATTCACTCTGTCATTCTACTAAACATTGCCATCAGAACTATCATTTATAAATCAAAATCCCTGTATTTAATTTTCCACTGAATTTTCCTGCCTGCCTTCCACATCCTTAAAATCTTCAAGTACTTTGCACAACTACTGGGATACATTTCAAAGTTCTCATCATGAGCCACAAGACCTTGGATGATCTGCTCTTTGCTTCTCTATTCTCTCTTCACACCACTCTCTCCCTTGCGCTTTCTGACTCCAAACACTCCAGAGAACTCTGATTGGTCTCAGGGCCTGTATATGCAATTACCTTTGCTTGGAAGTAGCTTTCACACTCTACTCTAGTTAATTCCTGTCAGTCTACCCTGTCCACCAAGGTTAGGAAAATTCCTGTGATGGAGCACAATTACATTATCTGTTTCCTTTCTGGCCTTTATCGTGCTTTGAAATTTTATTTTTACTCTTGTGATTATTCAATATCTCTCTCACCTCATTAAGATGTGGGCAGAGTGTGGGTGCACAACACATTTTATTACGTAATTAAAGACACAATGAAAAACTGTGTTTTAGATAGTGTAGTAAACTGAGTAAATAGCAAATATTTTATGGACATGTTCATTAAATACACTGTTCTTTGAAACAGAGAAAATTGGCAGGTTGACTTTCTCTTAAGTACACTTTGAAATAAAAATGCTTTTCCAAAAGATCAATTTCAGACTATGTCTGATAAAATTTGTAAAAAAGAAAATCTATTAACATCTGCCATGGACTCAGTGAAATTGGAAAACATTTTTACTCCTAAATATAGACATATTAAATGGGGATATAGACCAGATAGAGAAAATATTATAAATTGTGTTGTTGTTTTTTTACTTCTGGCAAAAAAATGTTTGGATATTTCACAGAATAATTACAGTGGGATATATTTTCTCTATTATACAACCAAAATTTCAAGACTTACTATGCTTTCTAAAAGTGTATTCTTTGATGATTGTTTCCTTGTTTTTCTTTTTAGTGTTATTTTTATTAGCAAACTGAAAACCTGATAAAATAATGTAGGATGTTTCAGATACTTTTGCTAAGAAACTTATCAATCTGAGATTGTAGTCAATATCTTTCTCTCTCTCTCTCTCTCTTTTTTTTTTTTTTTTTTTTTTTTTTTATGGAGGGCACAGTTTAAAGTGGCCCATGCGGGGATTGAACTGGCAACCTTGGTGTTAGTAGCAATGTGCTCTAACCAACTGAGCTAACCGGCCGCCCATGTAGCCAATATCTTTGCAGAGATTTCTTATTAGACCTTCTAGAATTTGAACTTTCCCTTCCAAACTTCCAGACAGGAGTAATGCTATATATAGACTAGGCTGGCTGCTAGTCACATTCTTATTTGAGCCCTTTTAGTTCATCAATGATCTCAGGGCTGTGTAATTTAACACAACCCTAGAAAAAAGTACATTAAACTCAGTGTACTTTTGAACACAGTGCTCATTTTTCTTTCACGTATTTTCAGGGTAACACAGTTTGGTTGAAATACTTTCTTGAACTCAAGGCTATAAGAACTATAAAGTTTATTATTATTATTATTATTGTTATTATTCCAAAGGTCCTTGCACATTCTAAGAGACTGTATACCAGGTATAGGGTCTATCCTGCATTTATAAATACAAATTTAAGGGACGTTGATTCAGAAAAATGTTTAAAAATAGTACCATATACTCAAGTATAGGCTTAGTTTTTTTTTATAATACTTGTTATTATAATTATAAATTATGTGGAAATATTGCCGGAAGTATTCGTGTAATAACAATCTCACATAGTGAACAGAGAAAGATTTAACTTCTTCCTACTTCAAAAATTATTTCTAAAATTGCTCTGTCATTTTCTAATTGAGCATCTACCTTCAATTAGTCAAAATGCCAGTGAATGGTCTTCTCACATTCCAGGTCCTAATTTAAATTGATAAATGTCTCTTAAAACCAATTTCTAGAGACATCTTCATCTCATCATCTCCTGAGTTTCACTTTGGGCCCACCAAAATCCTGCCTTTTCCTCCTTAATTGGCAATCCAGTGCTAGGAAACAGTATTATTCATTTTTCCTTTATTTGACCTCGGGGTCCAATTACCGAGTTTGCATGTACCTTACTAAGGAATTGCCCCAGCATCTGTCTATTGCATAAAAAAAAAAGAGAGGTTTGTCCTGGAAATTGGCCTTGAAGTTAAAAGGCTGCCTGGCAGAGTACAAACACCATCTGAGCTGCTCTGACTTTGCACCAACATCCGTGACTAACTTGTCTTTTGTCTTGTTCTTGGCTAAATTTTTCATTTTACAAACTGTAGTCAACTTTTCCTATTACACAGCGTATTTAAGATATCAATGACTACACCCCCAGTATAAAAATATGACAGAAAATGCATGTTTATAGTTCTCTGCCACGCTTCATGAACAGACATGGAATGTTGATAATAAAGTCCATTGTGCTGAGCCTTCAAAAACTTAAACAAAATAATAAAGGATGCTTCTGAGAAGGCAACAATTGTGTAACTCAGATGGAGTTCAATTTCTCTGCGTACAAAAGAGATACAAAATAAAGGCCCAGATGAAATATTTAGGGAGCTTTGTATGGGAACCTGGGAGTTTAGAGGCAATATGCCAGAATGAAACAATGCAGATAATAATTGAGAAGAGAAATGAAGAAACATAGGATATTGATTTAATATGTTGTTTATTGTTCATTTCTTCTCTGTAATTTCAGTAAAACATCTATTTCTCATTTAAGACTGATGGAGTGATTTTTCTTTGGATGGGATAATAAGCTCCATGGATAGTTAGGCTGTCTATCCACTGGATACTGATGGGTTTCATTGTGTGTCTACTTTGTATGTTCAGGACTTTCCAGCATGTCTTCCACATGATTGTTTATTGCTGCAATTTGTTGATCTAGTTTATTCTTCCTCTTTATAGCTATCTAAGTGCAATGGACTGAATGTTTGTATTCCCTCAAAATTCATGTGTTGAAACCCTAACCCCCAAGTTCATGGAAGTGGAATCTTTGGTACCTGATCAGGTCATGAGTATGGAACCATCATTAGTGGGATTAATTTCCTAATGAAAGAGGCCCCAGATATCACTCATACCTTCTGTCACATTAGGTTCTTGCTAAAAGGTATCCTGTATGAATCAGAAAGTAGGTTCTCATCAGACATCAAGTCTACCAACGTCTATCTCGATCTTGAACCTCCAGCCTTCACAACTGTGAGAAATACATGTTTGTCATTGTTAAGCCAGCCCACCTGTGGCATTTTGTTATAGCAGCTGGAACAGACTAAGACACTAATGTTCTCTCAACACTATTTGTTGAATACTGATCTGCAGGCCAGGGCCAAAAGAACAATGTATATACACTTGAATGCTTGTCAAAACCCATTTCCTCAAGCATCTGTCTCCTGCATTCTAGGTTCAATAGTTCTGGACTGGGGTCCGCAATTTTGTTTTTATAAATTTCCAGGAGATTCTGAAGCTGATTCAGGGTATAAAAATGCTCCTTTATGACTCTATCTGACCCCAGGTCTTGCCTGGGGTCACTGTCAGTTTTGTTGCTGATTTGGAATCCTTGTTCTCCATTGGGGCTGTGCTGTCAGGGAGAATTATAAAAAAAAAAAAAAAAGGACGTAGAGGAAAGTAGGAGCCATCAGATGGTTGAACCTCTGACAAATGTACCAATCTCCTTCTGTTAAGTAGGCAAAATTGCAACCTGTTTATAAGTTATAGTAGTCTTTCTCTTATACAATGTGAATGTAAAATATTTTTACCGTTTCATATAAAACAAAATGGCCAATTCTTTTCTACACAACAGCCTAAAATGTATAAAAATATTTTCATACCCTAACACTGCCATTACAAATACTAGATAGGCAATATGTACTTTAGATCCTGTCAGTTCTCATTTTTTTTTTCTTAAGGACTTCTGCATATTCTCATTATTGCATTAGAAAGGTCTCTTTCCATTGGCTTATTCCTACATCGAGGGTGGGGAGGCATGGAGTGTGCATCTCACCTCTCAAAATAAAAACCAACTCCCTTCATTCTACTTTTATGCTTCTGCCTCCAGCTACTGTCCTGTCTGACGAATCTTCAAAACCAAATTCCTTTAGCATTGTTATCTTCCCTTCCTCACCTCTCATTTATTCCTCCTCACGATCTAATGGGTCTTGTGGTCCAAGTCCACAGCAGAAACTTCCAAAGTGCTGTATTCAAAAGAAACCTCTATGTTCTAATTTGCCCTCTCAGTAACAACTAACCCAGATGCTCCCTCATTCCTTTATGAAACACGCCCTTGTTTTGACATTCATGACAACAGACTCTGTTTTCTTCCAATCGTCTGGTTTCACTCTCTCAGCATTCTTTGCTGGCTCTTTCTCATCTATGTTACATCAAAAGTCTCAGACCTGGGCCCTCTTCTCTTTATTTCCTACTCTCTCTCATCTCATTGGATTCCAGGACAGAACATTATGACTGCTGGTTTCTAATAGAATTGTATTTAAAGACGTTTTGACTCCTTCTCTGAACTCCAGATCTTTATAGCCAAATCTGTTTTACATCCCCATCTGTATGTCAATTAGGCATCTCAACTTAATACAAAATAACACCCTTTCCCTCACCCCCAAAATACTATGAGACTTGAATTTTTTTTCTTCCATTCATCCCTCCTACTAACACACGCACACATTCACAGACACAATGAGGAAAATGTGTTGATTTTAACTCTAAAATATATTTCAAATTTGTTTACTTAGCTCCATGGTTTGCCATCTTAGTTTAAGCTAATTTCATTATTTTTTTCACCTGGACTTTTTGCAATTTCTAATTTCTATTTCTGTCTTTCTGTAAGCCATTCTCCATAGCTGGAGAGAATATATTTCAAAAGCAAAAATCACATCACATCATTCCCTTGACTAAAACCCTTCTATGTCTTTTTATTGTGCTTAAGATAAAATTAAATTCCTTACAATGTTCCGCAAGGCCTTTTGTGATCAGAGACCTGAGTAACTGCAACTCCTAATACACTTCCTCTACACTGAGTTACAGTATCTTCTTTTCCATTTTTGAATATGCACAGCTCTTTCTTGATTTAGGAACTTTTTTCTTCCTCTTCTCTCTGTATGGAAAATTTTCTGTTGGGTTTTTGGCATAGATAAAATTATTACTCCTCAATGAGATCTTCTTTTAACATCTTACGTAGAAAACAATTCTCTGACCCCATTTTTATGTTACTTATTTTCTTTCTTGTGTTTAACAAAGTTTGTAAATATCTTCTATATCTATTGGTTTACTTCTTTATTCTCTCTTCTCATCACTAATTGTTGCTTCTTGAGGGAAGATATCGCACCCATCATGTTTACTGCTGAACGCCTAATGTGTGACATGTTACTTTCTTCGCTATTAGAACTTAATAAATATTTACTGAATAAACAAAGGAATGGATGAATGAATGGACCAAGGAGTCCTCTAATACTTCTACAGGTTTCCATCAGTGTGTCTGTACTTTGAAAACCTAAAAATAAATCAATGTACAGTTTAAGAGTAAGTCTATGAATTTGAAGTCTTTCTTAGAATCTTTATCATACAATTTCAAGAAACAAGTTGGTAGAAATGGCTTTCTGATAAAATGTGTTTTAATTTTTGTCACATTTCTGTTTACATAATAGAAACCTCTATTTCACCTTCTCTGTATTTTATTTTCAAGCAGACTTTAGATAAATTGCATAAAAACTCTCATATCCCAGTAAACAGAAAGACAAGCATCCTTGTCTGCACGGATGATGCTGTCTTTACAATTATATTCCCAAGAGTACCCTAAAAAGGAAATAAAATTGTTTGCCAATTTCTGTTAAGAGTAGTTCAAACAAAACCAAAATAATTATTTTAGAAGATAAACATTGGAGCACAAACGGACAATTGTGAAAATATTCTGTTTACTCATTTACCTATTTGAAATGATTGTTGCAACTAACATAACCCAAATACTGATTGGGATGTAATTTAATTTGTTGTCAGTGGCATATGGAGGATGGGAAGACAGTAGGAGAATTTCATTCTGAATGGAAGGACTGTTTGATCATTGACATTATTTAGAATTCCTGCACATTTTAATAATAACAAGCAGGGTGGGTTTCTAGTCAGTTTTACTGTTGCTTAAAATTCTTTACAGAAAATACACCCCAATATTGACTACACCCAGAGGGAGATGGCTCCCAAGGTACTTACCTCCCATTTGATATGGCACTGGTTGCCAAAGTGCTTGTTTGAATGGTAGACAGACAGACATATAGATAGATAGATACAGAGATATATGGGTATCTTAATACTGTTTCCTAAGATTCTATTTTACACAGAATAAATAAAGTCAAGACATGAGCTTACCTTCTTACTAAGAAGGATAGATTGACAACATAATATTAGAAAGGAGTGAGAGATTCCTACAGTGGGTATCAGTTAAGTCAATAATAAGCAATAGAGCCCCAGAGGAGGGAGAATAATTTCTAACAAAGATCAGCAACAAACTGAAAGTTAAGACAATTTATAAATGTCTTTTAAAAAAGCCATTAAAAAAGAAAAAAAATCGAGTCATAAATTTCCAGGTAACTTAATGAAACATTAAATAATGGTCTGCTTCATGAGAATATACTGTGACTTTTGAAAATAGACTTGTACTTAAATGGTTATTTTATATCATTAATGCACATAAAAATAGTTTCCAAAGTGGAATTAACACTGATAAAATGTCTTCTATATAACATAACAGAACTTTAACACTAGAAAACAAAGTTCAACTTCCAAAGCTACTTTATCATTCTCTGAAAAGAATAGTTCAATCCCCTCCTTCTTAATCTCTAACTCACATTGCCAGAGGCATGGACCTAATAGTTTGTTTCACGTGGCATATCGTACAAGAAGTAAAGACACTAAAATTGCTCTCAGTGCTCATGAACAAGAACATTGACCATCTCCACACTTAGGTTAGTCTCCACGAAGTGATGGGTTTCATGTTAAAGATACTTTCCTCGATCTCTTTCTTCCATATCTTTCTCTGTTCCATTCTTAACTATCAATTTGAATGTTGCTAACATTTAGAAAATTCATTTTTGAGAATCAACATCAGATTTCAATGTTGACAATATCTTTTTGGTGTTGAATTAGCCAATACATTTCAACAGTTTCAAAATATTAATTAAGCTCTATTATGCTTTAGATATCATTTTACTTTATTTGCATTTCACTGAGCACAAAACCTGTCATATTTGGAAAAATGCAATAGAAAATATTAATATATCCTCTTTGAAGAAATGTCTCTTCAGGTTCTCTGCCCATTTTTCAATTGGGTTGTCCGTGTTTTCGTTGTTGAGTTGCATGAGTACCTTGTATATTTTGGATATTAGCCCTTTATCGGAGGCACTGTTTGCAAAAATCTTTTCCCATTCAGTTGATTGCCTCTTTATTTTGTTGATGGTTTCTTTTGCTATGCAGAAGCTTTTAAGTTTGATATAGTCCCATTCATTTATTTCAGCTTTTACTTCCCTTGTCTTTGGAGTCAAATTCATGAAATGCTCTTTGAACCCAAGGTCCCTAAGTTTAGTACTTATGTTTTCTTCTATGCAGTTTATTGTTTCAGGTCTTATGCTTAAGAGGACATACAAATGGCAAATAGACATATGAAAAATGCTCAACATCACTAATCATCAGAGAAATGCAAATAAAAACCACAATGAGATATCACCTCACCCCAGTTAGAATGGCTATTAGCAACAAGACAAATAGTAACAAGTGTTGGAGAGGCTGTGGAGAAAAAGGAACCCTCATACACTGTTGGTGGGAATGCAGACTGGTGCAACCGTTATGGAAGGCAGTGTGGAGGTTCCTCAAAAAATTATGAATAGACATAACTTATGACCCAGCAATCTCTCTCCTGGGTATCTACCCAAAATATCTGAAAACATTTATACATAAAGACACGTGTGCTCCAATGTTCATTGCAGCTTTATTTACAGTGGCCAAGACATGAAAACAACCAAAATGTCCTTCGATAGATGAATGGATAAAGAAGTTGTGGTATATATACACAATGGAATACTATTCGGCGGTAAGCAAAGATGATATAGGAACATTTGTGACAACATGGATGGATCTTGAGACTATAATGCTAAGCGAAATAAGTCAGACAGAAAAAGCAGAGAACCCTATGATTTCACTGATATGTGGTATATAAACCAAAAACAACAAAAGAACAAGACAAACAAATGAGAAACAATACCTCATAGACACAGACAATAGTTTAGTGGTTACCAGAGGGTAAGGGGAGAGGGGGATGGTAGATGAGGGTAAGGAGGATCAAATATATGGTGATGGAAGGAGACCTGACTCTGGGTGGTGAACACACAATGGGATTTATAGATGATGTAATACAGAATTGTACACCTGAAATCTATGTAATTTCATTAACAATTGTCACCCCAATAAACTTTAATAAAAATATTAATATAAATTGGACCCATGTGTTTAAAAGAGTTTGTATCAATCAAATACCATTCAACATGTTCAAGTAATTTGGCTTCAGGAGTAACTTATAAATCATAGAAATCCAATTTTAACCTCTATATTTTTTGCATGTCTCTAAGTCACAGCAGGTTTTTTATTTTTTAATTTTTCTTATTTTTATTGTGTTAAGAACACTTAATATGAGATCTACCCTTTTAAGGTTTTCATTGTTTATTTTTGTTTCCTAGAGGCACAGTGTTGTGCAGCAGATCTCTAGAACTTAATCATCTTGCATAACTAAAAATTTATACCCATTGAGAATAGTAAATCCCTATTTCCCCCTCCTCCAAACTCTGGCAACCACCTTTCTCTCTGCTTCCATGTTTCACTATTTTAAAACCTCATGTAAGTGCAATCATGCAGTATTTATTCTTTGGTGATTGGCTTATTTCACTTAACTTAATGTCTTCATGGTTAATGCATGTTATATGTGCAGGATTTCCTTCTTTTTAAAGGCTGAACCATATTCCATTGCATGTATGTATATATAACATTTACTTCATTTATCGGTGGACATTTAGATTGTTTCTACATCTTTGCTATGGTGAATAATATTACAATATGGGAGTGAAAGTATCTCTTCCAAATCCTGATTTCAATTCTTTTGGATAAATAGCTGGAAGTAGTATTGCTGGATTTTATTATATTTGTATTTTTAATTTTTTAAGAAGTTCTATACTGTTTTCCATAGCAACTGCATTATTTTACATTATCAACAACATACAAAGATTTTAATTTTTCTACATCCTTGCCAACACTTATCTTTTGTTTTCTTTTATAATAGCCATTGTAAAAGGTGTGAGATGATATTTCTTTCTACTTTTAATTTGCATTTCCCCTGTGATTATTTGTATTGAACAGCTTTTCATGTATCTGTTAGTTTGTGTATCTACTTTGGAGGAACCACTATTAATTTCTTTTGCTCATTTTTAATAATTGAGTTGAATGAGTTCCTTATATAGTTTGGATATGGATATTAACACTTTATCAGACATATGGCTTATAAATATTTTCTGCCATTCCATAGGTTGCTTTTTTCAGTTTGTTAAGTATTTGCATTGCTGGGTAGAAGGTTTTTAGTTTGATATAAATCCACTTGTTTATTTTGCTCTTGTTGCTTGTGCTTTTGGTGTTGAATCTAATCATTCTATTGCCAACAATAATGTCATGAAGCATTTCTCCTATATTATCTTCTAAGATTTTTATGGTTTCAGGTCTTATTTTTAAACCTTTAAGCCATTTTGAGTTAATTTTTGTGAGTGGTATAAGATAGAGGTCCAGTATCATTCTTTTGTTTGTTGATATTCAGTTTTCCCAGCACCGTTTATTGAAGAGACTGTCCTTTCACCATTGTGTATTTTGTCACCCTTGTTGAAGATCAGTTGACCATATATGTGTGACTTTATTTTGGGGCACTTTTCGGTTCTGTTGATTTATATGTGTTTTTTTGCTAGTACCATACTGTTTTAATAACCATGGCTTTATACATACATATATATATACATTAATATATATACAATTTTATATATATATATATATACACACACACACAATTTTTATTAAATTTATTGGGGTGACATTGGTTAGTAAAATTATATAGGTTTCAAGTATACCATTCCATGATACATCATCTATACATTGCATTATGTGTTCACTACCCAGAGTCAGTTATCTTTCCATCATCATATATTTGACCCTCTTTACCCTCTGGTAACCACTAAACTGTTGTCTGTGTCTATGAGTTTTAGTTTCTTCATTTGTTTGTGTTGTTCCTTTGTTACTTTCAGTTTCATATTCCACATATGAGTGAAGTCATATAGCTTTAAACTTTTTCTGTCTGATTTATTTCACCAAACATAATAGACTCAAGATCCATTTACATTGTCACAAATGGCAGTATTTCATCTTATGGCAGAATAATATTCCATTGTGTATGTATACCACATCTTCTTTATCCAATCAAAGGACATTTTGGTTGTTTCCATGTTGTGGCCACCATAAATAATGCTGCAATGAATATCAGAATACATATATCATTATGGATAATATTTTTTCAGATTTTTTTTGTGTATATCCCAGAGATGGATTGCTGGGTCATATGGTAATTCTATTCTTAATTTTTTGAGAAACCTCCAAACTGTTTTCCATAGCAGTGGTACTTATCCACCTTCCCACCAGTAGTGTATGAGGGTTCCTTTTTCTCCACAGACTTTCCAACACTTGTTATTATTTGTCTTGTTGATGATAGCCATTCTAACAGGTGTGAGGTGATATCTCATTGTGGTTTTTATGTGCGTTTCTCTAATAGCTAGTGAAGCTGAGCCTTTTTTCATATATCTATTGCCCGTTTGTATGTCTTCTTGGGAGAAGTGTCTGTTCAAGTCCTCTTCCCGTTTTTAATTGGATTGTTTTTTTTTTTTTTGGTTGGTTGGTTGTTGTTGATTTGTCTTAATTCTTTTTATGTTTTTGATATTAGACCCTTATTGAGATTGTTTGCAAATATTAGCCCCTTATTGTTTGCAAATATCTTCTCTCATTCAGTTGGTTGCTTCTTTGTTTTGATTGTTTCTTTTGCTGTATAGAAGCTTTTATTTATTTATTTATTTTAATTTATTAGTTTCAGGTGTACAAGACAAGGTAATATTTAGACGTTCATCATTTATATCCCTCACACTGTAAACCCCCCTCCCTCCATCCATTATCCCTCCGACCTCGCACCGAGCCATCACATTATATATATAAAATTATAGTTGGCATTCATTAATGTTTAGCTTCTGGTGTACAATGCCATGATCAGGCATCCACAGTATCCCTGAGGTGGTCTCCCAAATGGGACACGTGTCCATCGGATACCCAACAAAATCTTTACAACATTATTGAATACGTTCCCCAAATTAATTTTCAAAAAACCCTGAATTCATCTTGTGGTTACCAGCTGCTTCCTAATCCCTTCACCTTTCCCCTTATACCCCCCTCCCCGCCCATCTAACAACTCTCGGTTTTAAATTGATGTAGTCCCATTCATTTATTTTTGCTATTACTTTCCTTGCCTTTGAGGTCAAATGCATAAAATCCTCTTTGAACTGAAACTTCATAAGTTCAGTACCTATATTTCCTTTTATGCAGTTTATTGTTTCAGGTCTTATGTAGAGGTCTTTGTTCCATTTTGAGTAAATTTTGGTACATGGTGACAGAAGATAACAGTCTAGTTGCATTCTTTTGCAAGTGGCTTTCCAATTCTTCCAGCACCATTTATTGAAAGGCTTCATATGAACATTTTAGCAATGTTAACTGTTTCAATTTATAAATATGAATTTCTTTTAATTTCTTTCATCAATATTTTGTAGTTTTTATTGTACATGTTTTGCCATCTTAATTAAGTGTATTACTAATAATTTTATTCTTTTCGATGCTATTTCAGTTGGGTTATTTTCTTTATTATAGTTTGTTGTTGGTGTATAGAAATGCAGCTGATTTTTATGTTATTTTTTATTCCATAAGTTTACTGAGTTGGTTTGTTAGTTCTAACTGTTTTTTTTCTTGTGGAGTCCTTATGGTTTTCTACATTTAAGATCAAGTCATCTGCAGCTATGGATAATTTTACTTTTTTTTTCTGAGTTGGATGCTTGTTATTAATTTACTTATTCATTTATTTTTCATTTCATTTTTTTGTATAAGGTCTCCCTTAGCTCTTATGTTTTATGGTTCTACTAATAGAAATTAATATCCCACTAATCTTAAAGAAAAGTCATTTTCAAGGTCTCTGGAATGCAAGAACGTTTAAACATATGAAGATTACTCTCTCTAGGAATTTCAGTAGTATTTTGAGGTGCCAGAGTGGGCATTCTCAAAAGTCCAGAAGCAGATGGCTTCACTGGTGAATTCTACCAAACAGTTAAAGAGGAATTAACAACAATCCTTCTTAATCTCAAAAGATCTGGGAACATTTCCAAATTTATTTTGTGAGAACAACATTACCCTGCTACTAAAGCTGGATTAAGACACTACAAGAAAACTACAGGCTGAAATCCCTAATAAACATAGATGCAAAATCCTCAACATCAAACTAGTAAACTGAATTTAACAGCACATTAAAAGGATCATATACTTTGATCAAGTGGGATTTACCTCTGGAACGCAAGTATGTTTCAACATGTGAAAATTAATTAATGTGATATACTACATTAACAGAGTGAAGAAAAAAAATACACAATCAACTCAATAGATGTAGAAAAAAATATTTGACAGAATTGAACACATTTCTTGTAATACGCTAAACAAATAGAATAGAAGAATAGAAGATAATTAACCCAATGTAATAAAAGCCAGCTAACATCATACTTGATAGTGAAAAATTAAAAGCTGTTTCTTTAATATTAGTGGGATTTTAATTTGTATTAATATAAGCATAAAACATAAGGGCTGTGGGAGACCTCAGACAACCTATAATAAAATCTTCTGATTTGGTCACTTTGGATCTAAATACAAATGCAACTCATAAATAAAATGTGCTTTTGAATTTTCACAAAAGGTAATTTGTCTCTTTTCTTTGTCAACTATTTGTCTTTTTCTCAACTTCAAGTTAAAGAAAGCAACTAGTCTCTACACACAAAATAATTAATTTTAAATATCGATATGTTGAATCTTATGCTATTCATTTATGTCGATGTCAACACTGGGGAATCATTGTGAATAAAAGCTACATGTGTGTTTTGTATTTAACAAACTTACAAAAATGAGTTTTGTGCCAAACATCTTGGAAATATGTAATCAGTGACATACACTAGCATTCACTTCTAAGGATAGTGCAGTATCAGAAAGAAAGAAAGAAAGAAGAAGAAAAGTTACATTTCTTCAACAAATTTATCTAATGAATAGTTACACACTGAATTTCAAGCAAAATTACTCTGTAAAGTAACAATTGATGGCAACAAAATGCCTAAGACACTCTTTAGCAAAGATAATAATAATAATGAGCATTTTCAGTGTTTTACAATTTATGAAGTATACTCATCGGTATTATTAATTTTGAATTGTTCCACATCTTGAAAATCATCTTTTTCTGTTGCTCTTGGCGTCCAGTCAGCTGGTGATAAGGAAGGAGGTTGGATTCAGAGTCGCTAGACTTTACTTCCAAAACTGGTTCTGCTACTTGGTGGTGGGATCAGGCAGAGCTTAACCTTTTTATGAGTCTTTCACAGAACAGAAAATTTAATCTTATTGAAGTCCAGATTCACAGTTTTGTTTTTTTTTTAGGATTATGCTTTTGGTGTTGCATCTAAAAAGTCATTATCAAATCTAATTCATCTGAATTATCTCCTATATTAGTCTGAAGTTTTACAGTTTTGTGTTTCACATTTGGGCCTATGATTCATTTTGAGTTAATTTTTGTGAGGTAGGTCATATCTGTGTCTAGATTCATTTTTTTTGTTTGCATATGTTTCTACCTTTTATTATGCTTGTAATTTTTCCTAGATAGTTGGATATGATGTACTGGGTAAAATAAACTGCTGTAAACAGGACTTTAGCAGTGTGTTGGTAAAGTATGGGAGCGTGGGAAGTATTCCATAGTCCAATGATTCAGTCTCTGTCTTTTAGTGAGCCTGTGCCTCTAGACTGTGAACTTTAAGTGGGACAGGATGGCTAAAATGGGCTGGATTAGGGCAGTTCACTTTTCACAAATGAAAGACTAGAGCTGACTAGAATTGGATATTTTCTTTCCCTAGGTTGGTTAGGCTCTGATAAAACCCCAGCAAGTTAGGCTCCAGTTAATTTCTTCTGAAGTCAGACCTTGTTAAGAACAAAATGCTTTAGCATACAGTAATTCTTCTTATTCTTCTTATTCACATTCTAAGACTCCTAGTGGATGCCTGAAACCACAGATACGTAGTGCCCAACCCTACATATGCTATTTTTTCCTTTACATGCATACCTATGATAATGTTTAATTTGTAAATTAGGCACTATAAGAGATTAAGAACAATAATAAAACAAAATAGAACAATTGTAACAATATACTACAATAAAAATTATGTGAACATGGTCTCCCTCTCTCAAAAATCTTCTTGTACTATGCTTCTTGTGCTGATAGGAGATGACACAATGCCTCCGTGACATAGGCATTGTGACGTAGCTGTAGGCTACTACTGACCTTCTGATGAATCATCAGAAGGGGGATCATCAAACCACGAAAAAGTAACTCATGTCTCACAAATTTAATGCCTTTTCCATTTTAACTAAGTATTTATCATGCCCTGTGGCTATAACTTCTGCAGTTTGAGGTGCAACAGCAAGACTTCTTTTTCAGTAAAGATTTCTTTTTCTTCTTCACAATTTCACTCATAGATCATTCATTCTCGTTGTAGAGCTTAGCAACCTCAGCTTACAAGTTTTCTTGACTTATCAAGTCAAGAACTTTCACCTTTTAGCAAAAATTGTTGAGTCATTATCAAATTCGTTCTACAAATAGAAGTGACTCTATTGGTACAAATAAAGTCCAAAAAACAACTTGCTCAGCAACACTGTGAATGTGCAGGTCACCTTTGTGGTGAATTGTATGATTTTATTGCCTTGTTAATGTTAAAAGATGCATGGTATGGCTTCTCTTTGGTCAATACTCGAATTGCCAGCATCACTCCTTTTGCACGTTGGGACCATTAAGTAAAATTAGGGTGACTTGAACACAAACACTGTGATACCACCACAGTCAATTTGGTAACTAAGACAATTACTAAGTGGGTAATAGGTGGGCAGCAACAATAGCATGGAGACGCAGACAGCGCGGGGACGCTGGATAAAGGGACGGTTCACGCATGTCACAGGCAAAATAGAGCAGGATTCTCAAGATTTCATCATGCTACCCAGAACAACTTATGAAATGTTTATTTCTAGAATTTTCTATTTAGTACTTTTGGACCATGGTTGACTGCAGGTAACTGATGCCATGGGAAACGAAGCCACAGGAAGTGAAACCTCGGATAAAAGGATGTCTACTGTATTTCAAAATGGCTCCTGTTCTTTTCCTCCTATGGGAAGCATGAGAAGATTTTTCTGATATTCACTGAGAACCAGGTCAAGCTCTTGGAAAAAAAACTTACAAAAGTGTGGGGGCCTCCTGTGACTGGGTACCCCTGGAGTTTTTGACTCTCAGTCTTGTCCGCATTGGGCCTCCAGCAATTTGTCAATTATAGTTTAGGTTTTTCTGCCCTGGAATTTGGTTCCATGGAAGGTTTCAGCTTTGGAGTTTCAACTCAGGTAAGTTGTGAGTCTCCTTTTGGGCTCTCCAATTTTGCATCCTGCAGTGTTATGGTCTAAATGCTGTGTCTCCTCAAAATTCAAAGATTGAAAATCTAATGCCCAGGGTGAGGCTGTTAAAAAATGTGGCCTTTGGGAGGTGTGATTATTTCATGAAGGTCCTCATGAATGAGATTAATGTCCTTACAAAGGAGGCCTGAGAGAGAGCTCCTTCCACAATTTTAGGACACAGAGAGTCCTCAGTAACCTGCAGCTCAGGGCTTCACTGGAACCCAACCATAATGGCACACTGATCGTGGGCTTTTAGACTCCAAAACTGTGATATAAATTTTTGTCGTTTATAAGTCATCCAGTCTGTGGTATTGTGTTATAACAGCCCAAATACACTAAGACAAGCAATTTGCCCAGTGACCTTACTTCTCTTATGGCTCTAAGAAGAGTTGTAACCTTTTTAGTTCAGCTTTTCACTTGATGTTAGTTAGAATTGAGTGGTGACTGAGAAGCTTTTCCTATGTTGAACTAGAAACCATAAGTCTGGCTTGATTTTTTTCAAGCAGCAAAATTTGTACTTGAAAGTAGCTTATTAGAATAACCATAAACTGTAAGTATATGTAATCTATGTTATTTGCCTTCATTTTGCATATAGTCGTCTCTACAATCTATAAAGCATTAACTAAATTTCTGGCTAGGAAAAAAAAAACACAAAAGCGTTTTAAAGTATTTTTTAAGTATGTAAGAAATTCTCTACTTAATACCAAGATAAATTTTCTACTTATTGCAACCAATTATTTCAGTTTTAGGTAATACAATAATGAATTGAAATTTCTAATCACTATCGACTTTAAAAAAAATTAATTCTCATGAAGTGCCGTTAAATATAAATTGTCTAGACACTTAAACGTCAGTCATATAAAACACATTAAAGATGCTACTTAATCCCTGATCTATTTTAAACATTAAAATCTTTGTTAACATTCCAGTTATATACTTTTAATATTAACTATTATGTATGTTTCTGTGATACCTTGTCAACATAGTTCTTAGGAGATAAAAGCACACGACAATCTTGCACCAAATATTTTTCCAGTTATATATATTGAAAGCCTTGTATGAGAAAGATAAAATGTGAAATTTGACAGCCAACTAGGTAAAAATTAAATGGATTTTTAGAAGAAAACATTTTATTTAGAATGAAGATAAGTGTTGTATGGCTTCATGTGGAAAATGAATTATGTAATTATAGGACATTTTTATTTTATAATTTTGAGAATTATTTGTATAATTTATAGGCTACAGTCACTCTGATTTATAACATGATTGTACAGGTTACATTAACAAGGCAATAAAATCATACAATTCACCACAAAGGTGACCTTCACATTCACAGTGTTGCTGAGCAAGTTGTTTTTTGGACTTTATTCGTACCAATAGAGTCACTTCTATTTGTAGAACAAATTTGATAATGACTCAACTATTTTTGCTAATAAACTATGATTTATTTTTTTCAAATTGAAATATTAAAAGGAGTTTGTCCTCTCTTCCAGCTACATTAGTACCCATGCTGTTCTGTGAACAATTCCTTGGTATTATTCTCGTGAATAAGCTAAGAGGATTGTTTCTGAATATATGACTAAAGCTTACTGAATTGTATGTCTTTAAGTAACTGCTTCTCTCCTTTTTTCTTGTCTCTACATATTTGTATCCAAAGGAAGAAATGTGGTGAAATTGTTTCCTTAAAATCAGGTGAAAACTCACTTGTTGTTCCCATTTTAGGCATTTGTCCCCGACTGTCCTCTTTCATGGAATGTCTTCTTCATGCCTCTCTTCGTGATTCTAGTTTGCACTGCTTTCATACTGTGTTCTCTCTGGCTGCAGCAGCATGCATTAGGATTGCTCTGCAACACTGTAACAATTTTTGTCTGCATTCTTAATTTTGGCCTTATATTTTCACACTGTCCCGCAGATAGTGGGTTATCAATAGATATCAATCAAATTAAATGAACTATTTCAGAATGTAAAGGTTTCTGAATAGATTGTAAGCTTTGTAAAGATGGGTATAAGTGTAATACAGTTTTCAAATCCCTCATAATACTTCTAATTGCCAATTCCAACACCTGCTTTTCATTTCTCTACAGTGAACTTTTACTTCTCTGCAATGTTTGACAATTTAAACAATCCTGTGATTTTAGTACTCTGCCTTCTGGATTTTACCATACCACTTCATAGCTATTTTGTTCAAATTTCTCTGGAAATATTTTGGATTTGGGTATTCTTAACTTTTTGTTTGTTTGTTAATTTTGTTTGTTTGTTTTTGTCAATTTCTGCCTGGTTCTGTTTTTTTCTCTATGTTTTCTCCTGGCTGATCTGACCTGCTTCCATTACTTAAATTATTAGCTATTCCCTAACAGGAACAATAATACATAACATTTATTAAATGTTGAGAGGTTCTGGGAAAATTTGCATTCTTTCATCTATTTTCATCAGATCTAATGGTCTAGTTTCTCTTATTGTTTCCATATCACAAATAAGGAAAATAAGAAATTAAGTTTTATGCTTATTGTCTGGAGTTAACTGTGTTGGAATCAGGTTACAAATATAAGTTGCCAGACTAGATTCTGAGCTGGTAATCAGTACCCTGTATTACTCTCTAATTAGATAATAGCTTTCCAATACCCAGATTTCTCCTGATCCATATTCTGTTTATTATGAATATTCATTTGAAATGCTTTACAGACAAATCAAACTACTCTTCAAAAGTGAACATCTCTTACAACTGTATTATGTCTCTTGATCATTTAATGTAAGCATTCAATCATGTAGTTGTCCAAGCCAGAAACCTCACAAGTATCTTTATTAAGCTTTCTTATCCTCCACAGGTAAACGGTCTAAGATCTCTTAGTTCTGCTTCAGAAATATTCTTGACGTGACTTACTATCCCTAATCCAAACGCTCATTGCTTCTTCCTTAACTAGACTATTATAATAGTTTTATCTTCAAATGCAATCTCAGTTATGCTGGTAGACTTATTTTGTGGAAATATAGATAAATTTATGTTTTATGTAAATCCTCACTGCTTCCCCTTATTTAAATAACAAACTCCAACCTTTTAAAGAAACGATCCAAAGTTCTAATCTCTCTTTCAGACTTGCCTGTGGTAACTTTCCCCTCCACCCCACTTCCAAGAACCCTATATTTTAGACCCCAAAGAATTCTACCACTTGAATGAGTATATCATGCTCTCTTGTTCCTCTGGGCCTTTGCTCATGTTGTCTCTCTGACTGAAATATTATTTCCTTCCTTTGAGCCCCATAGAATGCACTTATCCTCAAGTCATAGCTCAAATTATATCTTCTCTCTGAGGCCTTTCTGCTGCCCATTCTGACTCCTACATTTTAAACAGAATCCATTACTCCTTCCTTAGGGCTCCAAAATCTCTTTGTACTCATCCTTACTATAGAACTTATTACAATATATTTCAGTTGTTTTTTGTGCTTTGGGGCATGGCTGTATTCTCCCTTGACATTTAAAAAGGTTTGCTGCAATCAGTGTTCTATTTTAATCCTGAATATGAATGCAAAAATGTCAATATAAGCTAAGGAACAAAAATGTTTTCTATATATTGTATGCAAAAATATATATGGTTTACATTGGATTTTATTTTCTTATGCTATGATGATTAAGTTTAGCAAATTTTGGGATATTATTATAATGTAATAGAACACAAACAATTAGAATTAAAGTCACATAAACATTTATCTAACTTTATATATACTTCTAAATGTTGTATTTGGCCACAATAAGAATAACTGAAGACATAAGGTTTAGTTCACTGAAGTTTTCTAACCCTATTTATACAAATAAAAGTAGTTTTATCAATCTCATAGAGTTTGTGACATGGATAATTCCACATCCATCCTCCTTTGCAATGTTTCTTTGAGTGGTACACATGTCAGCTTGATTAATAATTGTCATGAAGAGTTTCTTTACTTTAGATTTTAAATTTATTTACTGAGTATTATTAAGGGCCTTACTAAGTATAACCATTTAAGGAAGTTTGGCATAGTTTAAGGAATAGGCCTTTGGAATAAGATAGACCTGAAACATAATTTTAGCTGTACTACTTATTAGTTTTTGATTAAAAACATATATTTAACTCCTGTGAATCTCAGTTTTGTCTTTTATAATATAAAGTAAAATGACTGTTTAGAAATCTATTTTGCATATTAAATCTAGCATACCAAAGGTCCTAACCCATGGCAGTAGATACTCCATACTTGGTAATTGCTATTATTGTTACTCATATTACTATGGTGAATAAATTGTTCCTGTAGTGTTTCTAAATTTTTTTTCATCATCTACAATGTCATCATGAATCTGCCATAGTCATGATTTATGGGAGTATTGTCTTTGGCATTTGACTGAATTATGTCAGATGTGTCAGAATGGAAGTCACATGATAAATGTGTGAGTAGAAATCTCTGCCACACTGTTGATTTATGTGTGTTTCCTTTGAGTCATGAGAGCAGCCTGACTAGCAGACTTTGGAGTTTGAGTCACCTCCCTTTTCTGATTCTCATTTAACAAGAGATCAAATCTTGGAATGGCAACACCTAATTTATGTTTTGAATATTTATAGATTTTAGTGGCTATTGCTTACTTTTATTCCTCTATATTACATGTTGCTTTAAAATGGGCTTCAGAATATCCTTATAACACTTGTGTAAAACACTTTTACACATTACTACATTTCATCTTCAGTGCCTGCATTTAGAAAAACTGTCTGAAGTGACTATTCTTTATAAGTTTTAATGCATGTAGAGAATGTGCTTACGGTTCTTAATTTCAGGATAATTGCCTAATAGTATAAAAGTGGGTATAGCCATATATGGTAGCACACTAGAATAAAAATAAACAATTATGGCTCACATTTAATTGTTAAATTTACATATACAAAAGTGAAAAATGGGGCTAAAGGGAACTAGTTGAGATGGGGTTAGCATTGGGGCAAAGAATCACCATTGTGGAATGATATGGGATGTAGTGGTAAGAATAATCTGGTATGTTTACTCATATTTGGGTTATTGTTTTCATATGTGCCTCTTTCTATTCCAGCAGTTTTACTTATATTTTAGAGTTTTGGAGGTTGAGCAGCACTTCAGAGAGTCATGGTATTTTTACCATGATTTTTAATTATGCAAAGGAATAACTAAGCAAATATTAACCAAACAAATAAGAGAGTGGCAAAGTTATAGGAAAAAAATCCAGCAAGGCTGGAGGATAAAAATTCCTTAGTCAGGCTTGATGCAATTTATAATAGGGTAATCAGAGAAGACTTAATAATAAGGTGATTTTGAAGAAAGGCCTGAGAAACGAGCAAGAAATTCATGTGTATATCGGGGAAATCTTTTTAAGTAGAGGGAAAGCATGTGCAAAGACCCTGAGTTGGTGTGTTCAAGAAAAATCAGGAAAGTAGAGTAGAGGGAGAAAAATATTATAGGAGATGAAGACAGGCCAGATCACTAGTTATTTGTAGAAATTAAAAGATTTTGTTTTGTATGATCCAGAAAGCATTAGATAAATTTGAGCAGAGGAATGTCATATCCTGGTTGCTGTGTTGAAATATATTGTAGGAGAGGCAAGGACAGAAACAGGGGACTGTTCAGATAGAAAGTTATTGCAAGAAGTCAACTGAGAAATGATAATGGGTTACTAGAGTTGTTGAGGGGGGGTGAAAAGAGGTAGTCACATACTGAGTGTATTTGATATTGCAAGAGAGACAAGATATATGCCAGAAACTTTGGGGAAACTCGGTGTACAAGTGGAAGTTTAGATAACCTATGAGCAAAGATAATTGATCTACAAACAGCTATACAGGTGAGGTGGTGAATAAGATACTCGGAGCTTGTGAAAGTTCACTTGCAACTCCTACTTCTTTTAATAAAAATTGAGAAAAAGAGACAGTTGCTGAAAGTGAGAAAGGGGATGAAAATTTTATGGGATGAAAAAGAGAGAAAGAGTAATGAAATAGACTGGGAGTAGGAGGGGAATGGACTTTGGAAATTAGTATAATTACCAGGCAGTAATGAGGAACTGATTGAGGTTGCTAGCTTTGATTTTTCAAAAAGCAGGCCTTTTTGCATAGTTGTGTCTTTTTCTATCCATATTCTTTTGAGTGGATGAGGTGCAAAGTATGAATCACACTGTGTTTCACCAGGATTAGAATTTTGTCCTGCAAATGGAACAAGTGGGTTCACAACAAAGAGGGTAGGAGAGTGGAGGGTCTGTTCAGGGAGTGATTTTCGTGGTGCGCCATGCGCTCTACAATGGGTAAGGAGGGAACTGAGGACATGAAGATCGGTTGAAGAACAATGAAAAGATATCTTCATATAATGGAAACATTTTAGTGTAAGGATACCAGAGAACATGAGTTTCAGAGAGGAAAGATAGTTGCAGAGTGAGATGGTGGAAAATGAGATTGTGTAATGTATAGTCATTTCTAGTATTGGGTCAGGCATATGGTTGAGGGAATGAGAGAAAGAGGTTAAACTGGGGTAGAATATTATTGAAAGAAAGGAAAATTATGTACTAACTGGGTGGATAATAATAATAATAATAATAAAATAACTAATATAGGAGGGAATTTCATTAATTCTGAAACTAAAATCATTGAGAAATGAGATTGGCTTAGATAATCTGCAGATAACTACAACAAGAATGGATTGAGAACAGTATGTTCTGACCAAATGAGATTTAAAGATGGATCTCTCAATGTCTTCCTTATTACCAACCATTTTATCCTGGAGAAACGTAGTACTTTTCTGTCTTCACAATATATCTTCTACTCCATTCCCTCCCCACCCCCCACCACACAGAAGAGGGCCTTTCTGAGGCTAATGATTTTACTGCAGCTCCTCTTCTGTTTCCAGAATGAGGCTGCCCCCGATGCTGCCACACAAAGTGGACATTATTCCCACTATAGTTTTGCTTTAATGTTACTTTTGCTCCCTTTCCTTGGATCCACTGGAGAAATATTATTTCAAGGATATTAATAGTTTTCATTCAAATCTTATAAACAAAAGTAAAAATTGGGTTATATAACCATAAGTTTGGGGAAACATCAGTTAAAATAAATATTAACTTCTTAGAGCTTCTAATAAACTGATGGGTTTGTCACTCTCTAAGATAGAGTGAGAATAAACTTCATTTTTCCAACACTTTCTGTCATCTTGAGGAATCAGTGTTCCTCACAGTTAATTTTAGTATATTCTGAACTGAAGCTGTGTAAGCTTTATTTACTCCATGCCTTAGCTTATGAATAAATGAATAATCATAATAACCAACATTTAAAAGTACATGTTTGGAAAGGCAGACACTATTACACTATTCTATCTATCTATCTATCTATCTATCTATCTATCTATCTATCTATCTATCTATCTGTCTATCTACCTATCTACCTACCTATCTACCTATTTAATCCTCATTACAACCTGCATAATGTGCCTGTTATTATTGATTATTATTTTATAGGCCACTGAACTGAGGCATAGAGAAATAAAGTAACTTACCGATGCTCACACAGCTGGAGATACTAGGACCAAGATTCTGATTCTGACATCTTAGCTCTAGAGTCTATACTCAACCTGTTAAGACTGAAAGAAAATTTAGGAAATTCCAATTGTTGATGTGTGAGGAACAAAATGATGACCAGAAAATCATAGCCATGGAATGTACAAGTCACATGTTTCTTAAGATATTATAAAATAACCATTAAAGAACCAGTATGATAGTAGGTTTTGTTTGGGCTGAAAAGCTATAGATGGACTACTTGAAATCTCGACCTAATATATTTTGGTGTGCAAGGCTAAAAGCCCAAAGACCTGGTTGAAAAAAGTTTCGGTAATAGTTCCACCCCATCTATGTGAAAATAGGTTAGAAATAGTAGTAATAATGAAGAGCATTATTTTTTAATGTTCAATTTCATGGAGATTACAAACCCTATGTAGTTAGATATGAACCTACTGTGTGTGTGTGTGTCTGTGTGTGTGTCAGAGAGAGAGAAAGAGAGAGACAGAGAGAGAAGAGAGATGTAGTTTTTGACACATCATGGCCACTTAAGATTTTTTAAAAATTTATTTTATTAAATTTATTGGAGGGACAATGGTTAGTAGAATTATATAGGTTTCAAGTGTACAATTTTATAATACATCATCTATGTACCATATTGTGTGTTTACCACCCAGAGTCAGTTCTCCTTCCATCACCATATATTTGATCCCTTTTTCCCTCTTCTATGGCTAGCCCTCCTTCCCCCTTACCTTCTGGTAACCACTAAACTGTTGTCTGTGTCTATAAGTTTTGTTTCTTTGTTTGTCTTGCTCATTTGGTGCTTTCAGTTTTATATCCCACATACGAGTTAAATAATATGGTTCTCTACTTTTTTTGCCTGACTTATTTTGCTTAGCATGATAATCTCAAGATCCATCCATGTTGTCGCAAATGGCAGTATTTTATCTTCCTTATGGCCAAGTAGTATTTCATTGTGTATATATACCACATCTTCTTTATAATTATTTTTATTCTTTTCAGAATTATTACACAAGGGTTAAATACAAGTACTGATACAATTTGCTCCTATTTATAGTGGAATGTACTAAAAATATTATATAATGGGATTTTTCAGTGCTTATCAGGGAAACATCAGTAAGATTTATTTAGTTTTCTTCAAAGAAGATTCATAAACTTCGTCTGTTTGCATTTCTATTTCTTTCCACTCTGTATCTGACCTATAATTGGCTTCTTTGAAAGTGCCTTTTGGTATATCTAATTATAGAAATTTAGGACACTTTATCTAATTTGCAAAGTACTTGTATAAGCAATTATCTTCCCACTTATTTGATATTTTTGAAAAAGACTTTCTTGGTATACACTTAATGTTTCTATTGATTTAGGTTTTTGTTCCACAGGTTTTATGCATAACTCAATATGTTATTTAGTTATTTTAAAATATTGAAGAAATTTAAATCTTTTGAAGCACTCTACATTTGATTTAGAAATGGTCTATTTTGGAGAAGCTAATGTATGTGGATTTATCTTACATATGCACAGAAATTGGAAAATGTTTGGAAATAAACATACATATTTAGGTATGGCAAATTAAGTTCATGAACGCATCCTAGAAGAAGTGCTACGTACCTCATTGCTGAATATCACTATGATCACCTTCAAAGTACTCCCCTTGGGAAGTTGTGCACTGATGCCAGTGCCTAGTCCACCCTTCAAAGTAATTTTGGAACTCTTTTTCTGCAATGGCCATCAGAGCTGTCATCATATTTTACCCTTGATGTCCTAAATGTTATCCAAATGTCTTCCTTTCAACATTTTCTTTCTCTTCAGGTAAAGAAAGAAGCCATTGGAGACCAGACCAGATGAGTAGGGAGGGTGTTCCAATACTGTTATTTGTTTCCTGGCTAAAAACTCCCTCACAGACAGTGCCATGTGAGCTGGTGCATTGTCGTGATGCAAGAGCCATGAATTGTTGGCAAAAAGTTCAGGTCAACTAACTTTTACATGCAGCCTGTTCACCATTCCACATAGTAAAATTGGTTAACTACTTGTCCAATTGGTACAAATTCATAATGAATAATCCCTCTGATAGTTAGCAACATCACTGCAACAAATTCGTGAACTTAATTGTCAGACCTTGTGCATGTGTGACATAATCTACATTTTCAGAACAGAATTAGTATAAAAGAATAAAAATTCCTCATTTGCTCTTTTAAGTGAACAATAAAATTACACACCGAGCCCAATCGATTAACTAAGGATACTGCATGCATAGAGAGTGAATGATAGGAAAAGAAATTAAACCAACTAAAGGGATGAGTAATAGTTGGACCTTTTTGACATCATAAAGCTCTTACCGTGTGCTTGGATCCCTAGAATTGTGTGGATCATATTATAATTCAATGTAAATGGTTTCCTTTATAATTATAAGTATTTTGTTTGAAGTACTTAAAAAAAGATTAAGAGAAACATTTCACGAGACTCCCAAAGGAGTCCATGACACACAAAAGGTCAAAAACCCTGAGTGGATATAATGAAAAGCACTGATATTTTATCATTGTTTGCAATGTACCACCCTCCAATATAAGGATTTTACTTGTCTTCATTTATGAAATTCCTCCAACATCCTAGGAGGGTACTACCATTACTAATTAGACTGTATTTTATAGTTGAGGTAACTGGGTCACAAAGAGTTTCAATAACTTGCTGAGAGTCAGACAGTCATAACTGGAATTCTGGCTACAGAGTTTGTGTCCTAATCCTTTCCTGTTTCTAATAACAATAAAATATTAAAATAGATTTTAAAAAGAACACTTATTTGTTATCTGTATTTAATGTGATTTATTTAAATACAAACTTAAAATAACATATTGTTTACTTATAGTTGTACAGTTATATATTTTAATTCACATTTTTTTCAACTTGTTATAAAAATTTCCCCTCTCAGTTCAAAAGATAATTCAGTTACAACTTTCGGATTTTCAATGCATCATGGTATGGGAAGAAGCACTCAAGCAAATACCATTTGTACATCAATGCATTGTTTATTAGCCTTATAAAACAGGTCCTTACCTTATTATCTTCTAGCGATCCTTGTAAATTGGGTTGCAGTACTTTTACTTAATCCCTAATGAGTCTAACATAATAGTCTGCAAATTGTTGGTGGTTTATATGGCTATTTTAGTTAATGAGGTACCATGGGTTTCCTGAATGAAGCATCAATAAAACAACTTCTATTTCTCCATGTTTTGGCAGAGAAATGAGTCACCTACCTTAACTGCTGAATTTAAAGAATAAGTTTTAAATCACAGAACTTCTAACCATGAGAGAAATCTAGTGCTTGCCAACGTGATATATGTTTTATGTGTAACATAGGTGCATGCATTTGTCTTTTGAAAAGTCTATTTTGCTAAAAAGAATGGCAAACACTTGTATTTTTGCTACATTAGATTCAAAAAGAATAAAACAATATGGATTACAATTGTGGGGTTTTTTTTTTCCTGATTTAATTCAATGTTGCTGTCATGGCTATCAACCAGCCATGCTACATACTGTTGCAGTTTTACTACATAGACTAGTTCTTGATTTATTAGCTTTCCCACTCAAGCTTTGCTGTGTTGTTACATTCTTTGGCTTACACAGCACCTGTGTAGACCTCTGGTGATATAGTTTTATTTATTATTCATGCCACTTTCAGGGACAAATAGGAGACAAACTGGTTCAGAGGTCATCACCATGATATTTGGCTTCTGAAGTCCCTTAGGTAATATTCTTTCTGATTTCCTTATAAACAGGGGCAGTCCAATCAGCTAAACTGTAGTGTAAAATGCCGTGGCCTTTGGAAAGTGAGTAAGCTAAATGAAAAGAAATTTGTTTAAGACATGGCTTTCCTGTTCATTTTAAGTCATCATTTTACATGTTGCTATATCTTTGTAGAATGGGTGGGCACAGGGAAGCTACTGTGTCATCAATCTCCAGAAAGAATACTCTGAAAAACAGGGGTTTTGCCAAGTTGAAATTGACCATTTGTTATCATTAGAGAACTGTTTGTAAAAAAAACAGAATTTTCTTCTTAGCTGACAATGCAGAAATATTAAACACCTCAGTGATCAGGACTCAAGAAAGCGTTTTGGACTCATTCATCAAAGATTCTCTTCTAACTTTTTTGTTTTGTTTTTGTTTTTGTCTTCTTCCATATCATATCTCAACCATTCTTTGCACACCTACAATTAGAATGACATACAGTTTGAGTAGAAAGCAGCTTTTAAAGTCAATTAATCACAATTTTTTCATTTTTAGAGATGAGAAAATTAAGGGAACAACTATGAAGCAATGAACTGTATCAAACTTATGAAGAAATCAGGAGTTTAATATACCTAAAAATCCCCTTAAGTAATTTGCAAATTTACAAATTTGGTTCCTTAATGTATACATAAGTGTCAGTAGAGACATTTGGAGAATCTCTGTCTGCGTAAATATTTAATTTTCCTTTTTATCTCAGCAAGTGTTTATTTGAGCCAAGTCCTTCATTTTTTTCACAGAATAGTTACTTTTCTGAAACCTTCATCTCTCTAAATTGTACAACCATAAACCTGGTTGCTATAGTTAAAAATGGAAGGTTCTTTCATGGTTCACTCTTTGCCTCACCTCTCACCTCTGTTCTTGCACTAGTCCTCTAGGGTCTAACTACAAACATGGATTGCTAGTTTTCTCCCTTTCTCTGCTGTTACCACTTGGGTACAAGCCACTGTCTCCTCTCACTTGCACTACTACAATCCTAACTGGTCTCCCTGACACTGCCATGGCCTCTGTACAGCTCATTCTATACCTAGCAACCAAAGGCATGTTTTCAAAATGTAAATTACGTTATGTCATTTTTTTGTTATTTATTTATTTATTTTTTTGTATTTCTTCTGTGATATTTTATATCTTAGCAGTCCAGTTATGGGTAATTTCAAACACTTCCTATGGCCTCTGAGAGCCTCCATGATTTGTCCCCTGCTGACATCATATCCCACCACTCTCCCTGCCTCACTTCAAGAGTTATTTATATTTGTATAATAAAGAGTCTCACTTCATTTTTTTTGATGTTTGGAAGCTGATAGTTTTTAAGCCTCACCTCTTCCTCTTTCCCTTCAGCCCTGCACCTGAGCAAGGTATAACATCTCCTGTAGTGTCAGTGAAAGTTTCAAATTGTTGCTCAGATGTGGGAATCCTCGCTCCTGCCTACCCCTAACCACCACAAAACCCCCAAGCCAGTCTCCGTTGCATTTTCTCTCCGTCCCCTTTTGTACCGGCATTGTACTCTATACAGAAAGCTTCCTGATATGAGGAAAAAAACCTTTCACACACTCTTGGTAACTATGCAGTCATCACTTTCAACATAGGAACCAATTTTGAGTGTGGGGGTATTCATCCTGATTCTGTGGAGTAGCAAGATAATGTGTTATGTTAGTCTGGGAAGATAATTCTGTTAGAAAACACATTCTAAAAAGTCAACAGTAATGTGTATAGAGAAATAAAATTCTTCATTCTGTGTCTTTGGGGAAAAGCTAATAACCAGGAGGTAGTTAAAATTGAATTACTTATTTTGTTTAAATTTAAGGTATACTCTAATAGTTGAAAAACAAGTCTTAGTATAGCACTACATAGATATGTTAATATCTATAATTGTATAATGATGCATATTTTTATATGCACCCTATGAAATGCACATTTTTTTAAACTCTCCTTTAATGGACAAAGATCAACATGATTTTGACTCCTTAAGCACCATAATATGGCTTTTTATCACTTTTCTGTCACTATCCTGCAATCTCTTGTTTTTTTTTCACCTTTCCTCCCCTGAATAACAATTCGTGTAAACATAATTCCCACCATTTTACAGATAAGAAAATCCAGACACTGCTATTACTGCCTGAATTACAGTTATTTAACAGACACATATTCTGAATTTTTGATTCTTTAGCTATATTATAGAATTTGCATGAGGTTATACTGTGCAAAATAACAATTTAAAAGTCTAACAGAAACAGTACTTTGAATCCTCAAGTAAATTTCATATGACAAGGAATGTATTAGCATTTTAGTTAAACACTCTTGACGCTAATTAGGTTGTTACCAGAAAATAATGTGGATTTATAAAGCTAGAAAAAGCTTGAAGTTTGATTATTTTAGCATCAGAGTGAAAAGGAAGTCTCTAGCACTCAATTACGAGCAGGAAAAGCCTAATCTCTTTCTTCCCCAGGTTGGGAATCATCATGCCAATGCCATGTGATAGGAGTGCATCTGGTTGTATTTTACATTTACATTTAATCTGATCCACATGGAATATTTGTATGAAAAGATCATCTTCCTACTCTGATGTCAAGGGACGCCTGCAAACTTAATTTGAAGCAAATTTTTATAAGAGAAGAGGATATATTTGAGTCTCCTATTCCTGAAGGGATCATCTTTATGTCAATTTCTGACTTTTCAATCCAGAAAAATGATCATGTGCATAAACCAGTGTAAACAGATGAAACAGATTGGAAGCCTTAGAAATAAGCATAAGATGAAACTGCGGGGGGAAGAGATAAGTAAGAGACTACATGCTTAATTATATATTTTACAAGAATGGTCGGTAAGGAGAGAAGTTAGAACATTTTCTGACTATCTTTTGAGTTCTCCTGAAATGTCACCTTCTTGAACACATCTCCAGATTCATCACCTCTTTTGTTGCTGCACTCCGCACTCCATAGACCAATCTGTAAGAGAGGGCATGCTGTATGTTGAGCTTATAGTGTCAGACTACCTGGGTTCAAATCCTGTCTACCACACGCTAGCTGAGGGAAAAGAGGCACGTTAAGTTACTTACCTTCTTTGTGCCTCAGTTTTCTTTTCTGCAAATATGATAATGATATTGCAGATTTCCTAGGTTGATTAGAAGTGTAACGAAGTTTATACATGTAAAACGCTTAAAATGGTGCCCGGCATAGGGCAATCTCTTGATAAATATTAGTTTCAAAGCTTTTAAAAATAATGGCAGTTTTGATATGTTATTGGACTAGTGTGTGTTTCCCTTTGATTCTCTTCTATGAACCTATAAACATCCTCACAAGGTGCTTTATAAATCATTACGCCTGCAGGTCCTAGTATCAAGCAGTCTGTGGGCCATGAATGGTATTTTCATTGCTGGTAATAATCAACATAAATATCTGTTCATTCAATTTTTCTCATGCAGCTTATTTATTGAATAAACTGTGTCTGTTTGTCGTAAAGAGTTTCCTATGGTCTGGATTTTGTTGATAGCATTCCTGTGATGTTTCTGTCTTTAATATTTCCTGTAAATTGGTAGCTGACTCTGAAATTGAGGTTTGATTTTCTTTTCTGGCAAGAACACTTTATAGTTTGTTATATCAAGTGGCACATGGTGTTCATTTGTCGTTTTTTTTTTTTATGTTGGCAACCATTAATACCTAGGGCTTAAATTTATTCATTCATTGTAGTTGTCAAATGGTGATATTCTGATTCTGCCATTAGCTGGAATACTTCTTCAATGAGAAACTTCTTGTCATCTACTATTTGGTTACACAGAGGTACATACATTTTGTATAGGGAATGCAGGATAACTTCTTGTTTTTCCCTTTACTTTCCAGTTTTCAAAATATTTGATTGTCTCCTTATTTTCCTCTAAAAGTGATCATTTAGGTATTTTTAAAAAATCATTGTTAACCCACTAATTTGAACAATTTGACATGTTCTAATACATCGTAGTCATTATCCTATTGATGATCAAATTGTGCCATTTTTCGACCATTGGGGTGCTCTTAGATAGACTCCTGAGTCCTTTTGACTTTTAGAGCTAGCTTGCTTGCTATCTGGTATGACAAGATATTCTCAGCTCATATTGAACATTTTCTGCCCTGACCTGGAATCACCCATTTTTTTCATGAAGCCCTGGTTTCTGTTAGAGGAAAATTGTATTTCAAGAGCATAATCTGGACATGAGTTCTCATTCATTATTTCTAGATTTTCAGTGAATGAAGTAAGGCAATTATATACATGGAGGATGGGAAGGAAAGAGGGAGGGTAGGAGGGAGGGAGGGAGAGAGAGAGAGAGAGAGAGAGAGAGAGAGAGAGAGAGAGAGAGAGAGAGAGAGAGAATTGATTAGATAAAATAGCTCTTGAATTCATACTGACACTTGTTATTCAAATTGAGGAATATTATATTTTTACTTAACCTCATCTAACATCTGTATGTCCTTTTTTTCCACAGTGAGAATCCCCTTTCTCGCGGACACAGATGATGCACTTAGAATCTGATACAATTACTCAGCTGTTTTTGGCACATTATCCACAATAGTCTCAGTTCACAACACAAATACTACCATCATTAATAAAACAACAAAAAATATTTTAAAACATTTTGCATATCATTTTCTAGTTGGATTGTGTCTACACTGTTAAGAGCATATGCCATTATATACTATGTCCTATCCCTTCCAACTCACACTGAGTTCCATAAGTAAATATTTATTTATTGCTTTCAAGTCATTAAATTGCTCCTTCTTTTGGGTCCTTTTGCTATTCGAAACTTGTTCTGTAGTACATTCCTTAGGAGGAATCAACACAAATATTTATCAATCACCTTATGTTTCAGACTCTATTCTAAGCATTTAAATATAAGCAAGAAAATAAATTTATTGAAGATTTACTACCTCAGAAACACCAGCATAACATATTAGTTGCGATCCTAATTGGTGACCTAGTATGAAAAGCAGGAGTTGCCCGCACTAACTAGCCTATATGAAGACTTTCTCATTAATCCAAATTTTCTTTGTAGTGTAATGATTTCTTTGATGTTAAAGACACTTTTAAAAATATTAAATATATTGGAGTGACAAATTTATATAAATTTGGTGGTTAGTAAAATTATAGAGGTTTCAAGTGTACATTTGTATAATATATCATGTGTATATTGCATTGTGTGTTCACCACCCAGAGTCAGTTCTTTTTATTCCCTAAGATACTCCATATTTTGTAACTGTGTCCACTTCCTGATTATTTATTTATTTATTTTCTGAATTGTCAGTTGTCTGGACGAATGAGAGATCAATGGAGAATCTGAGAGAATGCTTTTCTCTCCTTCACACCAGGTATAGTGCTGAGTTAGAACCGGGTTGTGTTACTCAGTGCTAGTACCTCCAGTGGGCTTATAGATAGCCTAGTTCTCATTACAAGACTGTTGTCATGTTCCTTTACTCAAAAAATGTCAATCAAGCCACTTAGACCTCATGTTTAATACTGAAAGGGTTTTAAAGGCAATATCCTCCAAAACAATGAACTATAATATACTCAGTTCTTCTTAGGGAAAGTTTTGTCTTAAAAACTCAGCTTCATTTTATTGCAGTTGTCAAGAGAATGGATAACACCCAGATAAGCAAACTAGTTTCAGTGAACTTAAGAGAGATGGGTTTGTGCAGGACACCTAGATGAAGTTCTTCAAGGGCATACAAAAAATATATATACCCATGTTGCTCTGCTTTAGGAAAACCACACCAATATCATGGCGAAACTGGAAAATAGTTTTTCTGTGACTAGCAGAGCTTAGAATTGAGCTACGACTGTATATGCGTAGACTCAATTTGCAGGTCTGTAATTTGTTCTCAGGGAGTTGAAAAGACAGATTGGCTAGTAGCGTCATGTTCTCCCAGAGGAGATAGAGGAGGGTGATAGAAAGCCAGTCCTCATGGACAAACATTATGGAGAGCGATGTGTATCATGGATTGCTTTTCTGGGTGGATTGCAGCAGCAAGGGCATCGTCTTTAGGCAGGAGCAACTCCTACTCCTGGTCCTCACATTATTCATCCATGTGTCCAATAGGGAAACCAGACCACATCTATTTTATGGAATTGGTAACTAGACCTGCTACTGCATTGGCAGGGAAATTGGAAACACTATATAAAACCAGAGTTGTCTAAGTGTTGTAAAACTTATTTCACCAATTAAAATGTAAACAGAGGAGATAAAAAGACAACATAAAAACAAATGGTTTAGGAATCTGTTTAACTGCTGTGGTGATCTACACAGGTTTCCAGAAAATTTTGTAGCAAAAATATCAAGTGATTAAATGCCTAAATGCTAATCACTGTTGCACTACGACATAATCAAATCTTCCAGTTAGGGCTGCTGTCTTGGAGAACAGTCAGTTGGCAGGCCTGTTAGATACCACTTTCCTTTTTCACAGACACCTCATTATTTATCACCCCTTCAATCCCTTTAATTGCTCTGAGCAAAGACTTCTTTTTCCATTTAGCAATGGGGACTGAACCCATCAATACCCAATTTAAGCAAGACATTCATAGAGACAGCAGTGAAATTACTGCTCTGCTGCTTTTCTAAATATCAAGATAATTTGGCTTCTAAAACTAAGCCTTTTCCTTGATTGCTGGATAACTCTTCTGACACAGTGTTTCTAATTAGCTAAATCAAAATCTGGAAAAACACATTTTGCATTGTTTTAATTTATTTGTTAGGCTGTCATTCACTTTTATTTGTATATAGCACATAGATAATTTGGGTTCATTTTTTTCACTGACAGTTGTAAAATCATGAACGATTGTATTGTTTACTAATATTAAATTTACTTAAAATTTATGCAAGATAAACAGGAATTGTTTGCTTAAAAAATAAATTATATACCAAAAAGTAGGTTTGTTTGACTCATAAATGTTTATCAGCCATTCAAAATAAGATCTAAATAATAATCTGATAAATTCAATTAAATATATTTTTCAATTTGGTCAATGTTATTATGACTATAAATTTTACATAATAGTATATGAAATTAAGCACTACTTGTTTTACTTCTTTGAGTTATAACTCTTAATTTTTTAACCCATATTAAAGCTGTTATTCTTTCAAAACAGTGGGAAATAAAATATAATTTTCCAAAATGTTTTTTATATTAGTGACATAAAGTCTTGAATTTTATTCAAATTAATTATAATATTGGATCAATATAGAATATTTAACTATTTGTACTGGTTGGTTCTCAAAGCTTTATAAACCACATTCTCACCTAAACAGGGATCATGTAATAGAACTATTAAAAACTTATTCATGTGAGTTTAAGTGTTGCTTAGTTATTTTACTTACATTTGATAAAATTCCCAGTGAGTATATCCTTTCCTCTAATTCTCATTTTGGAATGGAGGAAGGAAGGGAAAAATGATGTGGAGGAAAATACACTTTCTCATAAATTTACAATAGATTCTACATACGAGAAGAAGATTCTCTGAATAATTCCTTAAGTGAATTTGAGGAGAATTAGTGGAAGGGACAATAATGGGACCTAGCTTGTATGGTGATAAAAAGCCCGAGTTCTGAGAGCATGGAGGAAAGACTGGTGACCAGGAAAATCATGCCACTGTTTAGGGAACTCATACTACTACCTCAGTGAAATCTTGAGATAGGTTACATTGTTGCAATAGGTAAAATAAATTTGAAATACAGGAACAGCTTAAAGAATCTAACTCTTGTCAGTCCACTTATAAAATGCTTTGTTCTTTGAAGTTCCACTGGATGCTTTTAGATTATGCCCAGAAATTTAGCTACACCTAATTTTCACAACTTCTGCTTGGCTTGATTTGTACTTGATCAATCCAGTTTAAATATTAAAAAATATTTAAGCATCTAACAATAATATGAATTTAGGTGTTTTCTGCTACCTTATCTTCAAAATTGCTGATTCCATCCTCTGCTTCATCTAATCTGTTGATTCCCTCTAATGTATTCTTCGTTTCAGTAATTGTATTCTTTATTTCTGACCGGTTCTTTTTTATGTTTCCTATCTCTTTGTTGAAATTCTCACTGGGATCATTGAGCACCCTCATAACCAGTGTTTTAATCTCTGTGCCTGGTAGATTCTTTGTCTCCATTTTGTTTAGTTCTCTTTCTGGAGCTTTGCTCTATTCTTTCATCTGGGACATGTTTATTTGTCTCCAATTTTGTCTGCCTCCCTGTGTTTGTTTCTATGTATTAGGTAGAGCTGCTATGCCTCCTAGTCTTAGGAGAGTGGTCTTATGTAGTAGGTGTGCTGTGGAGCTCAGTGGCAGTCTTCCTGGTTACCTGAATTGGGTACTCCAGGTGTGTCCATTGTGTGGGCTGTGTTTGCCCTCCTGTTGTAGTTGAGCTTTGGTTGCAGTTTGAATATCAGTGGGAAATATTGATCTATGGACTGATTTGTTGTGAGTATTGGCTGTGACTACAGTGGAGGAACTGTGGTGTAGAGGCTGACCCTACAGAACAGTAATCAGTTTAGCAGGGCTCTGGTGCCTGCCCAGTGTGCCCTTTGGGTGTGTCATCCTCAGAGGCTGCTGGGTAATGCTCTGGCTAGGTCTGAAGCTGGCCACCTGGCATGCCACCCCGGAAGCCTCCTGGGAAGGCACCTTCCCCACAGGCCAAGTTCAGCTGCAGTCAGTGCCCTGCTTGGGACCACCTGGCATGAGACACAAAGAAATCTGCAGATGGCCATCACTAGCACTGTGTTTGGAGGTGCCTTGAGGGGAGAAACCATGAACTGATGCTGGCTGTTATTAGTGATGGACTTATGGCTACTCAGCCAGAGATACAGGGCCTACCAATGTCAGATTCTGCTTGTCTGAGAACCTTTTGTGAACCTTTGAGAGATTTTAGGACAGATTTTAGGCATGAGCCAAGATAAGCCATTTATATGGAAAAGCCACTGGAGGCAGGTTGGGTGGGCCCAGAAGTTGGGTGGGGCAGGGTCTGAGGGAATCCGCGTGAACAAACAGTGTTAACGAGGTTGATAGAGATTTAAATATCATGGTCACCTGCGTCTGCATTTCAGGAGGTGGGAGGGCTCAACAAAGAAACATGGCTTCTGACAGCTCCTCTTTCTGGGAGATAGTTGCCCTTCCAGCCCTCGCCCTGAGACAAGAAAATTCAGTTCCTCCCCCTATGTCCCTGGTGCCTTTCAAGCTGCTGCCCCAGTGCTGGAGCTTGCAGTGAGTGAGTCTGTCCGCAAATAAGTGGATGCGCAGGCCCTTTAAAAGGAGCACCTGGGCCTGCAGCTGCCCTTCTCACTCAGCCACAATCTCCGCTGGTTTTCACGGCCAGAAGCTGTGGTGACCTGTCTCCCCAGCCCTGGAACCTGGGCTGGGGAACCTAGGCTGGGGCTGGGACTGCTCACTCCTCAGGGAGACATCCTCCACAGGTTAGATATCCCTCCTGAATTTTAATGTGTACATGGGGGTGTGGAACCAGCCCATTCCAAGTCTGTCTCTCCTACCAGTTTCGTGGTGGTTTTTCTGCATGTCCTTAGCTGTGGGCTTCGGTTCTGCTGGACTTCTGGCAATTGTCAATGATGGTTGTTCTGCAGTTTAGTTGTAATTTTAATGTGGGGGTGAGAGGAGGTAAGCACAGCATTTACTTTCTCCACCATGTTGACAGGATCGCCCTCCTCTATTCTTGTGGGTTATTTCCTGATTGTTGAGGCTAGCAATGGACAAGTGAGATATAAACAGAGGAAAGGTATAGTACTCAATCATGGAGTTTGGGATGAGACTGAATTTTCATAATAAAAGATCATTGCTTGTATATTAAAAACCAAAGATTCAAAACAGAAGATTTCAGATAAACTGGCTTTTTGAGAGAAACTAGCCACTCAAGACCTGTGGATCAGCCCATATTTAAGGAACACTCTTGAATACTGACTACCTGGATAGAGTGACAGATTCAAATCCAGACATACTGATTATTCAAACATACTAACCAGCTCAGGTTTATCACTAGAATAAATGAATAGATCTTCCTATATATAGTGGCAAACAAGAGTAAGAACTTACTGTTTATTAATTACCATGGAATTTTCCTGTATAGTCCAAATTACTGTGTTCATGTGTGCGCGTGTGTGTGTGTGTGTGTGTGTGTGTGTGTGTGTGTGTTGCAAGGGAGGGTTATGGGCCTGTTATTTCTTCCAGATATCAGTTTGCCATTTTCTGTCATTTACCCTTAGTAAACATTTATATAAAAAAAACTTCAGGAGAAATTTTCGCTTGGTATTCAATGCATTCGTTGGTACATGAGCCTATTGATTCATAAATATTAACAAACACAGGTATCAGATAGGTAATGCCTTTATATAAGGATTGTATGCATGTTTAGTAGCTATTTTCTGTATTTATAAGAAAATTACCCTAGTATTTCTTCCATGTGTACTTTTTAAGCATATTATTTATTTTGAAATTTATACATGCACAATGTGTTAAAAATTGCATTTGTTTCCAAATGTATCACAATGAGACTTAGAGAGGATCTATTTATAGACATTGAAACTTATAATAAATAACAAAAAACTAAGTACTCCTTCAAGAACTTGAATATTGGGTTTAAATGTTGCACCTGAAAGGAATACATGGGTCACAGGTGGTTACAATAAAATTGATAGATCAGAAAAGAAAAAAAGAAAGAAGGAAGAAAGGAAGGGAGGGAAAATGGAACAGAGGGTTAGAATGACAGAGTAAAGAAGGAAGGAGGTGGAAAGCAGAAAGAATGAATGCGTTTTATAACATTTAAGATCTGCTTAGATTCTGCATGTTATGTCAGGAGTACATAGTCTGTGCTTATTTGCGTGGAATACTAAAGAACATTCTATATTTGCCTGATTAAGTCTGCTTGGAAGTTCATATCAAGTTTGAACTGAAGTGACGATATAAAGATGGCATTAAGGGACGTTTCTTCTTCAGGAACTAAGTCACCTTGGAGAAACGTTCAGATTTATACAATGGACAGATAGAATTATAGAACATAATGTTGGAAGCGGCAGGTTTAAGTGTTGAATTTTGGGGTTTTTATGTAAATAAAACATGTAGAATATATTTGTGCTTTTGATTGCATTTTTATTATATTCATGAAGGAATTTATTTTTTTTAGAAAGGAAGAATATCTCCCAATTTAGAGATGTAATACCAGGGGTGCCCAAAAATTGTATACAAGTGGACACTAGTCAACATTGCTCAAGCAGTAGTTCTCTGTAATCAGAATTGTCTGGGCGCTTCTGGGAACCACTCTGAGCACCTGTTGTGATTGCAGAAGTCAAATGTGACTTGTGTTCTTTTGTTATCAGTATAGATTGAGTATTACAATTTTAATAGTTTTTTTTTCCTTTCTTAAAATGTGTAGACATTTTTTTTTGGCACCCTCTGTAATTTAAAAATACAGACTACATTTTAAAAATCATTTAAAAGTGTATTTAAGAATAGATGACCTAAATCATTCTCAGCTGTTGTGTCAAAAAATTTTAAACATTCTACAAGTAGATTTATATTGATCTATTAACTGCATAGAGTTAATTATTTGAATTACCATTTGAAACTTCATATATTTGCAATTTGTGTCTGTCACTACCGTTAGACTTGGCTGCATGTTATTTTGAAACGTTAGTAAGACCAAAGTTATAGCGCTGTTTTATCTGTAGACCATTAGATCTCTCTCTCTCTACCTCAGAATTAAATAATATATCAGTGAAGCAAGAGAATTTATATAAAATAAAAACAATATACCAGGTACTTTACAATTTGAAGACAAACAAAAAAGTATAAAATATTTGCTTTTTAAATCTTTGTATATAGGTTAAACAACTATCTACCTTGATTTATTTATACATAATTTCAAATCAATATTTTCAGAAATCTTGGAATTGTCTCATCTTTTATAATTAAAACGGTATTAGATGCATTTTGAGTTAAATTTTTCCTCTGAAAAATCCTTTAATAGACAAATGCTATTCAAACTTTCTTTGTTCAGTTTTGCAGTAACAATGATACAGTTTACCTTTTCTTTTTCTCCTGAAGAGAAGGAAAATAAAAGTCAACCTGTTAGAAAAGTTCATAGAATAAATATAATTCTATGTTGTTGAATGATTTCCAGAAATGGTTGGAAAACAGTGTTCTGGAGTAATAATTTCTTTCTTCAAAACCTTTAGTGTGGTCCAGCAAGGCTGATGCCTCAGGGCTTCTGAAAACACACACTTGTGTTAATAATTTACATAGGGTCATTGGAGCTAAATACTTGTTCTCGCATAGAAGTTGTTATTTTTTTAAATAAATATTATAACACATATTAATAAAAACTCACATCTACACTACATTAAATACAAAAACGATTAGCAATGAACACTTGTGGATTTAGCTCTGTGACTCTTGTGAGATATTACCTAACCTCCCCAAGCCACCATTCATTTAGCCATTTATTCAATCAATCATTCAACAGATGTTTATTGAGTTTCTAATATTGGTGCCATATTTTTCTTGGGATCAGGTGTGTGTGGGGGGTGGTTGTTAAGTAAAGTCTCAGCATTCCTCAATTTTGTGATCTAATTTTGGAAATAAAATCATGACATATATATTTAATTTGTGTGGAACAATGAATGAAACAAAAAATGAGCAAAATGGCAATGTGTGAATGACAGCATATTTAACAAATTCTTCGAGAGCCTCCTATGTGCCAGGTGCTGTTCTAGGTATTCAGGACACATCAATTACTCAAACATCCAATCCCTGCCTTGTGGAATTTATATTCTAGAGAGGCAGACAACAAACAATAGCTGTATGAAAGGAGTATATTATTATAGCATGTTAAAAGATGATGAGCTCTTCATTAAAAAAAAAGAAAGAAAGAAGAACAAAGAAAATATTGGGAGTGCTGGGAGAGCATTTAAAACACAGTAATTAGGGTAGAGCCAGGTACCTGTAGAGCAGGGGTATCCAAACTGTGGCCCGCGGGTCAACTGCGGCCCACGATCCATTTTTTATTGGCCTGCAGCAAATTCTAAAAATATATTTAGTTTACTTAAATAAGCCAGGTGAGGGAATACATACTTTATGTTGAGTGAGTGGCCTGGCTGTCTGTGTATTTTACCGCATATAGCCCTTGGTGAAAAACGTTGAAAAAAGTTTGGACACCCCTGCTTTAGAGGATGGAGTTTACTACGGACTTCAGCAGTAATGCAGAGAAGGAGGTAGAAAGGTAGCTGGGTAGGATTTTGATATGCAGGTAGAAGAGAGAGGGCTTTCTAGAATATGAGCAGTAGGGAGTATTATAAATAAGAATCATTCTAATTTTTTTCCCTTGAAACGATAATAAACTGGAGGTTGTCAAGTAATTTTTTTTTTAAGTTCAATTACTTGTAATAAGCCTCATGACTTACAAACAAGTTAAAGTAGAACTGTGTTAAGTTTAACAAATTTCTTAGGTTATGGCCAGGTAAGTCTGATCCTGGGAGAATCAGAAAGTCATCATGATTGTTCTAGTTCAGAGATGTTTGATGCTGGATAACCAAGACCCAAGAGTGAAATATCACATAAAATATACAACAATATAGTTACACACTGAAGCTCATTGTTGAATATATGTATTTACATTTAAGTGTAAGCTTAGAGTAAAAGGAAATGCAGATGGTTTTGAGGCATAGGACCAATGTTTCCTTTACGTTGCTCAGCATTTGGTCTTCCTTCTCCATTGTCAAATAAGGGCAGTATGGCTCAGGTAAATTACTTGGCTAAAACTAAAACTACTAATTTATTTGGAATTAGAATTTATGTCTCTTAAATCTAATTTCAGAGCCCTGAAAGTACATAACTTTCTTAATTGCTTTATTAACTAAAAAAAAAAAAAAAAAAAAAAAAAAAAAGGATATATTGTGGGTCTGCTATATGCTATATGTAAGGTACTTTGGGAGGATCAAGAAATTGAGCAGTGAGTCAAGAAGGCAGTCTCCACTATCGGAGAGCTTGTTTCTAGTGGGAGAAGGGGAAGAGGTAATATCAGAATAATAACTAACTTAATAACTAAATAAACAAATTTTAGGTAATAAGTGTTAAGCAGTATAAAGAAACTGAGTGATAGCAGGTGTTTTTCATTAAGCATTTATTTTGTGTCATGTACTGTTACAATTGTTTTATATGTACGGTCTCATTTGACCCACAGCATAACCTTATGTAGGAGTTATTTAGTCCCCATTTTGGAAATTGAAGCACAGATAAACTGAAGGTTATACATATAATGATTGTCTGATCTAGAAGAGACACTGAGCAAGTAAGTAGATTCTTAACCAAACTTCTTAATCAGCTTGCTAAACTGTTTTCAAAGGAGGCCATATTTGAGCCCATATTTGACTAGTGTAGAGGTCTGCACACTATTGCCAATAGTCCAAATGCCGCCAACTATTCTTGTAAGTAAAGTTTTATAGAAAGACAATACACCAGTTCATATACATGTGTTATTGCTGCTTTTGGGTTACAAGCAAACTGAATAGTTGTGGCAAAGACCATATGGCCCACAATCTTAAATACATGTACTACATAGCCCTTTACAGAAAAATAAGTGCCAATTTCTGAACTAAAGTAAGGGACCAAGACATGTGATATACTGATAAAAACTTTAGGGAGAGGGGAAAACAAGGACAAAGTCCTGTAGTACGATGGTGACTGACATATCCAAGGTACAACAATGGTCCCAAGGAGCAGAAGTAAAATGAATGAGGCCGGTATGGAGAGAGAATATAAAAATAGTAGCAAGATCACTAATGGGTATTAACAGCCCTGAAACAGACTTTGAAGTCGATCCTAAGCACTATGGGAAGCCACTGAATGATTTTCAGGATAAAAGTGATATGAATTGATGTAGTGGACACTGTGAGGTTCTTATCCCACTTCAGGACTGAAGGTCATGCTCCCTCAGGGGATGAAAATGTTGGCCTCAGAAAACCCTCAGGCATCAGTGCTCTCCTAGAATCGCCTTAACTGAAGAAAGTTGCTGGGCTAAGATTTTAGGTTAGCCTCATTCCTGGGGCAGGCTGCAACAATGACTAGTTGATGTGAGAATATAAAGCCTCAGTCTTACTGCCCAAACTTGGAACAACTATGCGATTTCAGAGCTCCTGTGGGATTAGCTAAGGTCCTCAGTGAGACTGCATTGCAGCTCACCTTCTTCCTCTGTCCAGTCCTGTTTCCTTCTGTTGCACATGTCACGATGCCCAAGGCATTTTCTAATAAATCTCCATACATGTCTTGGTAGCCAAGTCTGCTGCACTGAGACCCTGACCTGAAATATCTGGCTTGCTTATGAAAAACATCACTAAACACAAAGAATATTGTAGGTGGGCAAGTATGGAAGCAACAAGGATGAATAGAAAAATGTTACAGTAGTTGATACAAGATGTGATGATGCGGTGAGACACTTAGAGTGTGGATTTATTTTCATGGTCGCTCGAATAGGACTTGTAGGTAAATCTCATCTATAACCCACCATAGACGTCCAGGTTGGACAGTTCTTTTGGACACTCTTCCCTGAAGGGCTGACTAAGATTTGAGCTGCTTCTATCTCATGGTTCTACCATCTTGTGGCTCCAAGATAACCTTCTTGTCCTGTAACAACAGACAGATTAGATCACATTCTATACCTACTGTCAACCTTTAAGGGAATCACAGTGCTTCCACCTACATTCTACCACCCAGACTTACTGACATAAGTCAAGCTAGAAATGAGGTTAAGAGAGGGCTACAGGGAAATACATTCCCTGAATACCTCTTTCTTATCAGCTCTCTACCTAAGTAATAGTACAAACCTCTGGCAATCACCAAGTCAGCTCTGCTGTGTTCATGTTAAGTCCGAAATTCTTGTTACACATCCAAGTGGAAGTATAAAAATCCAATTGACTATATGTAGGTCTGGAATTCGGGAGAGATATCTGGGATGAAGAAATTAATTGGAGAGTCTTCAGTGAATAGATGGAATTTAAAGCCATCAAAAGGCATCTAGTTTCCTAGGGGTTAGTGTATGTTAAAAAGAGAAGACATTCAAGTCCTGAACCCTGGGTCATTTCAGTGTTTACAGATTAAGTGGATGAAATGAAACAGCAAAGTAGACTGAATGGAGATGTCAGTGAGGAGTGAGGAGAACAAAGAATGTGGGTTGCTGAGGCTAAGTGAAGAAAGTAATTTGAGGCTGAAGTAATGTGGTGTATCAAATGTTGCACCTAAGTGGAAGAAGGTGAATTCAGAGAATTGATCGTTAAATATGCAATGCGACATTAATAAGGATAGTTTCGTGGAGTAAGTTTAAGAGAAAATGGGCAGATGTGAAGTATAAGCAGCAAATATGGTAAGTCTTTTGAGAAATTGTGTATACAGGCACCACGATCCTTTTATGACGCAGGTCTTATAGTCAGTGTCTGAAATACTTAGAAAAGACAACACATTGAAATGCTTGATATTACTGCAGTGGGCTAACTCATTAAGATATGGGTGATCGATGACTACGGTTTTGTTTTTTGGAAGGGCTGGAAGTAGTGATGACATAACTTAGTGATTCTTTATTTGGATTTCTATCATGTAAATAGTGAAAATACATTATTAAAGAACAACAGGAGACTTCATCTTAAATGTAAGACTTGACTGTTTCCACTAGGATTATAAATTAACTTCAGAGTTTTAAAGAGACAGAAACAGAAAAATTGTACGGCAGTGATTATTTTTATAAAGTCAAGGAAAAAAACATTGGGAAGATATAGCTAAGAAAGTACCATTAATATAAAATAGATTTGCTTAGTAGCTTCTAGACATTCGAGGATATTTTTTTAACGAGTTCTTTATTTGTTTCCCTCTACTCACAATATTTTTCTCACCCTTTCCCATGAAAGTTTCTGTAATTTAATTTAAGATCAGGAATATACATGGCTGCTGTTGGAGAATTTCTTATAAAGTACTTGGTCTAAATGGAAATCATCAGATTTTGGAAAAAAAGACACAGATTGATAGTGAAGGGAAATTTTTATTCTTGCTTCATTTCATTGTAAGTCATGCAGACAATTGAAATGGAGTAGGGAAAATGATATTCAGGAACAAATAACCCACCACACTTGAAAACAAAGCTCCTGAAAGAGGTAAGTGTTTTTAGGTTGAAAGTGTGTGTGTCTGGCACTGTTTCTTTGATGAGCTCTGACTCTGTGAGCTCTTGGGTAAAAATAATGGCAGAAAAATCTTGGCTCATTAGCACTCAGTCTAGATAAAGTGTCAATATGATGATTACTAGAGATTTTTCTGAAACAGGGCTTATTTGAACTAGATGAAGAAGGAATCACAACAAATTGGAAGTGGCATAGATTTTTATGTTGTAAATCCTTGTGCTTTTCGATTGTTACAACGGACGGATGATATTCTTGTGACACTTCATTGCCCTTTATTCTTTCATTTGCTAACTTTTCAGGCTTCTCTGTATTCTGAGTGATTAAAACATCGATTTATACTTACTTCATTTCTTTCAACATGGTTGGTTACAAATGCTTACAGATGGAATTATTTAAGATAGGAAGTGGATATTGTGATTAGATTTCCAAAGATGCAGGACCCTGTGTGTGTTCACTATACCATCTGTCCTTTTGGCACAAACATTTAAAAAATGGATAATTTAAAAAATTCTTTCCTTGTACATGATTTTCATTTGTTCCTATTTGGATGGCTCCCAATATCAAGAACAGTAGGGACTGGGTTTCAAAATGGCCTGATAATTCAAAGTGGCAGAGTTGAATCGAGTTCTTTTGGATTTTAAAATGAACTTACTGAGATTTCCTAATTGAAAGTACATTCAGATGGCAGTCCTGTGAATGGAAGGTAGCTGGTAACACCAAGTGTTCTGCTCAAAAGTCTCATTCACACGGCAGCATTCTGAAGAAAATGGAATTTGTAACTGCCGATTTTCTGAAATAAAATCACATGCAAGCAGCAGGATTTCTAAACAGAAGGTACCTTATAACTATGTACAAAATTAAACCTCATTTAAACAACATTCATTCTAAATGGAAAATGTACTGTAGTTGTTTTCTACATTAAAGTCAAATTCAAATCATGGTTATCGTAAGAGCTAAGTAGCTTAAATTAACTTCTACCAAGTAACGAAGATTAGTATGTACTTTATATTACTTTTGCAGAGCAATTTGGGGGAAAATGTTTTCTTTTTGCACTTTTTTTCACATAGAATATGATAGGAAAAATTCATTATTTGAAGAAGATTGCTCATCAGTGAGATGTGACACTTGTTTCAAGTTTCAACCTAGTTAGTAGAAGACTAAACAATATGTGACATGTTATTGATCAACCTACTTCCCAGAGAAAGAAACCATTTTAAGGACTTGCTGCCTTTAAGTTATGTGGGGGTTCTTATAATACAGAAATAATACAGAATATATACTTTATGGGGGAAAAAAAAGAAACGAGGCTTTTAGTGTATGGCTCACGGAATTGATGGCTTATTAGTGGATTACTCAGCAGAAATAGAAGTTAGAAGAAATATTAAAGCTATGGTAGCATTATAACTCTTCCTTTCAGAGATAGGAAGCCGATTTTACAAAACTCACCAAGCCAGTCCTCGTTATAGCTCTGAATATGTCCCTTAGTGGGAAATCAAATACTAATTGATTAAACAGAGATGAAGTCTTTTACTCACTTGTCTGTACTTACAAATAATAAAACCAATAACATATTTGAACACTAATATTAATATATTATATGTATGTAATACATTTAGCTTTTCCAAATACTTTTACATTAGCTCAAAACAGAAGCAAAATGTCCTAGTCGCCAACCGCAATTTTCTCTCTTTCCAAGTGACTTCGCTCTAGGTGTCTAAATAAAGAGGATAAAAAAGAGTTCCCAGTGCTATGTTTTATATATTTTGTACTTTTTACCTAAAGCTGATGCCACTCAGCATGCTCATTATCTATCTGCAAAATGTGTATTGATGATTCTAACTGACGACCCGTGGCTCGTTCACATTTTTCCTACATAGAATTGCTGGCCTTTGACTCATCGCTGCTGCGCAATGAGCAGCGCCTGGTGTGTGTTCATAGGTGGTTATTTATGCTTGTGTTCTGTCTAAAATAAGAATGGGAGAGAAAAAAACAAATGAACAAAAAAATCATGTTTTTATCTCCTGAGTTCTTTCTGTCAGGCTAGTGTGGCCACTACAATTAATCACCAGAGAATTATAACTGAGCTTAAGTATAAACCTCTTCAAAAGATGCTTCTGACTCCTTATTTACAGTCTCAGCACTTGAAAACACTGGAGAAGTGCTTCTTGGTCATTTTACTGTACATTCTTCGGGTATATCCTTTCTCACTAAAATTGAATAATGTGTGGAGATGAGTGTTGTTTTGATGTTATTACTAGTGTTAAGATGCATATTTTGTTTTTCCTAAGAGGAATCAAAGCACATTTTATATTAAAAAAAAATTCAATGACAAAAGCTGAAGTGGAAGGTATTTGAAGCACTCAGGTAATATATTTTAAAGTATGATGTCCATATATTTGTATCAGTTTTTAGGAAATAAGGTAAAAGAAATAATGAATTGTTTTGTTTTATGAAAAGTGAATACCAAACATACACATTTACTTACTGGAAAAATATTTTTTATAAATAAATTAAAGCTGGTGTTTATCAAGTGAATAGCAATATAAATGGCACTGAACTGTAGACTGAATTCTGAGGAAAAAGTTTGAAACTGTATATATCATTGGACTGTATTTTCAGCCATTATGTACTTGGGTCATGAGGAATCTCTCCAAAGTTAATTTTACTTTGTAAATGCCCTATTTTAGCAAATTGTTGTGCCTTCTCACTGTCCTCCAGCCTTGATATTGTTAAGTAATTAATGTCGGCCAGCTTTATGTATATTTACTTACAAGAAGATGAACACTGTTGAAGACTACAGTTTAACGAGTTTTGTCTAATGTATATTTCAATGTAACGACCACTGAAAACAAAATATGTTTCTAGCACTCCTCAAAATGCCATGGCAATCACAATTGCCACACCAGGGAACCATTAATCTAATTTATATCACAGTCTCTTTGTTTTGCCTGTTTTGAAACTTCACATAAAGGGAATCTTACAGCATATAACTCATTTTCTTCTAGCTTCTTTCATTAGACAAGATTTTAAGATTCATCCTTGTTGTTACATGTACATGTAGTTTGTACATTTTATTGCTGAGTAGCATTGCCTTATATGAATTGATTTCATTTCTTTTCTCTTCAATGGACATTTGTATTCTATATGGTTATTGGCTGTCATCAATCAACCTGCTATATATTATCTTATACAGGTCTTTTTCTTTCTCCATTAGATACAGTGTTAAGCTATCCTTTTTGTGGATACTTTTTCAAATTGAGGAATTGTCATTCTTTTTCTAGGTTGCTATGAATTCTCTATGTTTGTTAAGTCATAAATGCATGCTGACTTTTGTCTAATGCTATTCCTGGGCTATTGAGATTATTATACTGTCTTTCTCCTTTATTCTTTTAATGTGGTGAATTATAGTAACTAGTATTTTTTATAACAGATTTATGATATAGTTTATGTATCCTGTAATTCACCCATTTGAAGTATACAGTTGAAGGGTGTCAGCATATTTATCATCATTACAATCAATTTTAGAATGCCATAAAAAAACCTCATACTCATTAACACTCAATCTCCATTTCCTCCCAACTACATCAGCTCTAATCTCCTTTCTGTCTCCGTAGATTTGCCTTTTATAGACATTTCATGCAAATAGAGTTACATAATACATGGTCTTTTTTGATTGGCTTTACATATTCTCAAGATTCATCCATTTGGAGAATGTATTGGAACTCCACTTATTTTTATTGACAATACTACCCCATTGCATCGATATACCACATTTATTCACTCTTTCATTCATCAGGTGATGGATATTTGAGTTATTTCAACTTGTGGCCTATTATGAGTAATGCTGCTATGAACATGCATGTACAAATTTTTGTGTGGACATACATTTCCATTTTGGCAAGGTGTATATTTAGAATTGTGTCATATGATAACCCTGTGTCCAACCATTTGAGGAACTGCCAAACTATTTTGCAGTGCAGCTGCACGATTTTACATTTGTTTTCAAACATGTTTTATTATTATTTAGGCACGGCAAGGCCAACAGATCAGGAGATAGTTTGTTGTATTCACAGATCTCAAAGTGGGGGATGCCGCTTCATGGGGGGGCCACATAGGGAAGTACCAGGTTGGTCAGGAACCAGATAGGAGTGAGGGGAAAATGTATGTAAGAGTCTTTTTGTAGTTTCCATGAGAAGGAACAGGTGAAGTGGTATAAGCTGGTTCAGGATTGACTCGTTGTATCATTTCAGTGGGCTCTGTGATACACAGGCTGTCTTTGGTTCTGGTACCTGGCCCCAGGGTGATTAGGGCAGGTGGAGAGTGGTCCACCTCCTAGTTTGAGAGCCAGATAAAATGGGTAGTTGGGCATCTGGGCTCAGAATTGGTTGATTTGTATATGAAAGTGACACTCCTAGGCAAATTATTTGTTATCTCTAGGAATTAGCTAACCCTGACAGGGGTAGTCCCTCCCGAGTCAGCAAGGCCCAATATACCAAGCATCAGGATATAGAAAATCAGTGGCATGATTAATACAACATTACCATCGGCAGTGAATTACACCATAGGTTTGTCGTATTATCTTTTTAATGATTGTCACCCTAATAAGTGTGAAATGGTATCTCACTGTAGTTTTGTTTTCTAACTCTCTGATGACTAATAATTTTGAGGATCTTTTTATGGGTATATTGACTATTTGTGTGTCTTCTTTGGAGAAATGTCTATTCAGATGCTTTACACATTTTTGATTGGTTATTTGTGTTTCTATTATTGAATTGTAAGTGTTCTGTATTTATTCTGCAGTCAAATTTCAGATTTAAAATTTGCAAAGATTTTCTCCCATTCTATAAGCTGTCTTTTCATTCCTTAATGGTATCCTTTGAAACACATTCAACTCGTGAGTGTTTACTTTTGACATATTCCAATTTATAGATTCTTTTTTTCATTGGTTGGGCTTTTGGTGTTATATCTAGGAAACCATTGCCTAATCTTAGGTAATTAAATTTTACATCCATTTTTAAGAATTTTACATGTTTTCTTCTAACATTTCTATAATTTTGGCTTTTACATTTCAGTGTTTGATCCTTTTGGATTTAATTTTTACATGGTGTGAGGCGGATGTTCAAATTCATGCTTTTGAATGTGGATATCCTGTTGTCATAGTTCAATTTGTTGAAAACTATTTTATTTCCATTGAATGGCTTTGGCACCTCTGTTGAAAAGAAATCAGTGTGCCATAAACATGTGAATTTATTTCAGGATACTTAAATTCCATGTCACCAATCTATATTTCTATCCTTAGACCAGTACCACAATATACTGATTATTGCAGCTTTGAATTAGGTTTTGAAACGGGGAAACATGCCTGCTCTAACTTTGTTCATTTTGTCAAGATTATTTTGGCTATTTTGGGTCTATTGCATTTCCATGTGCATTTTAAGGTTAGTTTCGCAATTTCTGTGATTAAGACAGGTGGGGTTTGGTAGGGATGGCATTTAATCTATATATCATCTTGGGGAATATTGCCATATCAATATTATTTACTATTGTAATCACGAACATTGTACATCTTGCCATTTATTTAAGTCTTCTTTCAATTTATTAAATGTGGTTCATACTTTTCAAAATATAAAGTTTGCCTTCCTTTTATTAAATTTATTCCTACTTTTTTATGTTATTGTACATCAAATTTTCTTGATTTTATTTTCAGATTGTTCACTGCTCGTGCATTCAGATACAATTGATGTTTGTATATTGTTCTTGTAGTCTATAACCTTACCATATTTGTGCATTAGTTCCAGTAAGGTTGTTTTGTTTTGTTTTGTCTAAGAAACATTCATGCTCTTTTGCATGCCCTGTCCCGAATTTCTGTTGTAATCCCCTGGTATGAAAGCTTTTTCCATTGTGTGCTCATTCAAGAAGGGAAAGGGAAATTTCATGTGGAGTTTTATTCCTTTAAAATTATTTATCCACTATTTTTAGATGGCTTTAAAAATATATGATAGTTTGGTTTATCTAGTAATATCTTGTTTTTAGTAGGTGTAAAAGTCTTTCATGTTCTTTTATATTCTAGGCAGAGAAGAATTGTGAGATTATTGTTCAATACTTCCTCTCTCTTTTTGCTTTTCTCCTGTAAATACTTGTTTTATCACTTTTGTGGTATTAGTAATTTCCTTTCTGTTGTTCGTACCATGATCTCATCTCAATCCTTACTATCCTTGTTTACTAGTCATCATTTGCAGGTTTATTTCCTAGAATGATAATGTCTTCATAAGAGTCCAATGCTATATTTATTTTGATGTCTACTTATTTCTTTTAGACAGTATTTGGGCTGTTGCTTAAGTTTCTATATATACTTCCTAAACCTATATGATATATTACATAATAATATTTGATTTCTGAGACAATCCCCACATTTGTAATTCTAATATGAAGCTTGTCATCCACAAAAGTTTTCCTAATACAAGGCTGTGAAATGCTAACATATGGGTAAAACATGTATTGCTTAGTATGTCACATTCCTTATAAAACAGTTGAACAAGAGGGTTTACCTTCCTGTACCACCACTTTTACATTGCTTATGCAAAGAATTAACAAAATGATAACAAGTATGGATAACACTTTGCATGTTTGGTTTATATATGAATCAGTTCCAGTCCTAGTATACATATTGTGGATCCGTTTATGAATTTTAAAATGTGAAATATATGTATATGGATTTTTTAAGTCATGTTAACTTCTGCTGAAAAGTACAAGTGCATCTGCAATTGAAAGAAGTTATGTGATTAAAAGGTATTTGTAAAGATAAAATTTCCAGCATTGTTACTTTGAACATATTAACTCTGGTGACTATAAGAGTACTGAAAAATATTTGTACACTAGGACAATTAACAATCACAGTTTATGATGCCCTATCATGTTGTTAGTGGTCTGACTTCTGTTCTCGGGCTTTCCAGGCATAAAGTTCTAGAAATAAAAATATCTCCAAAAGCAAATGTATTTATATCAGTTATAAAAAAAAAAAAAAGAAAAAAAAAGCTAAGCACTTCAAAACATTCCAATAAGGATTACAAACAAGGTTGATCATCTACCTTGCCTCTTACCAAGAGTTACATTTACTCACGTGTATTATTCTACTACAACGTTTGCTTTGACATTGAAGCATGAAATAGACCATATTCTGCAAAGGAAATCACACAACTGCGGTACATGATAGCTTTGGCAACAAACTAATAAATAATTGACTTTGACAATGAAAACTGTGTTTTTTTCCCAAAGCATCTGATAACTAATGTGTGAATAACTCCTCTGATATTGTCTGTTTGTCAGTGTGGTACAAGTATTCTATTTCAGGGAAGCAGAAGTTGATAAAAGTAATCTCTTTTTTAAATGACAACATCAAGTAGCGTGGGAGACTGAAAAAAAATTGATCAATGAACTAGTATTCAAATGACAATGCACCTTACATATGAAGATTCCAATTTAGAGCAAGGTTATGCTCACTGATGTTAGAAATTATCTTTTCTACTTGGACATGATAAAATTTTTAGGAAAATTCTCCAAATTAATATATTACCTGTTTGCTTAGTAGACGCTCTGTTAAATCATTTTCTCACTGACTCTTTTTTGAGCACTTCAAGTTTAAAAAGCTGTTTACGTCTCGGGTTACATTTTTGAGTATATCTGTTTTACATTTCAGAAAGTTTGGTTTGGTGACAAAAAATAGGAAAGGTTGATATAGTGGTAGATATATCTTTGGAAGACAAAATAAAAGAATCTTGTAAGTTCACTTGCAACCAAATGAAAATATTATTATGGACAATGTCAGAGAGAGTTTACTGACTATAGAAATTATTTGCAGAGAAAAATCACTAAAAACGATCTCACTATTAGCTAACAGATAAAACATTGCAACATGAAATTAGCTTGATATTTGAATATTCTTTTGCATTAGACCCATGAAAGTAATTACCACTAGTTCAAATAAGTTTTTAAAAAGCATGTGTTATCAAGGTTTCTTAATCTAAATTAGTGAAAATAAGTTTTGGATTGTTAGTCTGTTATAAGATCACACGAAAACAAATTTTCAATAAATTTAGAAAGCTATGCTCATCTAAAAGTAGAGCTTAATAAATGCACAAGAAATTCACCTTTGGAGGAAAAGATACAGCTAACCTCTAAATCCACTAATAAGTAATCATAACCATGTATGTGACTGTCAGTCATGAGTAACATGCTACATGAATAAGAGTCTAGAATGAGGAAAATAAATCATTTTGAACATAAACCAAAAAGAAAAATCACAAAGTCAGTTATTCTGAATTGTACATATTCATGATCAAACTTCACTTTCATGGACAACTCTATGCAGGATGCTTTAGAATGAACAACAGTCAGCAGGTTCTTATTTGACTTAGATTTAGAAATCTCTCAAGCAACAAAGGTAAGACCAACAAGTAAATAACTAACATTAAGTCAAGGAGAAAAATCATATAGTAATAATAAAAAGAGATTTTTCAATGAGTTAATTAATATAAAGAAAACTTATCCCAAAACAAAAGAACTTCAGTGTTTGAAATTTTAGCAGGCTTTTAAAAGGATGGGAAATCCTAAAGGACAATATCAGTAATAACAGACAAGGATATTTTCCGATAGTAGCTAAAGGACAGGCTCTTTGATATCTGACGAGGAATAATTGAAATCCCCTTGGCCTTTTGGGTTCACAATGAAAGCCCTCATCAAACTCACATGCAGTACAATACCTAGAAAGTGCTTTTAGTGCTTTGAGAAAGGAAATCATATATACAGAACTCAAACTTATCTGAAATGTATTTTGTACCACTTTCCAGGAAGAAAAAAATAAGGTACTGTGGTAAAAGATGAAGTATGTGACGAGGAGCTGGGTGACAAGAGTCCTTGTGAGCTACTGCCAGGTCAATGAGCCAGGTAGGTGACGTATATATTAAGTAATAGTGTCAAACTAGTCATTTTCCCAAATGATAAATTATCATAATATTGTGGGTCTGACTGCAACAAAAACCTAAGATTGGGTTTTGTTTAAATTGCATTCAGTCAATGGAGTGAAAACGTGGACACGTGGACACATGGAGTTATTCAGCTTTAATAGAACATGATCACATACACACACAGACACACATATGTGTATATATATGCGATATTCTTGAAGATATGCAAAACTGTATGGATATTTATTTTCCTGGATAAATATTCTGTCCTGTTAAATCATTGTTTCCTTTTTCCTCTAGTTAACCACTTATCAATTGTGTTGAATGCTTTAGTAGAAAACTCTGTAAAGATTTTGTTACATATCAAATAGAATTAACTGGGGAATACACATTTAATTGATACTGGAAATTCTTTATAGTATATACTATAATTCTTTATAGTATATTCAGACACTGAGGATAGGGTTTCTGTCCTAAAAAAAATGTTTGTAGGTAGGTATGATCTGAGTATACATACTTATTGGATTATAGTTTTTTGTTTTTGTTTTTAATATATAAATATGTAACTTGGTCCAAATTATGCAAAAGATTCAGATAAAAATCAAGCAAAACATCAGGACTTTTTATTTCATCCTTTTAAGTACTAATTACATATGGTGTACTATTACTGAACTTTAAAATGACACACATTTTTTTTTGTATTCTTATTTTTAACACAAGTGTCATTCCTATATTTGTATTTTTATGTATCTACAGAATTAAAAACTTGCCCATCTGTTAGTCAATGGACAGGAAAGAAATCTATACAACTATAAGTATCTGGATGATCAAGGAAGATTTGCTTAGTGTGATAAGGCATCAACATACTTGTATCAGGGTCAGTTTTTCGTCATGGTTGAGAATATGGGATAAAAGGCTTTAGGCAAAGCAAAAGAACATGGTACTCAGGCACCACTCCTTGCTCTCCGTTCTCTCCCCTGTACACATAGAACAGTTTCTCAGTGACTCAAGGTTGTAATCTAATGAATTCTTAAGCCCGTGTTAGTTAAACGTGATGCAGTGTGGTATGCAGGAAGCAGCTTTTATCCACTCAATAGAACCAATTATTAAAATTTCCAGGAAGTTTGAGAGCCACTTGACACTATGTTGGTAGTGTGAAAATTGATCGTATTGGGAATATTTATAATAACAAAAATCAACAAAAGCTACACATCTTGGCCCTCCTCCCACTCCCTAGTGGCTTGTTCAACATTTATGAGGACATCATTCTGTGTCACTACAGTTGTGAGTTCTTCTTTAAACTGTTGAATTCTCTGACAGACTTTTTTCCTGGCTGTGATTTTTCCTCTCAGATTTCTCTTTTGTGATTGTGTGTATGAATTCCTGTTCTTCTCCATTCATTAAATGTGTGTATTTCTCAAGATTTTGTCTTAAGTGCTTACTGTTCTCACTCTACACATGGATTCCTCTCCATGTGTAAAGGTTGTCACTGTTTTTAACCAACTTACAACACTTTCTCGAGCTCTAAAACTATTCAACCGCTTTCTGAGCAACTCCACTTACATGTCTTACCAGGCACAGCAGTCTCAACACGTACAAAACTGAACTCACCACCCCCTTCTATCTGTTCACCTTCTTTTAAAAGCAGTGCCTCAAATATTATCTCTTGTGATTAAATGTTCATTGTAAAAGATTATGTAATGCCTACATAAAATACAATAACATGATCATGAGCTGTAAGAAATCTCAGGGTATAAACAAAATAGTTGCGTTTTTTTCGGATGTCTTATTAATTATTTATTATTGCCTTTGAAATAATACAAATGTATTTTCTGTTTTACTTTATGTTAACAGTATTTGTACACTTAAAAAACCTTGTTTTTAAATATAACTTCCCAATCATTGGGTTGTGTGTATGCGAGTCTTATATTTTTATTTAGTTCACATGAGCAGAATTAGAGGAATCTCTAGTGATGGTAAACAAAGAAAAAAATTATATAGTTTTTCACCCATACGAAATTGCAATCATTCTGAAAATATAAGCAAGTCGTTTATAATTTGAAAGAGCAATACAGCGCTGCAGATGGTGAAGATTCAAATGTGTGAGGCTCAGAGCAAATGCTGAGTATTTAGGGCAGTGAGATATCTCTGTAGGCTACAGCAGTCAAGATAGATTTAGGGAAGGACATAAAACTTGAGAGGAAATGTAAGGAATAATCAACATATGAGAAGATGAGGCATGAAGAGAGCATGCCAAGTACAACTACTCAACGGTATCACATGTAAAGTATGCTTGGTGTGTTTGGGGATGTGCAAAGTTATCACCAAGATAAATAGTATGTACTGTTTTATTTGTATTTTTTGACGTACAGCTTCCGTTTTTCAAAGGTCCCTTCAGTTTAGTTTAAAAAGCCATAACTTCATTAAATATGAGTTTTCTCATTCTCATCTCACATTTTTCTTCCCTGTTTCTCTTTTTGAGAAAGAGTTGTGCATTTTCCCTCCCTCCATGAACTCTCCATCCCAGCCTTTGAATGCATTCTCTGCCGTCTCCTCATGCATTCAGCAGTGCCAGTTTGCCTCTCTCTATTGTTGACTTATTATCTCATACATATGTTTCTTTCAAGCACGCATAAGTCTTTTTAACCTTGATAAATCCAAACTGTGAAATCAAAGCATAAAATGGCTGTTTTCAATTCATGACTAGCCACTCACTCAGTAGCAGCTTAAACCTGAATTCTTAATCAAAAGATACTGTCCTTTAAGCAAATATCATCCGGTTGCCTGTATAAAAGACAAACCTTATCCCAGGAAAGTACTTTTAAAATGGGAAACTTTTGCAATGGTGCATGTGTATGTTGCTGCTAGTTTCCGTTAGTAGATAACGTTATTGTACCATTTGGCATGGACTGGGTAATGAGAAATTACTATTTTATAGTGGTAAATAAATTGGCTTTTCAGCTCTTTTTTTTTTTATCAAGCATGGGGGTAGATACTAGGTTGTATATGATGCTAATAAATGTCGTATTCCAGAAGCTTACTCATATGCAGTTTTTGAGTCATAAAATCAGAGAACTCATTTTGGCCTTTAATTCCTTGATAAATGCATAATTCGACAGGGGTCTACCTATATTATCTCAGATCGCCTTTGTGATTTCCACAACACTGCCCCATTCCGATTTGTCTCCTGCTATGACCGACAACTTCTGTAATTCTTAAATGCCCTTGCTTTTATCATGCTTTAAAAGCAATTTCAACCTCTGCTTGTCATCTTCTCAGGTAGTGAATTAGTCTATTTCTATGAATAACACCCCTCTCTATATAGATGAATCACACACCCTTCTTTCTAACCTCAGTTTTTATTTTAATTTCTTATCTTTCTTATTGCATACTCTACAGTTTATTTTGGATGTTCTCTATTAAGTATAATTAGGTGTCCATATAATTTATTATCCAAACCATGACATTTTTGAGAAAGAAAATAGTTTAAATAAGTCTTACTGATAATTATATCTGGGCAACAGTTGTAAACTGGACTAACCAAGGAAAGCTGGAGCATGGTCATCCCCCATAAAATTCATCATTGTCCCCACCAACCAGTCTACTTCTGACTTGGAACACAATACTCCTATAACCACGGTATTTCATTTATTAGGTCCAATTATTTGTTTTTTTCAAGGCAGATAACTTTTTCTATCCCCAAAGGCATTACCTCCATATGATTAGGGCCTCATTACCTCAAATACACAATACAGTAATATTCTCCTAACTGGCTTTGCAGCTTCTAGTCTTTTCATACTCCCAATGGATTATGCTTGCGCTGGCATATTCATCGTATTTATCAGATGTAGTTTTTTTGGGGGGAGGGGTAACTGAAAAACTTTCAAAGATTTATCATTGCCTACAGATTTAACTTGAAATTCTAAACTTTGTCACTTAAAACTGTTTTGCAATAACTTGAAACTTAGTTTTTTGGTCTTGTCTTTTATTACATTTATTTTTATTCTTCCCTCTGGTCTATGTTTCTGGTCCTACTGTTGTTATACAAACATAGCCCCTGAGCTTCCTAATTTGAGCTTTGTTTACACCATCTCAAATTTCTCATGAAAGTTTTCTTTCTCATCTCAGCTAGAAGTCACTTCCTGTTTTCTCAGTTTCTCAGTATGTTGAACATAATATATTACTTCATGAATTACTACTAAATTGTTAATTTCTTATAAGTTGAAGTTTCTGTGATCAGTAACAATTTCTAATACATACAGAGGGTGCCAAAAAATGTATAGATGCTTTAAGAAAGGAAAAAGCTGTATCAAAATATTGCAATAACAAAGGATGAATACAAGGCATGTGTAGATGTTTTTGTGTTTTTTTGGGCACCCCTGGTATTTTATATACTTTTATCTAGTGCTTATTGAATGATTATCCAGCTGAAAAAAGTCACAAGAAAATAAAGTGACCAAAAAATTGTTGAATTCAATACAAGTATGCTAAATGCATATTTTGAAAAAAGACATTTTTTGCTCAATTATATGGACTACTTACCTGAGGATAGGATGCACATTAGTTGTCTACCATGCAAATCCCAAGAAGCCAGAGTTGTAGATAGTAAAATGTCCTCTCCACTATTGCCAGCGCTCTGATAAATAATTATATTTAATTTAGGATGTGTGATGGAATAGTACAAACTGAGGAGACACAGGAAATGTTGCCAGAAAAAACAAACAAACAAACACATGCTCAGTCAAAAAATAAGTACTTAGTAATAAAAACAACATCTTCTCCAAATAAAGACAAATATATTTTCGTGTAATGATTTCTAATCATTATGTGCTCTAGTATTGAAGTGATGTGTTTTGTCAGTGAAGGAATGGTAGTGGAACACTGGAAACCTAGGCGAGAGCACCAAATCTAACTTTAGAGCTAGAATTTCATTTGCCTATTAGTTCATGTACAGATGAGTTGATGTGCTGTAAGAAAAATCAATGATGCAGTTGGAAACTGCATTTCAACTGAAAAAAAAAAAAGAAGGTCATAACCTGGAAGGTGAGATTTATAGTAACAGAGATTAATTACGGAGGTTAATTTTCAGTTTTCTCATTGGCTTAGTGAATAAGAATCTTTAACTGGTAATAAGAATATTGTTTCTTGGTAGGAATATTACATCTGATTTCATATGCTTCCATGAACAAGTAAATCATAAAATTTAATGCTTCAGTTGATGCTGATGATAGTAGCTGCACATTCTTTTTCTCACTAAATCCTAAAAATAAAAGAGTGAAATTATTTTCCTAAAGGGAATTTGCTAAAATGCTATTACCCCGTGACATTTAGCAAGTCAGTCAGTTTTGTTTAGAGGCTATTCCTGTACTTTTTTAGTGACACTTTTAAGCAAGTGTAACTTTTAATCCTTATATTTCTCTTAACACTGTAGACAGTCCATAGGTAACAGAGTTGTAGAATAAGTAGTCAAAAATTAAGACCAATAACTCATTCACTTCTATTTATGAATATCTTAAGGATCTATTATCAAAATATGACTTGAGTTTTTCTTTTCTTTCTTTCTTATAGAAACATATTAACATCCAAAGAGCAAAGCTGGCATATTCTAAAATAATATCATTTAATCCCTTAATTTTGATTGATTATTCTAGTTACATAATTATGATAATTATGTACCTTCTAAGACTAGTTCTTTAATTTTTTGTAGAGTACTATGCATTAGTGTGTGTCTAAAATTGTTCTATTTGTTCTCTAGAATTTTGAGTACTACATTTTATTGATGTAAAATTCACATAACTTAAAATTAGTCATTTGAAAGTGAACCATTCAGTGGCATTTGGTACATTCCCATTGTTGTGCAACCACCATTTCTGTCGAGTTCTGAAACTTTTATGTCATTCTAAAGGAAAATCTCATGCTCATTAAATAGTTAGTTGCTCTCTATCCATCCTCTCCCTAGTCCCTGGGAACCACCAATATATATTTTTTCCCATCTCTATGAGTTTACCTATCCTGTATATTACATGTAAATGGAGTCATACATTATGTGACCTTTTGTGTCTGGCTTCATTTACTTAGTTCATTTTTGAAGTTAATCCATGTTGTAGTATACATTAACATTTAATTCCTTTTCATGGCTGAATAATATTCCATTGTATGTATACACTGTGTTTCCTTGACTCAATCACCCATTTACAGACACTTGGGTTCTTTCCATTTTTGGTCATTTTGAATGCTACCGTTGTGAACATTGGTGTACAAATCCTTTTTTGAGTACCTGTTCTCAGTTCTTTTGGGTTGAGTGCTACTTTTGCCAAGCCATGCTCTATGGACCAATCATCCTGGTTTGTTAGGGACTCAGATTTCCAGAACATGGGTCTTCCAGCACTAAAACTAGAATTGTGCCCAGACAAACCAAAGCAATTGAACAGGGGAAGTCTTTCTGGATAGTCCCAGGTGGAATTATTTACAATATCCAGAAATAGTACCCAAGTTTCTACTACTTACAGGCTGCATTTTATCACACCTTTTCCTTGCAAGGGCCATGAGCTTCTGGAGTCCATTTTATGTTGGACTCCAAAGCATCTACCACAGTGCTTTATAGTCATTGCTCATTTTGGGGGGGTGTGGGGGGTTAAGTTGTAGTAGACTTTAATGAAATTCTTAAAAAGCATTTGTGAAAGTACTTATTGGTTCTTTCACGTACTTAGAGACACACTGCCTGGGTTCAAATCCCAGCTTGTAAGTTATTGGCCCAGTGTAAGTACACTGTGAATGTTTTTATTATTAAAGAGTAAACTGCTTGCATTCATGGAAAAGCGACAGCAAGAATAAGGTAGTCAGCTTTTCATTCATGTGCGTATATATATATATATATATATATATATATATATATATATGCACACATATATACACTCATATATGTATAGATGTATATGTGTATATATATATATTTGATGTTTATATTTATTTTAATTTTTTTCACAACTGCATAAATAAGTGAAACATTGCACTTTAAAGCATTCCCCTCCATCACATGAAGGGTATTAAAAGTTACATTTTTCCACACTTTATTCTTATTTACCTAATCGTATTTGTTTTTTTGTTTTTTTGAGAATGCCAATGTGTCATGTTTTTCTTTCTTTTTCTTTTTACTTATTTATTTTAATTTTTAAAAATTTATCGGAGTGACAATTGTTAGTGAAATTACATAGATTTCAGGTGTACAATTCTGTATTACATCATCTATAAATCCCATTATGTGTTCACCACCCAGAGTCAGTTCTTCCATCACCATATATTTAATCCCCCTTACCCTCATCTCCCTCCCCCTACCCACCTTACCCTCTGGTAACCACTAAACTATTGTCTGTGTCTATGAGTTTTTGTTTCTCATTTGCTTGTCTTGTTCTTTCGTTATTTTTGGTTTATATACCACATATCAGTCAAATCATATGGTTCTCTGCTTTTTCTGTCTGACTTATTTCACTTAGCATTGTAATCTCGAGATCCATCCATGTTGTCACAAATGGTCCTATTTCATTTTTTCTTACCGCCGAATAGGATTCCATTGTGTATATATACCACAACTTCTTTATCCATTCATCTATGGAAGGACATTTTGGTTGTTTTCTAATGTAGAAGGTAATGGACTAAAACCATCAACATAATGATTAAAAACAATCATTGATGGACATTTAGAAACGTAATTCAGTAAAACAGATAAAAGTCGGTAACCTAGATTTGAAAGGCATTTGATCTGTTTAATGATTCTTTGAGATCATCCATTCTTATCAAACTTGAAATCTTGAATAAAAACAATTCACTTAACACTTAATTCACTCAACTCCCTTATGCAGGTTTAAATCCCAATTGAGTTGACATGCTATACGATACATTTGAAAAGTGATATCTCAGTCTCATTTGGAAGCATATTGCCTCATTAGGAGATGATACAAACCAGTAGAACCAATGGGATGGATGACTTGTGGTTTTTGAAAACATCACATTCAGGGTTTGGAAGTATACGATGATAGTCCAAAATATCTCTCTCTCTCTCTCTCTCTCTCTCTCTCTCTCTCTCTCTCTCTCTCTCTCTCTCTATATATATATATATATATATATATATATATGTATGTATATATGTATATATATAAACATATATATATATAACATAAACATATATATATGTTTTTTTTTCTTTTTCTTTTTCTCCTTTTTTTTTCTTTTCTTTTTTTCTCTGTATCAATAGCTGGGAAACATGGAGGAACCTAAAGCATTGCTCTCACACAGGCGTTACATAAACATATATATATGTTTTTTTTTTCTTTTTTTCCTTTTTTTTTTTTTTTCTTTTTTTCTCTGTATCATTTTGGGAAACATGGTGGAACCTAAAGCATTGCTCTCACACAGGCGTTACTCACCCTCTCACAGATGATCTGACTGAGTCAGATGTGCTTTGCAATGTTTGTGTGTATATAGACCTTAATGCACTCCGTATAATAAAACCTACATAACTTGAGGATATGAAATAAAGATTATAAATTTGATTTGTAGGTAGTATGTTGAGAATAGTTGCTGTCCCATTGCTAGTTGAAAGGCACTTGAGACCAGTATTCAGTCTTTTGTTCTTTATGTCTCAGAATAAAAAAGTAAGTTTTCCTGGTGTCAGCCTTTATTTAATTTTTATCTTGCTGTTGCACAACATAGTGCTGAACTATTAATCTTTAAAAGTACTGAGAACATGTTTTATCTGTGGCTGGCTAGAAAAGTCACAGAAACTACATAAAAGAAATGAAATGGCTTGACTGAGTTGTACTAATTCTTGTAAAAAAGTATTCATCTCAGTTTGCAATGTGAGTGCCAGGTTTCAGGACTTTACATTTGGAGTTGCTGATATGGAAGTCGTCAAAACCCAGTGTTTTGAAGGGAAAGCACAAAGCCTTAAACTACAGCACCATGATGCGTGACACTGTAATCAAGAAACCATTCTTGACACACACTTTCAGTGAGATTTTTATTTTTTTACTTTAAAAAATTTTTTTATTATGTGGTTCTCTCAGGAGGAGATGAAAGATGTTTCTCAAAGAGAACATGTCATGGCTAGTGAAGGAAATGTGTTTTGCATGACTTGTAATTGCTAATAGGATTTAGGGGTCAGCCCGAGATGAATTTGTGAAATAAAACTAGTTTCCTGTAACACATGATTCAAACAGTTTTTCAGATCAGCATACAGCACTAAAAGTTTATGGTAACTTTTAAGATGATGACCATTTTATGAAAAATAAACTATTCAGTATATCAGTACATTCATTTTTGATTTTACCTTGCAATTACATAACATATATAATTCTGCAGAAATTTTCTTCATGTGATTATGTGAGATCAAAAATGTTGATTTTTATATGAATTATTTTATAAATTTATCTTGTTCTAATTTGGCTGTAATAATTTGATATTTTAGAACCTGACCCTAGAGTTTATTATTCCCATATACTACCGCACAATTAGCTTAAATGAATTGAGGAATATGACTACTTTATTTTGGAGGGTTTAATTTCTGAGTATCTTTATTATACATTGAAGTTTCTTTCCCACTAAGATTTAATTATAGGAGGGTGACTCTGTCTTACCTCTTCTTCTATTTTAATGCCTAGGACAGTTCTGTAACATCTTAGACTCTTATAATTATATAGAGATTGATTGAATTAATCTTAGATTATCAAATTTACTTAGGTTGATGAAAATAACATGTCTTCTAGCATTTTTTTTCTAGTAATTTTTGCTCTGCCATATTCCTCAAAGACTGTTTTATACAATATTTCACACTCAAACAGTGAACTCTTTCTCTGCTCTTTAAATTCTCTGGCAATATCTTTTTATCACATTTCACAGAGAAAATAAAAGCTATTAAAAATGAATCCCATTATCTTCCCTCTACAAATGAATACATTCTCTGCCTGTATACCCTTTCTATCTTTTACTCTAGGTTTAAATTAAAGCGTGCCCTCTCTCTATGAAATGCCAGACCCTCTTTGCATCTTCTGGATTTTCTTACAAACTGACTTTTCAGCGTCCTGAATTCTATTAGAAATCTCCTACCTCTCCTCAATCTGTATTAGGATCCCCATTATCACTTTTAAAATATATTTCGGTAACTCAGTATAAAAACAAAACAACACAACACTATTATAGACAGATCCATCTCCCTATTTTTCTATATAAGTCTTCAACCACAATCCAGATATCCAAAGAGTTTGAAAACTGAAAGTTGTTTATTTTTTTAATTTTATTTAGAGGATCAAAATTATATTAGACTTAACTGACACGAGGTTGTTTAGAGTCTTATCTAACTTAGCATGAGCTTTCATGTATTTTACTCCAGAAAAATTAATGGAATTTTTTATATAATATTTGATTTTGGGGTGATGGTAAAAAGTCATTGGGTGTCACTTATATATAATAGATTTGTCCTTACCTTTCTTAAGTGTGAAAAATTATTAGAATTACAAAACACACATGACCCTAAATTTTCACATGAAATACTGTGGATCTGTCCTTTCCAGTTTGCTCAAGCTTCCCGAGATAGTTCCCTTCACATACTATTTCTACTTTATTGCCTCCACTACTCACTCCAGCCTTCTCTGTTGAAACTGCTCTTGCTAAGGTAATTAGTAACTTCCATGATGACACATCCAAATGACATTTTCTGTTTCTTTTCTTCTTTGACCTGTGAGCACCATATGACTCCGTTACTCATTCGCTGTGTCCTGATATCTTCTTTCTCTGAGATTCCCTGACACTCTTCGTTGCCCTCCTTCTAACACATTGGATCCTTTTTAGTCTATTAAATAGGCATCTCCTCTATTACCTTTTGAAGGTTGGTGTCTTTTATAATATTTTTCTATTATCACTTTACATTCTTGAAACATGAGTATTCTGTCCTCACTCATGGCCTATCTTTCGAATAATGATTCCCACATTTATATATCCAAGCTGTGCCACTTTCACTGCTATAGGCCTACCCACCCAGCTCAGTACGTGGTAGTCTCCCCTTGGATGTCATATAGGTATCTCAAACTTTTCTTGTTTCAAATTTAACTCATATTTTCTACCCTGCGCTCTCCCTCAACATTATAAAAGCCAACTGAAACTACTTCTTTCTCCATTTATTAATTGAAAATTTTTTATTGAGTACTTAACTATAAGCCTAGCACTCTTCTAGGCACTAGAAAGTATCAGTGAAGAGATAATCATGGTTTCTATCTGCATGAAGAAGACTGGATTGCTAAATTATAAGTTATAACAAATGAAATACTTCCATCTTACAACTTTGCAGAAATGGGAGGAAGTAAAGTAAATGGGTTGCTGGGCTAGGGCCTATCTCTTGGTGTGGGAAATTTGATGGGGTGGGCTGAGTCGGCATCTCTGAAAAGACAAAATTCATGCTGAGCTCTGGAGGGTGAGACAGATCTGATGAGAGCCATGGTGAGAGTCAAAGAAAGCAAAAGTGAAAAAGTCCTGAGCAGAATGACAGAAAGGAGGACACTGTAATGAAAGTCAGCTTCAACTAGATAATACAAATAAGTCAAATTTTGCAGTTATGTTTAACAATAGATTGCATGTTTTAAAATTATTTTATGCTATTTGAAAAGCAATATTTTTAAAAACTTTTTTTTTTGACAGTAGATTAGAGTTGAACTTCTTCCAGAAGTATTTCCTATGTGGCCCCCATTTGTTTTCTTGACTAAATTCCATGATTTATTATATTAGAATTTTCTCTATGAAAGAAGATAAAGTCTGTCCAACATTTAAAATGTTATTGAAATGAGCAACTTTGAGCTTTTGAGAAGACTTTTTTTTCTAGCATTTCCTTGAAAAAAATGTTAAAGCCGTAACCATTTTTTTTTTTATTTTTCATATATTCTTAGGTTGGGTGAACCCCTTAACTAAGCTCTTCTAAATTAATTCCAATTCCTCTCTTCACGTTGAATTGAAATATAGCAAGATGGCCCTAGTTATCACTCAGGTTTACAATTTTAGGGATCCAAAAATATTTGAATAATTCCAAACAACAAAAAGTACTGAAAAGTAAAAGAAAATTTTACTACTTTATAGAAACACAATTTTATTTTCATTCTGAAATAATGGAAATTAATAACTTGCAGTTTTTAATTTTTACCATACGCAAAAACTGTACTGTTATTCAAATATATTATGCAACTTAATCATGATAATATTATAAACCAGGTTCTTCCATTTTACAGATTTAAACAGACTTAAGGATGTTAACTAGCTCACCTGAGATTACAGATGGTAAATGACGAAGCCAGGCTTCAAACTCTTATCTGTCCAACAGCAGAGCTCAAGGTCTCCAGTGTTGTTTGTCTCCCTTGCATAAGTATGATATGAAAAAAACAATGATCAAAGTCAGAGTACTTATGACCAAAAATTGAGAGTCGTTCCCTTTGGGAGCACACATTTATATTTCTTGCTTCAAAATATGTAAGTTGAACAAGGTTTGAAGTATTGTGTATATGGTAAGAGAACTCAGAGAGGAACTGGTATCAGTTCTTATTTTGGCTGATTACATAATTATACCTTACTCTTCTCTTATAACCATACAATCCAAGAAGTAATAATTAATTGGTAGAAGAGATGATAGATTTACTAATCCTTAATGATATTCCCATATGATTATTAAAGTAAAGAACATACTTATATAGAAAGTGACTGCAATACAAATGCAACAAAATATATATTGGTATGAATTATAGTTTTTACAGAGCATACGATTTAATTTCTAATATCAGATGCCATTTACCTGTCTTATAAATTTCGGAACAGAGTCATTAATGACCTGAGATTCCAAAATGCATTCACCACTGCACCAGAGCAAAAAGAAGTACAACTAACATCAGCAGAAATGTCAGGGATATTAATGTGGCTTTTTTAAACCTCTGTAGCTGCTGACCTAGATTTAATTGATAGTCTATGATGCTAAGAAGAGAGGATTTGTGGCTTGGATAAGAGACAATATTCTCTACAAAGCTGTGAAGACAGAATCACTTATATCCAATGTTCATATATATATATATATATATATATATATATATATATATATATATATATATATGTAATGGTGAAAAGCAATTCTGAATTAACCTTGTATAGTGTCCAGCACAGCAACATCTAGTCAGTACTACATGCTCTTTTGGATGTCTGCTTTTGTGTAGAAATGATTTGTCCCACCTTTGAATATGCCTAGGACCTTCCCCCCACGCCATAAAATCAGGAATCTGCCTAAAAATTACTTTTGTAGTTGGACCTCTCTCTACCCTCCTATCTAAAGTAGCTAAATTTATTTCTGTCATTCTCTGAAATGGCACCATGTTGGCCACAGATTTTCATTTATTAATTTTTAATTCAGTTGTTTATTGTATGTCTCTTCCCCTAGAATCTACATTCCACCACTAGTATATAACAGGCAGGTAATATGTATTTGCTAAATTAGTGCTACTGGGTAATTATTTGTTAACGCTACATGTAGTCTCCATGTGTCCTCAGACTCTTGCAATCTCATGAATGAGAACAAACAGATACTCTAAGTTAAATTGTTTCTGTCTGTTATCTCTGATGTAAACCTGGCATTTCTGGGGTGGTTCTAAAAGATACTAATATACACTTCTGACTCACTAAAACAGTAAGGCTTGTGTGCATAGCTCACCACTGGACTTTCAATTCTGTTTCTCAGCAAATTATGATTGATTTATTAATGAGCTCACTCGTGCTTCCACTGTAATAACTATCTCTAAATGAACACATTTAAGATTAATGTTCCAAGTATATACTGTAATGTTAATAAATGCTAAGAATACCAGAGGAAACTAAAATACGTGGTGATATTCACAGAGGAAAAGAAGGAGTTGTTACATTTGGTCGAAATATCTATGACATTTTTAGCTTAGCACAAAACCCAGTTGAGAAAAATTAATTTAAAAAAAAGCTACCCAAAAACAAAAAGAATGCTCCATACTAATGTCAGTTTACACATGGGAAATAGATTTCACCAGTGGCAGTTATCTTTATGAACTTTGATACACACATGTGTGAATAATACATTTTGCATAGTTTTTTTGTTTGTTTGTTTTGGAAAAGTGATTTTCTTTTGGAAATGTGATCTTTCATCCTGCCAAGTTTCTCATACAGAGTAAAGTTTATTTTGCTCTAAAAAGCCATAGAAATTGCAAAATGAAAAAGAATGCTACGCGAAGTAGTTATGCTATGAATTTACCCTTACTCTGAAGCTTCTTGACTCAAATGTATTATACAAGCATCTTTTAATTATTTGAAAGGGTTTATTTGAAAGTATGTGGTTGAATAGGTGTTTTTAGACAGATAAAAATACATTGTAAAAACTCAAGAGAACATACTTTTCAACCTTGAGTAGAACTTACAGAATCCTCAAATTTTTACATATTAATTGTGTTTAGGTGTTTGACCACTAGGAAACTGAAGTATTAACACTGTTAACACTTAAAATCATATTGGATAAAATAGAAATAATAACAAAGTCATCAATTAATTATAGCTTAAATTGAAGACATGTGCACTGTACAGATCAAAACAGAAAATATAAAGTTTTAAAAATAAAACGATTTTCATGGTACTAAAAGATTTATCAGCTTTAAGATAGTGTTTACTAGTTATTTTTGAATTGACCAGAGTTGTAGCTATTTTATATGCAATATAGTCATAAGCATTACCTGAGGGACCTAAAATTATGCTGAAAAATATCTACATTATTCAGATGAAACCTCATCTAGGAATATGCTTGAATTTTCTCTTCAGTTTTGTAACATATGATTTTGCACACTTCTCAGCTTTTGATATCTTGCTCACACAACAACAATTTTACTTTATTCTCCAACATAAAGGCTTTAAAAATTATCCTAGCTGGAGTTGTTTGGAGTACTAAGGAATATGCTTAAGAATCTGGAAAACACATTTGTGATTATTTTTTTTTGTCTGAATAATTAAGACAATTTTGGGGAAATGAATGGAAAGACTGGGAGGGGGCTAATAGATACCTTGAGGTGAATTATATAGAATGTTAGTTCTTAAGTCTTTCTTTTATTCTTTTCTTTTTTTTTTTTTTTTGCTGTGTGCACCCAATCTAAAATGATCTTCTTGGGTCCAAGTGTGATAGTAAGGAAGGTTTGTATGGATGCTTTGACGTGTTTGCAAAACTAATATGGCATTTGTTCATTATCTTGTTCCTAGTAACACACAATTTACATTAGTGATTTTTAGCTTGACTTCCGAGAACTTATTTTGAAGAATATTCTGAGAAATAAATGCGTCAGAGGAATTTCTCGGTAAGGATGGATATTGCTGTGAGAGTCAGAAATGGTATCCATGAGTCTCCAAAAAATGTTGAAAACAACTTGGAACTGAAAAAAATAAATCACTTTTAAAATTGGAAAAGAAAACTTTTGATTTATGAATTTAAAATCATTTTGTATTTACATGCTTACATTTTTAAAGGTTCTTTGTTCATAAAATCATGGAACCATGGATCTGGAATAGACATCAAGAAAATCTGCAGTCAAATATTCCCAAAAGTGAATAATAATTTTTCTTCACATTTTGGAAATTAAATGTTTCCAATATGTTTCTTTATAAAACTATCTGGTATTCCTTTTAGTCTCAGAATTTTTTCTTTCCAGTGAGGAGCATACGGAATTTTTAACTTAACCATGGAAAAAAAATTCTCTCACCTTGTCTGTGGTAAAGAATCACTTATTCTAGTAACAAACATCTATTGTCTGTTGAAAGTCAATTTATATATTTTACCATTCTTCATAGCAGTTTTGTCTTATTTTTAATTATCTACTTTGCCATTGTTTGGCACTTGTTAGATATTTTGTCCAGCACATCCATTTATAGAAACATATTTTCTTTTTTTTTTTTTTTCATAAATTTATTTATTAGTTTCAGGTGTACAAAACAAGGTAATACTTAGACGTTCATCATCCATATCCCTCACACTGTGAACCCCCCTCCCCCCATCCACCATCCCTCCGACCCCACACCGAACCATCACATTATATATATAAAATTATAGTTGGCATTCATTAATGTCCAGCCTCTGGTGTCCAATGCCATGATCAGGTATCCACAGCATCCCTGAGGTGGTCTCCCAAACAGGACGCATGCCCATCAGATACCCAACAAAATCTCCACAACATTATAGAATACCTTCCCCAAATTAATTTTCAAAAACAAAACAAAACAACAAAAAAAAAAACAAAAACAAACAAACAAAAAAAACCCCGAGGCCATCTTGTGGTCACCAGCTGCCTCCAAATCCCTTCACCTTTCCCCTTATCCCCAACCCCCTCCCACATACCCATCTAACCACTCTCGGTTTTTTCTCCGCGTCCCCAAAACTGTCTCTGATTAGTTCATTCGCATAGTCTTTTCTTTAGATTCCATATATAAGTGAGATCATATGGTACTTGTCTTTCTCTTTCTGACTTATTTCACTTAACATAATGTTCTCTAGATCCATCCATGTTGCTGCAAATGATAAGATTTCTTTCTTCTTTATGGCTGCGTAATACTCCATTGTATAAATGTACCACAGCTTCTTAATCCAGTCATCTACCGATGGGCATTTCGGTTGTTTCCATGTGTTGGCTATTGTGTAAAGTGCTGCAATAAACATAGGAGTGCATACAGATTTTTGAATTGGAGTTTTGGATTTCTCCGGGTAGATGCCTAGGAGTGGAATTACTGGATCATAGGGTAGTTCCATTTTCAGATTCCTGAGATACCTCCATACTGTTTTCCATAGTGGCTGCACTAATCTGCAGTCCCACCAACAGTGCACTAGCGTTCCCTTTTCTCCACATCCGCGCCAGCATTTGTTGTTTGTTGATTTATTGATAATAGCCATTTTGACTGGAGTGAGGTGGTATCTCATTGTGGTTTTTATTTGCATTTCTCTGACGGTTAGTGAGGTTGAGCATTTCTTCATATGTCTTCTTGCCTTCTGTATGTCCTTTTTAGAGAAATGTCTCCCCAAGTCCTCTGCCCATTTTTTAATTGGGTTGTTTGAGAAACATATTTTCTATACATTCCCTGAAAACTTTAAAAATGATTAAACATCTTTATTTTTAACTTACTAAATAATTTTAAATAATAAATCTTGTAAATATTTATTTGAAATATTTCTTTGACTAGTTTGTACAAATTTCATGTCATATACATTCACATTTCATATTCTAACACTAAAACTATTCAAAAGTATCTCATGATATTTTTATCTTCACTGATCTCATGTCTACCTTTCTTTCTGACAGGATCCATTTTGTCTCATCCTTCATATGTCTTGTTTAGCCAACTATGGCTATTTGCCCCTTTGTATTGTTCAGCTCAATTTTGCCTTACAGCTCTACTGGATTCATTATATCTCTAAGCCGCTTCTTTTGCTAATTGTAACATATCTAAATTTTATCAAAATCGAATTACTCAATATTTACTTCTTTAATCATTGTTAATCTAAACCCTCAATATTTTATCATTTTTTTTGCCATTATATTGTCTCACGTTATATATATGTAAAATTATCAAATTAACAATGAACGGATCACTGGAAGGCATCTGTGGCATATTTCGTCAGATTGATCATACTTACTAGTTAAAAACAATCAAATTTAAATGATCACATAATATAGGTAGGTCTTTATTTGGACATGCTTAGCCTAAACGTGGATAGAATTTGAGATCTAGGTTTTATGGTAATTATCTATATTTAATTTTAAAAGGCCAAGAATACACTGTTTCTATTTCCTCTCAAACAGGACTAAACATCTGGTAAATGATGATTTTAGTATACAGTATCTTTCTACTGAAAATACATTGACTATTATAAACAGGTTTTTTAAACAAATTTTTTTCATAATAGTCAGTTTATACATATGTATATATATACACATATATACATATATATACATATATACATATATGTATATATATGTGTATATGTATACACACATATATATACATATATATAAACATAACTGTAGATTCTATATTTCACTTTTGCAAACATGGCATAATTGATTTTTCAAAATTTCTTCTTCCCTATTTTCTTTTCCTTTTATAGCCCAGCCACAGAGTTTCAGGTACTAGAAACAGCCAGTTTGTCTTTTTTGCAGACTTTTCGTTAAAATGCATAACTTACACTGAAAGGATTGATTATAAGGGTCATTGCAAACTTGTCTAAGAACATATGTTGTTGAGGACGTAGCTTAACAAAGTCGCCAATAGCTTTATCAATAGCTTTCCAAGAGGATTACAATGTGCAGCATTAGTGTGCAGGAGATTGATTAATTTACAGGAGACTTTTTTGTATTTGATAATTTTCAAGCAATGAAAAAATAATTTATCTAAATATTTTTTCATTTAGTTTAAAATAAAATATAAAGAGAGATATGTAAACAGAAAAAAAGGCTTATTAAATAGAATCATTATTTTTTAAAAAAATCAAAGGTAGTCATGAGAGGTACAAAATTTCCTTTTATATAAAGTTGGTTTTCCATTATCACTAGCTTCACTGCTCACTATACAGGTGAGGTTATTGCTTTTTTCAGTTTTATTAATAAACCTATTAGTACATAAATAGCCTCTGGACTTTCCTAAACAAATGGAAAATGAAATAGTTTCATTATCCCCAGGGTTTCATGCACTCCTGGTTATAGAAATATCCCTGAAGGAATGGCTCTGTTTACAAGAAAATGTTTATCTTGAAAACTTTTCAAATTGGATTCTAGTTTTTGTATTCTTTATATTTTATAACCAGAAATGGAATATTATTTGAAGTCCTGTTCTGTTTTATTAAAAAGTCTTTTAAAAATATTAGAGGCAATTCCAAAAAATGGATAAAGCATGAGTCCTGTCAAATTGCAAAACTTCAAGGAAAAGAAATATGAGAATAGGCGTTTTGGTATCAAAGAAAGTTATCTTATTAAACCACAGTGATATTTCATAAGAGGTGAATGTTTTAATTTTCAAATGGCCTTCTAAGTAAGAAAATAGGAAAGCACCAACTATATGCCAGGTCTAATAACACGTGCTGGGAAGTGTGAGATAAATAACACACATCCCATTCACTCATTGATTCACACTCAGATAAGTCGAACTCTTCCCCAACCAAGAAGGTACCTGTCACCTGCCCTAAAGACACAGAATAATTTCTTAAACTTTACATTCAGAAAATAATTCCTTATTTGCTACAAATTGGTTCATTGCTTCATGGTTGCTGCGTCAAATTCCTTTGGTTGCAATACTAGTCAGAAAGATATCAAAGATAATTTTAAAAGCAGCAATTCTTATGTGCTTGCTTTGTGCCTCATAACTGCATTATTACAAGCAGGCTCACATTAATAGAGTTATCTGTTTAACTTAACTGAATTCCCAAGGACTCAGTGAAGTTGAAAGAGAGCAGGAAAGTAAAAAAGCAAGGAAGTTGAATAAGCAGGGTTTTGAAGAATTGGCTTCATAGATGATCTGCCATTTGTAAGAAACATAGACTATTAGTTAGAAAATAAAGTTTGGTGGAATAAGACAAGGGGATTATTGTAATTGAATAGTTTTACACTTCATGCTTTGGTATAGATAGTTTGAAATGATGAGAGGCAAAGTATTCTTGTGAGTTATTGGAAAACAATGGACTACTCTCCTGTCTACAACTCCAACGTTGAGTCCAGTACTTGACAGATGAAGTGCACTAAAATTTTCTTGACTGAATGAATTAATTTATTAATAAAAATGAATAAAACCCAATATCTAGAAGGTAAAAAAAATTTGATTATAATGCAGTTTATTCCAAACATATTTATTGAGGAATCTGTGTATTTAGAATACTCTGTATAGGTAATTTGAAATCACCTAAAAGGCCACAACAGTTGTTTCAGATTTTTGCATCCTAATTGAAAAGCTAAAACCTGAGTTATTTAGATCATAAGTTACTTAGGATCTCATAATTTATATGCTTTATAAATCATATATAAATATACAATTTGGAAATAAAAAGATTCAGAATAAAGAGTAACACATGTCTAATGTGGCTTATCTAAATATGCAGGTAGGTTTTGCCAAACATGTTTTAAGTTTCCTGTTTACCATCAGAAATCACATACATTATAATTCCCTGGAGAATTGTAGGTGTCATGCCAAAATTTTTCCTTTGAAAAACATAGGTGATATATTTCCCATGATGGGAGTACTGAATTCTTTAAAAAATGTCCAAGAACATTCATTAACATTTTACTACAATTAATAAAAATTGAGATAAAAAATGAGCATACATGCCCATAAAAATACATAAACATTTAAAATAATGGCATTTAAAAGTACACACAACTATTAAATACCAGATATATAACTGAAAATAAGGAAAATAATACATTTTCAGTACATGAAAACTATGACAATTTTTAATTGAAGCTATTTGAATGTATTCTTTTCAGTTTGTGGCATATGGGGTGTTTTGCTTTTTACGTATATTAGTATAAATGTTCACAGAAGAATTACAGCTGAGTAGCCTCCTGGTTGCCTTTCTAGGTTCTAGTATTTGCTTAGAGAAACTGTTGCTTTTGTTCATTTCTTTGTTTTTATGTCCACATCGATCAGGAAGAAGGCTGAGTAAGTGCTATATTTTATGATACTCATGCCCGTATAATAATTATGCAGCTTAATATATGTGAAGAAAAAAATATCTTTTTTCATTTTTTATGTGAAGTCTCAGTATTAAACATTGATGTTTTCTTAATTCATTTTTAAAATGCTTTCATTTCCATCTCCCAGTTTTCCTGAAAGGTGCTACCTTCTTAATTTAGGAAGGACATGATTCATTGAAATGGTAATTTACCAAATGTTCTGTGATTCTATTTACTTATCAATATTTCTTTCAGGATGCCCTTAAGAGATTCAATACCTCATTTTCTGGTACCAAGGGACAGTAGGCAATTTATGCATAATGACTATCTGTTACGTTTCCCTAACGTTAACTTTGCTTGTAAATAATAATTGTGTTTTAGATGTGACAATGTTTACCAGGAGATTAATAATTTGTAAAAACTCTGACATGGCTGATGTAAAATAATATAATTCAGTTTGGAAAGCTATAATTCCAAGTGATATAGTTTACACTGATCTTCTTAGTAAAGGTAGGATAAAGCAAACTTCCTATCAGAGATAATTGGATAATGCCATACATTACCTGATTACAGAATAATTCTAGGAAAACAACACATTTCTCTATGTTAATCTGACTTGTTTAGTGTCCTCTCTTTCTCTGCATTCAGATGAGGTGCTCTGCAGCAACCTAATTCTTTTTTATATGTGTTGGCTGTTTTGGGTTTCTTTTCCTTTTTTTTTAAGCACAGTTTTCTCTAAACTACTTAAATAATGACATTTTTGCAAAGTTCTGGAAAGTTTTCAAATGTCTTGAATTTTAATTTGATTCATTTTCCTTTATGACAATATGTGTGGGTAGCAACACAAAATGGGAAAACATGCAACTTAGTGAGTTTCAGTAATAAGTAACAACTTTAATATGGCTACTTTGCATTTACATGACGCCTTTCATTAGGTTGTTTCCATATCCTTGTATTTTATTATTTTGCAATTATTTTTTAGAAAATGAAATTAGACACGCAGATAAAATAGACAATTCAATTTTCTACAGCAAGTGAATACATTACAATATTAGACATTTTTTCCTAAGAGTTTTAAACATTTGATTGAGAAAGGTATAAATTATTTGTCTATTATTTTTTTAAATTAATTTATTTATTTATTAGTTTCAGGTGTACAAAACAAGGTAATACTTAGACGTTCATCATTTATATCCCTCATACTGTGAACCCCCTCCCCCCATCCACTATCCCTCCGACCTCACACTGAACCATCACATTATATATATAAAACTATAGTTGGCATTCATTAATGTTTAGCTTCTGGTGTACAATGCCATGATCAGGTATCCACAGTATCCCTGAGGTGGTCTCCCAAATAGGACGCATGGCCATCGGGTACCCAACAAAATCTTTACAACATTATAGAATACCTTCCCCAAATTAATTTTCAAAAAAACCCTGAGGCCATCTTGTGGTTACCAGCTGCTTCCACATCCCTTCACCTTTCCCCTTATCCCCAACCCCCTCCCACACACCCATCTAACCACTCTCGGTATTTGTCTATTATTGAATACTAGAACTTTCATATATTGTACTAAAAATGTTCCCAATCTCTAAGGAAACATACATTATGTGTTCCAAGATGTGATTGTCCTTTTATTCATTATAAAAGTTGAAGTCACTCAACTTTTTTCTGTCGTTCAATACAGTGTAATATATTCTTGCCAGTAGAAGGCCAAATAAGGACTATAATGTTCTTCTTTCCTTTATAAATTTGTTATTGTTGTTGGAATATTTTTACTCATATTCTTAGTTGTTTGTTGTAAGGTTCTTTTCTAGTGATACAAGTGAAAATCCAAACAGACTTTACTCACATCGCACAGCACAGACTTTCTGTCTTAAAAGAAACTTGACTGGCCATTATGTTTAATTCTCTCGTGATTGTGGAAACTGAGATCCCAAATAGATGGAGTGAACTTCCTTAATTCAAAGAGGAAATTAATGATTTAATGTACATAATTTGATGAGCTTGGAGATAAGGTCACACCTGTAAAAACATCACCACAATCAATGCCATAAACACATCCATTACTTCCAAAAGTTTTCTTCTGCCTTCTTTCTTTATGTTTTTGTGGAACAAGATATTTAACATAAGATATAATTTCTTAGCAAAATTTGAAGTGTACAATAAATTGTTAACCACAAGCACTAAGCTGTACGAATCCCTTGAATTTATTCACCTTGTACAACTGAAACTTTGTACCTTTTGACCAACACCTCCTCACTTCCCTCTCCTCCAAATCCTCTGGTAACCACAGTTCTACTCTCTGTGCTCTTTTAGATTCCTCGTGTATATGAATCATGCAGTACTTGTTCTGCGTCGGGCTGATTTGATTTAGTATAATGTCCTCTGGTTTCAACCATAGTGTCACAAATGGCAGGATTTCCTTCTTCTTTAAAGTGGAATAATCTCCCATTACATGTAAATAACATGTTTTTTTTATTCATTTATATATCAATGGGCATTTAAGGTTGCCTCCATGCCTTGGTTATTGAGAATAATATAGCAGTGAACATGGGAGTGCAGAGCTCGTCAAGATGCTGATATTAATTTCTCTGTATATGTACCCAGAAGGATTGCTGGATCATATGGTAGTTTTCTTGTTAAATTTTTGAGGTTTGACAAAGATCGTTTTACGCACAGTCTTCTACCCAGCTCGACCACATATGAGATCTGACAATTAAGTCCGTGAACTTGTACAAGTTTTTGATACCAGAGGGATTATTCATTATGAATTGGTACCAACTGGACAAACAGTTAATGAAGTTTACTCTTTGGAAGTGCTGAAAAGGCTGCATGAAAAAGACGACCTGAACTTTTCGCCAACAATTCATTGCAGAAGACTCAATAGCCATGGGGGACAGACAGATACTACTGGAGTTGACCATGCTCTGTCTCTTTGGTATGTGAGTAAAAGCATAGTTCCTTCCAAGACCTGACTATGTTGTGTTTTTGATGGTGATGCTAATGCAGTGAGCAGAAATGTTTGGACTTCTGTTCCGAGTAGTTGGCATAATGATGGTCTTTGCTATCCTCCATTGGATAGTTGGATTTCTCTCAACTATTGGACAGTTGCAATTCTCTCCTGGCATTGCTAACAGGTTCATGAGGTTCTGTTGGACATTGAGGAGCCTCCGTGCTGTTTTCCATAGTGGCTGCCCCAATATGCGTTCCACCCAGTGGGGTACAAGTGTTTCCTTTTTTCCACATCCTTGGCGATACTTGTTATCTTTTGTCTCTTGGGTAATAGCTATTCTAATAAGTTTCAGGTGATAGATCATTATAGTTTTTATTTGTTCCTGATAGCTAGTGATGTGTCGCACATTTGACTGTTGTCTTCTGTATGACTGACTGTCTTCTGTTAACTGTATGTCTTCTTTGGAGAAATGTCTATTCAGGTCCTTAGTCCATTTTGTAATCCAGTTATTTGTTTTTTAGCTGTTTTGTTTGATTTTTTGCTATTGATTTATGTGAGTTTCTTATCTCTATTGGATAGTAACCATTTCACAGACATATGGCTTGCAAATATTTTTTCTCATTCAGTGTATTGCTTTTTCACTGTGTTGATTGTTACTTTTGCTGTGCAGAAGCTTTTCAATTTGATGTGTGAAAAATAATATAAATGGAACCACTTTAGAATGAAGTTGGAGCTGCCGTCCCAGAGGAGCTGCCTAGTATGTCTTACTCTTCAAACCTCTGGAATGTTAAAACTAGCCAAAATAACCTTTGGACTAGGCCTAATGCAACTTCGTATTCCACACAACTGTTTGCAAAGATAATAAGAAAGTGGACTTTATGACTGACTAAAAATTAAAGACCTTTAGCATTAGCAACACTGTTAGTGTATCTGCACCTACAGAAATTCCTCTTAGTTTATTAACACACATAGAAATTCCTTCCTTCTCTTCATGTAGTTATTCTCCTTCCCTGTCTTATAAATACCCCTTGCCTTCACCTTCTAAGAGGAACACTCTTTGGGTTTCTGCCTGAATCAGTGCTTTCCGCATAGCTTTTTTTTTTTTTTTTTGATCTGAAATAAATACATTTTGCTTCTCGCTGTGGCCTTTTATTTTTAGATTAATAGATGTGATTCCATTTGCCTATTTTGCTTTTGTTACCTGTGCTTTGGATGTTACATCCAGGAAATCATTGTCAAGGCTAATGTCAAGAAGGTTTTTCGGTATATTTTTTTCTAGGAGTTTTACGGCTTCAGGTACTATGTTTAACTCTTTGATCCAGTTTGAGAGGGTATTTGTTTATGGTGTAAGGGTCCAATTTCATACTTTTGTGGGATCTGAAATTCCAGTGTGAATGGTTGCTAAAGAAATAATTCTAGATCTTGATTAAAATATTCTTCTTATATATGGACAGAAAATCTGTTGAGTCATGACAATGTCCCAAGTCATGATTAGGTAGATGAAAACATGGAGTGCCTTAAGACGTCTCCTCTGAAAATGGAATGTAAACTGATAATCACATTTTAAAGTCTGGTGATTGGATAGCTCATATATATGACAGAGTTTACTGATGCATAATATAACAATATTTAGAGATTTTGGGGTATTTGCAATGGAGAAAATAAAGCTATAATTTTGGAGTGATCATCTGTTACTACATAGATTGTGATAGAACAAAGAACCCATCATAATCTTAGTGTCTATATATGTTCAAAGAGTCTTATTCATATGCTGAAGGAATAGGGAATCTTGGTTATCAGGTCCATTGGCAGGCAGAGATAATCTAGTGTTAGACTCTATATATTATGGTCTGAAAAATCCCAACTATTAATTAAATCACAAAAATAAATTAGTTAGTTCATTGTAAGCAGCCTCAAAAGTTGCCTAGCACATAGTTAATGTTGTACAAGCATTTGTTCTTCTTCTTATAATCAATTGGATGTTCTAGCAAAGTAAGGAATGGGTAGAGCAGCTACCTATAGGCTATTCAGTCTGATAGTGTTTACTATTTCCAAGTAGAACAGTGTTTCAGTACACATATTTTTTCAAAGAGTAATAACAGAGCTTCCAAACCCTTAAAATAGCTAGCAGGACTGGACTTTTGCTGTTAAGTTTTCAACTCCTATGTCAAAGATAAGAGCAGAAAGTTGAATAATTGCTTCCACAGGATCCCAGAGGAACTTTGCTTCTGTCTTTCCTGTACTATCATTACTCTTCATTGGCTAAATTTTCAGGATTCATTTTTAAACCTGGTAGTCACTACTGCAAATAGCTCTGAGACGTAGCAGAGGATGATTTGTATTTTGATACTTGCCAATGCAAGCTAAAAAGATGATTCACAATCTTTGTAAAACAGTTATTAAAACTTTAAAACATTTACAAAGAAGACTGTAAAAATCAACAGCTATAAGACCAACTAGATCTTACATATATTCCTGTGTTTTTTTTTTAAATTACAAATTGGGTTTCCGCTTACAGCATATCCTGTGATATTTTTTTTCTACATGTATGACTTTAAATGACTGAAAACACAAGGTGCAATCCAGAGGAAATGGCCAAAATACTCTGTGCAAATAACTGGGTGAACTGACACACTTGTGTTGTTACAGGGACCTCCTACATGGTTCCCTAACTTTATTTGATGAGTTCTATGTCAGAGAAATGACTCAGGTATAGAAATTGGGGAAGAGATCACAAGTTTTCCTTTGCCACACTGACATCAGAATTCAACTCTTGAGCATTGTATAAATCAGTAATGTTTTTGTTGCCTGTTCTCACGTTTCACCCACTATTGTTTATTTACTATTGCCACAGGTACTTTTGGGATAATAGCCTTTTGTTATCCTTCTAGCCTGACTGCCCATTTAGATAATTATGGAGTAATTAATTATGTTGGTTAATTATCATCATCTGGTCTCTGATATTCTGTAGTCCTATCATCACCCTATTGCCCCGAGGGACTCTCTCCCATCTGCAAACCTGGACAACACAGGAAGACCACCAAGGAGCTTCTCCTGAAATACTCTCACACTAGTGTTTTTCTTATTACTTTAACAAAGAGTTTGTCCTCTGGGCCCTCTTGGGGAACATAGTGAGGTGCTGGATTTTGGTCATCAAATCCTTTCTACCATGCTCAAATCTATGAGCCTACTAATCCCTTTTTCTATACTCTATGAAGGCAAGTTTGGTGTCTCTACCTCATTTACTATAAACAATTATCATTACCAAATTTCAAGAAGCCATCCCAGAAGGAAGTTAGGGTCAACCCCAGGTGTCTTTTTAAGGCATTGTATTCTGAATCATAGGAGCATGTCATGACATCAATAAACTCCCCAGTCCAGTCATTTTATTCTATGTCCCAATACTGGTGTTCAACACCCTCAAGACTGACTCCCAAAATATGTGCTCAAAATTTCCGCTGATTTATATTGTCCAGGACCTGGAGTTACTTTGGTAAATAATATGTTGACTTCTTTAACAGGAACTATATTTCCCTGTATGGTCCTCGACCCCAGTTGCTGGTTTAGAGAAAATCAAAACAGGAAAGGATGGATTGGGAGGTGTTAAGCATCACATGATTTACCCACCTCAGGTGAAGACTATATGTTCTCCAGCAAATGAAAGTCTTCTCTCTGGAGCTCTTCTGGAGCAGAGGATTTAAGGGTTCCCATTTTAAGTCTCATTTTTCCATTTCTTTCCTATCTGGGACCAAACGTGAGCATGAAAGACCCGCCAGTCTTTGCATTTATTTCCCCGTGTAACATTGTTATACTTAAGATCAAATTCTGAGCCTGAATGTTGCAGAGCAAATAATGTCTTTATGTGCTGCTATGTAGGACACCTTGCTTTTACAATATTCCTGAATTGATAATTATCTGATGTGAGCCTTTCATTTTCTTTCAAAACTGCTAAGGCACCACCACAATATTTATAATTATTTTTTGCCCTCGTAGCTTTCAAATACTAGTGGTACTTCACAAGCCATTACTTCTCATGTCACCTGCATCTTCTCTCATTTACTCAGGGTGAGAATTACTAAGAATGAGAAATATTGATATTGATATATCATGATATAGGCTGGCACCACCCCTTTTATCATCAGCAATGGGATCCTTGTTGCCATCTGACTAGTGACTGATCTAATTCCAAAAGCTTATCTGGAGTGCCTGCTTTCTAAAATTACTTCTAAATTGTATTAAATTGGGTCCATCCAAAGCAGACCCTCCAAGAAGGCCATAAGCACAGGTAGGTTTGAAGATGATGCCTAGAAGCACATATGAGGGATGTAGGAAAGATCAGAAGGGAGTAATAAAGAATGTGCAGAATGAGTTACTGACTGGCACTCTCTGAGAAATACGTTTGGTGAGGCTGTCGCATGTGTTCACTTATTTCCATCTTTCCTCACTTTGGCTGAGGGTTGTTCTGGAAGTCATTAACTTGATACAATTCTGGGTTATGCAAAGAGGACCAAAGAAACCCTGTTGTGTGAGAGAAAGGTGTCAGGGTGACAAGAAGACTTGCACTGAGGATACAAAGCTGTGAACATGCGGGAAACTACACAGCAACAGATCAATTCAGAAAAAGGCTGATGGCAATTTACAATTTTTCTACAATTATTCCTATCATTATCAATTTATGGTCAATATTGTTTCTTTATAGCTCGTACATACCTCCTTCATCAGTGGGGTTATTATTATTTGATCTGTAAATATGTCGGTATGTATCTTTAAAAAGGAGTAATTTGTTTAAAAATATGATCACAACTATCACTGCACCTTTAAAAGGAGCAAGAATTCCTTAATATTGTCAAGCATCAAATTTACAGTCAGGATATTTTAACTTAAATTTATTTAAAATTATTGTTTCATGGATGCTTAATGCACAATCAATATGAAGGTATCCTGGTTTTATTTGCTTTAAACTTCAAAAATTGTAATAAAATTATTATTTAATTGTCCCATTCGCCTTTGGACGTAATCCACCTAGGCTTTCACTCCCATCATTTTGCTTTATCAATGTCAATATTACCTCCAATTTGTGGTACCTGATACTTAGTTTTCTGTTTGTCATGGTTATTTAAAGCAACTGATAATGTTCTACTTATTGAAAATATCTTTATTAAAAATATATTTTGAGGCATCATTTTCTCCCTCTTTTACTCTACTATACTGTTTATTCTCCGTTACCCCTCACTTCCTCATTTTTTTCCACATTTCCTTAATCTCTAACGTTAATCTCTAAAACTCCAAAACTCAATCACTGATTTTTATTCCTCTTTTTTTTGTCTGTGTTAATTCTCTTGGTAATGTCAGTCAGTTTGATGACTTTTGGTTACTGCAAATAAGTGTTGTTTACCTGGACCACAGCCCTAATCTGCAGGTTTCTATAGTCAGCTTCCTACTTTGATGCAGTCTCCACTAGAGGCCTAACAGACAGCTCAGACTTAGCATGTATACAGGTGGCAGCTGATTTCTGAACTACTCCCCTCCATCCTGTCTTTCCACATTTTCCTGATCAGTAAGTTTAACACCATTTTTCAAATTGCCCAGGTTAATATCCTTCAAGTCACACTTGATTCTTCTCTCTCTCTCTTTCTCTCTTTTTTACAAATTACTGAGATATAATCCACTTATTGTAGAATTCATCTATTTAAAGTGTATAATTCTAATTTTCTTTAGTATATTCACAGGTATTTCTAACATCACATCAACCGATTTTAGAATATTTTCATCACCTCACAGGAAAAGACTTTAAAACACTTTAATTATTACCCTCTTCCTCCATAGCCTTCTAGACCTAAGTAGCTGCTAATATATTTTCTTTCTCTATGTATTTGCCTATTCTCGACAGTTAATTTTCATAGATATCTTTTATCTGGTTGAGGAAGCTCCCTTTTAGTTCTAGTTTGTTGAATGTTTTTAATCATGAGAGGGTGTTTGCTAGATTTTGTCAAATGCTGATTTTGTGTCTAATGAGATGATCATGTGGTTTTTGTTTTCCATTCTTTGATATGTTAAATTAAGTGACATTTGGATGCCCTACCAACCTTGAATTCGTAGGATATTTACTACTTGATTATGTTATAAAATTATTTTTATTACTTGTTGGTTTTGCATTTAATTGATAACATTTTTGTTTATAGGATTCATAGGATATGTTGGTCTATAGTTTTCTTGTGATGTCTTTGTCTGGTTTGGTTTAAAGGTACTAATGGGTAATATAATGAGTTGGACTAACTTCTTTTTCTTAAATAGGAAAATAAACCGCATATAGTGTTGCTTTAGTTGACTCTAAAAGTAGCATAAGTACTTACTACAAATCTCATACTCTTATTTTCTTTTCACCAAGCACATTGTCCATTGTCAAAAGATGGTTCCTCAGTTTGAGCAATATCCAGGTTATTCTCTAACACAAATTCTTCTGTAAATGAAGTTATATGTCTAAGGTTATGTCCCTTTTTTCATGTCCTTTCACTAACACAAGTAGAAGAAAGGATCAAGTACAGTTTTATTTTCAAGGGTTGTTTATCTTAAAGCCAAATTCCATTTCCATCTCATAATAGAGACCCATAACAGAATGATGGAAGTCTAGCCATAAATGTGGTAGAGAAAAAGTCGGCACATTAAATAAAAGATGACAGAACTTTTTCTCTAGCTTCCATGCCTTTATTGTTGGTTGGGGGGAAATAAAAACAACTTTAAGTTGGGTGATTTGGTTGTTGGAAGATGTAGACATTCATAGATGCCAAAATTTCTATTTCTTTTCTGTCAAACAATATGTTTAATCTTGATATCATATGTTTCTGGGAAATATAAATATTTTTGTTCATAAATATATGACTGATATCATTATTTTATTTTTCCTCTCACATAGCATTCTAGAAATATATTAACCCTAGGTATTGGAAATAACAAAGATTTAGCATTTTTTAAACTTTGCATTTTATGCAGGCCATGCACTTGCCAAGTTGACTATATTAGGGGGGGCAATTTCTGGCTTAAGCTCTGCTTATTGGATAGAATTTCACCTTGACAATATGTAAACAATACTATTGGATATGCAAGGGGAATTCAGGAGTCAGGTTATGATTTCCTACCTAATAGCAGAAATTTCCAAGTTTTATAAACTTTCCTATCTAAAAAGACTTGTGGCTTAAAAGCAGCAAAGTGCCTGACTTAGAGATTCACGATCATTTGCCTCTTTTTATAGAAAGTACAGTCATGATTATTGAAAAATGTGTATGTCAGAATTGAAAATAAATTCTTTCAAATATAAAGAATGTTATTTTTAAAGCAGTATTTCAAAAACCTGGCAATGTTTCATAGGGACAATTGATGCCGTGTGTACTGGTGAAGTATGAAGCATATATCTTGAAAATTCAAGTGAATATTTTCTCCTGTCCTTGGTACCTGATATTTTTAAAAAACAGGAATATATTTTTTAAATAGTCTAGAGGAGTCAAACTCTTGCTTCAAATTATATGTGTAGATACAGCCTTTGCTCATCTGGGTTTACTATCGTGTTTCCCCAAAAATAAGGCCTAGCTGGACCATCAGCTCTAACCTGTCTGTTGGAGCAATAATTAATATAAGACCCTTTTTTATTTTAATATAATATAGGACCGGGTATAATATAATATAATATAATATAATATATAATATATAATATAATATAACATAATATAATATATACTGGGTCTTTATTAATTTTTCCTCCAAAAGATGGATTAGAGCTGATGGTCTGGCTAGGTCTTATTTTTGAGGAAACAGGGTACTCTCTTTACTTGGTACTCCCAGCAGTTTACTATATGATATTGCCGTTGTCCTGAAGAGATTTTTTCTTTTCTTTTCTTTTCTTTTTTTTGTTGTTGTTGTTTCTATGTTTATGCGGATAAATAATTTCCACACAAACAAGGTCTTAAATAGATTCAATGCTTCATATTTCATATTCTTAAGATATATGATTCCACAAACTAAATATGTTATTTTCAAATATCTCACTAAACTAAAAAGACTATACAAATAATCTGCTGCATCTAATGCTTATTTTTTTAAAGTAGGTTTATAGCTCTCCTTCATCATAGCAGAATGCATATTTAATGGATAAATTTCTCTTTAAATCAATATTTTTACACATAAGGATTAGGTGGTTGAAAAGAATGAGACTTAACTTTACAAATACTCCATCTCCAGGACACTAAAGGAATTTTATTGAAGGGGAAGAAAACTAAGTATAAACTATGCTTGGGAACAGTCATCAAAACTAACTGCTATAATAGAGAAGTATATTCTTATTTTATATATAGTGTATTGGGTTGCTCTGGTGGTAATAAACATTGTTAAGTGTCAAAAAACTGTGAAATGTTTTGACTATTATGCTAGCATTTATGACCTAAAAGACCCATTTTTCTGCTATTTTCCCCCATAGACCAAATGATCCATTATAGATGAATGGCGCCTCAGTTTAAAACCAAGTGGGAATTTTAGGGCTCAGATTTTTCTTTGGCGCTGGTTTTAGTGTCTGTGATCACTATGCTAGTTTTTCTAATTCATCAATTCCTATGAATCTGGGAGAGAGCAAGCTGGATTCATATTGAAGCTTTTAGATTGTGTTACCAATAATATTGTTCACAGGCTTCCCATTAATATTTTTCCTTATTTGTTTGTTTATTTATTTTGTTTCTAGCAGTTCAGAAGTTCAAAGCATTAAGGTAAATGTATGAAGGATACAGAACATTTTAATCACCCAGAACAAAATAATGGTATATTTTTCCATTATGTCTCCATCTACCGTGTTTCCCTGAAAATAAGACCTAGCCAGACAATCAGCTCTAATGCATCTTTTGGAACAAAAATTAATATAAGACCCGGTCTTATAATAAAATAAGACTGGGTCTTATATAATAATATAATATAATATAATTAATATAATATAATTAACATAATATAATTAACATAATATAATTAATATAATATAATACCAGGTCTTATATTAATTTTTGCTCCAAAAGACGCGTTAGAGCTGATTGTCTGGCTAGGTCTTATTTTCGGGGAAACAGGGTAGCAACATTTATTTCATGTCTTGAAACTTTTTTCATGTGTATTTATTATTAATATATGTTTCATTATTCTATTTTAGAAAGAACTTTGTGTACATCTCACAGACTAATATACATGCTAAGGAAGTACACTAAGTCTTCACTCAATGTCATCAATGGATAGGTTTTGTGACTTTAAGGAAAACATCGTATAAGGAAACCAATTTTACCATGGCTAATTGTAACAAGAATTAAGTTCCTGTGACACCTCATCAATGTTATAACAAAAGAATGTTAAACAAAGTGACGTATTTGAAGACCTGCTGTATGTCATGTATTCCCTTTGATGCTTTCCAGGGGTCAGATGGGAATGGCATTTATTTGCTGTAGTCTCACTTAGAACATAGTTTTCAGTCCATAATAATGATGCTGATGTTGGCTTTAAAAGACACATACTCAATAAACAAAATGTTCTAACATTTATGCCTTAAGTGAACAAAATGTTTGTTTTAGGAGTATGATTAAAGGCATGAAAGAGATAAGAAATATACGATAAAATATAAAACTACAGTTATATGTTTTGAGTCACTTGAGACATTGACTGGACTCCAAGCTTCAGTTGTGATACAATTAGATTTTGTAACCTCCAAATGGGAGATTTTTTTTTTTTTGATTGTGTGGTTAGAATTATTAGGGTATCTAAAAGAAGGAGGTTTTCAATCATAACGTAGGCAATAAATAAAAGGATAACATAGACGGATTTTTATCTTTTAAAAGTATATAAATGCACTTGTTTTAAAGTAGTAACCTTAACTTTATTTATATGTGTATTTGCATTTATAACTTTATTTACACCTGGATTTGCGTACATAATCTGTACCAATAGGCTCTTTTTCTATTGTGTCTTCAGTTATGGTAAAGGTGAAGCTGCACTACCATCTTTTTTCTTTCTCCAGTCATATGTTTATTTTCCTATGTTATTTCCAAGAAAAAGGATGTTATTCACAATAACATATTATCCCCAGAAGTTATCTCTATTGCCTATCATTACTGGGAAGAAGAGATAAATATTTCCTTCTCTACGTCAGTCCAAGACACCAAACATACCATGTGGGAAATTTAACATTTAAGCACATCTTTATTAAATATTTCAGATATCAAATCCAAGCCATGTAGATAGAGTCTAGGGATGATATAAAACCATTTAATAACCAGATAAAAAGACAGGACCATCACAAATTCAGATTATGACTGTATTGTTTGTTCACTCTTTTTCATGTGAAACATTATGACGTTTCATGTCCTTTTTCATGTTATGTTGTATCTTTTTCCTCATTACCTTCCTTCCATCCTTTAAAATCAGTTCTCCTTCCTAGAGTTCTTCCTGTCCTATTTTGTTTTTGGGCCACTATTTCTATTAGGTTGGTGCAAAAATAAATGAGGTTTTTGCAATTATTTTTAACCTTTTAAACCGCAATTACTTTTGCACGAATCTCATACATCCCCAAATCTGTTAGTTCCTTACGTTTTCTTGAGTGATGTGAACTTTATTACCTTTCACAGTATTATTGTTAGAGCTTCTCACCTCCTAATATCTGTTTTGGATAAAAAAAGAGAAAAAAAAAAGAATCTAGAGCAGAAGCAAGAATGAAAGACTTTGGAAGGATTCGCAATTGTGCATTTTTAGGTTACAATTTTTATTCTTTCATTGTCTCAGAAATATTTTTTAAAATCATGTAATTCTTCTCATGAGGGTTAAATTTTTACCTAAGGCTACAATATGTGTTTGCTACAAATATCATTCTACTCATGCTAGTGTAATTTTGTTCTTTATATTTAAAAAATTACCCCTGATCTTGGATAAGATTTCAAAGCCCTCTTCTGTTACTGTTATTGAAAATCACTGTGTCCAATTGCTCTTTTCAATTTATAAATTTCTTTCTCTGGATCCAATACGAATGAAATACAGAAGGATAGTCTTAACAATAGATTGGACCCTGTCATGTCTAAAACATCGTTTGTATTAGAGAAATTCTTCGAAGTTCTTATTTACACTGGCCCTTTCAGTGTAAATGAGCTCTGATCCACCTAGATCCTTTTTCCAAGGTGTCTCATGTTATGCTACTGTGAAGAGCACAACAGATTAGACCAGGGATCAGCACTTTGCCTAATAGCAGCCAATTTTAAGACACCTGGCCTAGGAGCTTTGTCCTGAAGTCTACTGCTTACTGAAAATTTGACCAAATTAGGTGATCTCTTTTGGGGATCTTGAATCTAAGACTAATAGGACTATCAAATAAAGGCAAGATGTGGAAACCAAACATAGAAAATGAAGAAGACTCAGCAAAAGACATAATGTAGTAGACTTACAGCTACAGCTATGCAGTAGACAGAATGTAGACTGCTCCAGTATTAAAGTAGAATCTCAATCTGTTGCTAAATTGTAAGTGATCAACTTTATCATAATCCTTAGGCCTGGCCGGCTGATTGCTAAAATTGTCCCCATGCTCATTGTTTTCCTGTCTAGTTTGCAATCATTACATATTTACTAGAGCAATTTGAGTTTTCTTTTTCTCTAAAAATCAAACTTTACTCAAAAACATTGCTAAAATGAAGGAGAATTTTATGTTCACGGATTATCTTTCAAACTAATTTAAATACAAGAATTGACTGATCATAAAGATAATTTAAATAGTGTGGAAATAGGTTTTATTTGTAATATGTTTCCTCAATGTAGTAATAAAATTTAGAAATAAATAATGCAAATGTCTTAGGAATCTATTATGAGAAAAATAGTATTTTAACATTATTTTTTCACAATAAGGATTATTATTGAATATTATTTACTTTTTAGGTGTGTATAAGTTAGAATTACGTAAATCCTGACCCAGAATTGTTTATACACCACATAAATTAAAATGTAATTGGAAAATCTAGAAATAGCATTTTTATTAAAGCCTACATATTAAATACCTTGCTTAACTGACTGTATATTTGTTTGTAGGTCTTAATCCTAGCATTGGCTGAAACTGAAATTCTTTAGCTCCCGAATGTTCTTATATAAAAATTATAAACTATTTCACAAACAGATATTTACTTTTAATGCTCTTCTTCGAGACTGCATTAATCATTGTGTTTAGGCTAACTTGCGATAACATGTTTCTTATTATAAGCACACAGAATAACTGGTCAAGTGGGTGATGTCATTTTTATAAAACTATTAATCTGCCTTTGAGCAGTTTATTCTGGTATGAAACGATAATTTTATAATTATTAGGATATTTATAAATTTGTCTCTGTATCTTATTAATAGCTGCATTCTTGAAGCTATATGATGCCCAAGTGACTTTTGATCAAGTCGTAAACTATTTCTTTGTTGGTTATAAAAAGTAAGAAAAACTCTTACTAATCATTTTAACAATTTCATTTAAATAGGCATAAAGCAATGGTTGTCAAAGACTAAGATATAGATATAGAGAACACATAGCTTGAGGGCTATCGCAGTTTAATTGCCAAAAGTCCATGCAATGAAGTCTGCGTTGCATTGAAAAAAAGACTAGCACTCCTGCAATTATCAAACATATGCCACATTCAGATAACCTTATACTTCTAGTGCATTATTAGAATTTATTTCAGACAATTGTATATGGAAAGAATCAAATATCATCTTATAATTTTAAAAGTGACTTTTTTCAATATAACTTCTTTAAAAATTGAGCTTTTAAAATTAATACATGGTGGCTTTTCTTTCATTTATAGTGTTATTATTTATGTTTTATCTGTGCCTCGGCTTTTTCATGTTATGTTGATTAGGTTGTTGTGTTTGCTGAAATAATATAGTTTGTATTGTTATAGTTTTGTAATATATTTTAAGTTTTTAAGCAAGGAAGGGCTAACTTACTGCTTACCAGTTTTAAAAACGTTTTTAATATTCTTATGAATTTCTTCTTTTTTTAAAAATGACATTTAGAATTTTTATTGTTTTCATAAAAATTATGTTTAATCAAATATCTGGACACCCATGACCCAGTCAAAATTGACCATCACAAGTCCACCTCTTGTCAACTTCGCACCAATGTACATCCCCTTAAACTATATTTAATTTCCAAATAGAGACATTATCAAAGTCCTAGTTTCACCTAGCTTGATACACTATCCTGCATACACAGAAAACAAGCTATCCTCTCCCCCAGAATAAATAAAGACTTCTGAGTTATGTTGGCTCTTCTTCTTGATACCCCATAACTTAAATACTATGATGTAAAATTAACAGTATTTAAATACTATAGTAAAGTCAATATATGTTATGTTACTTGGTAAAGGAATAATAGAGGGAAGAAAACGAAGACATATTTATACAGATATATTCATAACAAAATATGAAGGAAGTACTCATGGCAGTCTTTATTTCTGTAACTGGTCAAGTGGTTGTAGATGGTATTTGTAACTTCCATCTTCAATTATCTATTCTGTATTTCCTGGGTCTTTAGCAAACACCTTAGCTGGTCATGGTTCTTTACCTGGTGAAGTAATCAAATTTTCATTTTTGAATGGTCTAGTTCTGTTTGTACTGGGTTGTGATAATTTTTTATTGACCTTATTCACAGAGCGTAGTAATACTTAGAGATACCCTAAGGGATCTCTTGTATTCCAAACATTCTCTTCCTCACTTCCACTGTGGAATAGTAGTCCATTTTTCCTTTGGTTCAGAATCAACACACTAGCCAACATAATAACTCACTTCTTTGCCTATTTATTGGGAGAGATGAGAAGCCCAAAGTGGCTTGGTGGTAGTATTAACTTTTAGCTCCATGGAAGCCCTGTTGTGTCTGCCTTTGGATCTAAGCACTCCTCCCTTTGGATCTAACACCTTTAGGCCAATAAAGCATAAGGTTGTCAAAACAGGAAGCAGGCATTTTGCTAGTGAGTTGCTGAAGGTAATGACGAGTGGTGCCACTTCCATTTCCACCCCTAATTCTGGACCCATGAATCTTGGTTATGAGAGGAACAACACCATATATTGGATGCTGATTCAGAGAATATACACCCTCTGGACAACCTGGCCCCAGCCCTCCAAGGTATTGCTGCCTAGCTGGTACAGTACGTGAGTCTTCAGTAGGCCACTATACCACTCTATTGAATAGCTACTTCAGGGTAGTAGGGAACGTGGTAAGATCAGTGAATTCCATGGTCACGGGCCCATTGCTGTACTTCAATTGCTGTAAATTCCTTGATCAGAAACAATCTTGTGTGGAATACCATGAGGATGGCTAAGTCATTTTGTAAGTCCATGTATAGTAGTAGCTTTGGCAGAAGCATTGTGTGCTGGGAAGGGAATCCATATCCAGAGTAAATGTCTGTTTCAGCAGGAACAAAATGCTGCCCTGGAAACAATCCGATGTAATCAGCCTACCACCAGATAGTTGGCTGATCAACCTTGGAAATGGTGCCATAGTGAGATTCAGTGTTGTTCTGCGTTGCTGGCAGACTGGACACTTAGCAGTGGCCATAGCCAGATTAGTCTTGATGAGTTCATGTTGCTGAGCCCATGCACAACCTCCATCTCTGCCACCGTGGCCATTTGTAGTCATGTGCCCATTGGGTGATGACGTGTGGCTGGGGAAAGGATCTGACTGTCACCCACAGAATGGGTGACCTTATCTTTTTTGATTATTGAAATCCTCCTCAGCTGAGGTTATCCTTTAGTGAGCATTCACAAGGAATACAAATATTTTCATGTTTTTTCCCCATTTAGAGAAATCTATCTACATACCTCTTACTTATTTATCCATTTTTCAAATGTGTTTCTTCTAAGTTGCTGAATATCCAGCCAAATCATTTGTCACAGCCCATGAATTGGTATGTAATCATATGTCTGGCCATTTTTTCTTCACATTTCTCTTTCACAGTAAAGTGAGTAACAAGGTGCACTGCTCAAAGTTCTGCCCACTTAGAGGAGTTCCTTTCACCATTGTCCTTCAGGGATTTCTCAGGAAGGGGCTATTGTTAAATATGGCTGTCCACTTTCAGGTGGTACCTGCATATAGTGCAGAATCATCTGTAAACCAGGCCCAAGTCTTCCTCTTCCTCTGTCAACTGATCATAGGAAAATTCCCCTGAGGCCATAGGTGCAGACTAGGAGAGAGAAGGCAGTGTTAGCAGAAGCAGCCACCATGGGCATTTGAGCCACTTCTTTATAATACGTCTGAGAGCCTTCATGGCCTGCTCAAGACCAATCACGTATATACCACCAGTGTTTTCAGGCAGGAATTACCGCCCCAACTCAGGAATTTTTTTTTTTTTTTTGCTTTCCCATTCTCGAATCCCGAGATATAGACTGTTTTCTGTTCTCTACAATGAGTTGTTTCCACAAAGTGTTGGCTGATACTACCAACCACCTGTGTTCAAGGAACCAATTTTTCTGATTTCCCAACCAACTTTCTCGGGATTTGGGAATTGGAAAGCAAAAAAAAAAAAATATTGAGAATGGGCGGGAAGTCCCACCTGGAAACCCTATATCCCACTTGAATTTGATGATGGAATGTTGCTGTGCATGCCCAACTTTATGGCTTGGTGGGTCAGAGTTCATGATTGGCAGCTCAGATTGCATGGTAACTTGGTGGCCCATGGATCAGTGTTCAGTCTCTACTAAGGCCCAGTAGCAGGCCAAAAGATATTTCTCAAAAGTAGAATAGTTATTTTTGGAGGATGGCAGGAATTGCTGTGATTCATTTATGGGAGCCTCCCATTCAACTATGGGAGCCTTTAAACAACTTTCCTGTCTGCCATTCACACATCAAGTGTTTTGGATTTCCTGGATCATGTGGCCCAGTAGGCAGGGGATATTGTACTGAAGCCTGGACCTGTTGAAGAGCTTTCTCTTATTCTGGGTCTCACTAAAAACTAGCAGCTTCTAAGGTCACTTGGTAAATGGGATCAAGTAAAACACCCAAATGAGGAATATAATAGCACCAAATCCAGAGAGACCCTCTAAACATTGTGCCTCTTTTTTTGGTTGTAGGGGCGGCCAGGTGCAACAACTTATCCTTCAGCTTAGAAGGTGTATCTTGACATGCTCCATACCACTGGACCCTAGAGATTTAACTGAGGTAGAAGGCCCCTGAATTTTTGTCAGATTTATTTCCCATCTTCTCACATGCCAATATCTTATCAATAAGTGTGGAATCCTTGTTATTTCTTGCTTATGCAATCCAATCAGCATAATAACATAAATGTAATCGACCAGTGTAATATGTAATGGAAGGAGAAGATGATGAAGATCTGTGCAAACTAAATTATGATATGAAACTGGAAAGTTTATATACTCCTGAGATAGGACAATGGAGAGGGACTGCTGGCCTTGCCAACTGAAAATAAACTATTTCTAGACGTCTTTACTAACAAGTATTAAGAAAAAAAATCATTTCCCAGATAAACAGCTGAATACCAAATACCAGGGCATGGGTTAATTTGCTCAAACAATAAAAACCACATCTGGTATACCTGATGCAATTGGAGTCATTACCCAGCTAAACCTGCAGTAATCCACAGCCATTCTTCAACAACTATGTTTTCTGCATGGGTCAGAGAGGCAAATTGAATACAGAGGTGTTGGGAATCATCACCTCTGCTTCTTTCAAGTCCTTGATTGGGGCACTAATTTCTGTAGTCCTTCCAGGAATGCAGTATTGCTTTTGGTTTACTATTTTCCTAGGTAGAGTCACCTCTTGTGACTGTCACTTATCCTCTCCTACTATAATTTCCCCCCCTACACAGGTCGTGGAAATCAATATATGTAAGTATTTTTCCAGCAGCTTAATATATCTATTCCAATTATGCATTCTGGAATGAAGAAATAATCACAAAATGATTTTGGGGAGCCACTAGACCCACTCTAAGATGGACCTGAAGTAAAACCCAATTGACCATCTATCTCTATAAATCCATACTCCAGTAAATCACAGTGGTGTCTTGGGTCTCTAGGAATTAGTGTCAATTCATAGTCAGTGTCCAGGAGTCCCTGGAATGTCAACTTACTTCCTTTTTCCAAATGCATGTTTCCCCTGGTAAAAGGCTATATGTTTCTTTCTTTTTTTTAATTAAAGTTCATTGGGGTGACAATTGCTAGTAAAGTTACATAGATTTCAGGTGTACAATTCTGTATTACATCATCTATAAATCCCATTGTGTATTCACCACCCAGAGTCAATTCTCCTTCCATCACCATATATTTGATCCCCTTTACCCTCCTCTACCACCCTCCTCCCCCTTTACCCTCTGGTAACCACTAAACTATTGTCTGAGTCTATGAGTTTTTGTTTCTCATTTGTTTTTGTTCTTTTGTTATTTTTGGTTTATATACCACATATCAGTGAAATCATATGGTTCTCTGCTTTTTCTGTCTGACTTATTTCGCTTTGCATTATAATCTCAAGATCATCCATGTTGTCACAAATGTTCCTATATCATCTTTTCTTACCGCCAAATAGTATTCCATTGTGTATATATACCACAACTTCTTTATCCATTCATCTATTGAAGGACATTTTGGTTGTTTCCATGTCTTGACCACCGTAAACAAAACTGCAGTGAACATTGGAGCACACATGTCTTTATGGATAAATGTTTTCAGATATTTGGGGTAGATACCCAGGAGAGGGATTGCTGGGTCATATATGTTTCTTTCGGGAAAATGATTATTATAAAGATTTGGCAGTATATCAGAGTAATTTCTCAAGGGAACTCAACCTTCCCTTTATTCAAGGGGTTCTGGGTCTCTAAACTGGCTCAAGTCTGGAGACTGATTGAGGGGCTGTGAATCTCTGTTGTTAAGATTCAAATTAGGCTTTTGTTCACTCGCCTTGGAACTTTACTGCTTAAGTAGACCACATAAGAATTTAATATGTTCCCTGCATATTTCTCTTTAGGAACATGGTGATCAACTAGCCAATGCCATCTGTCTGTGTGAGTAGGCTGTTTCAATTGCCTCTTTGATTCTGCTGTCCAGAACCACACCCACCATGCTTTTGGCGATCCAGTGCAGTCACTTAGCCCCTGCAACCTGGGGATCCAATTACTCTAATTGTATTTAGGTTTCCCAGTTCAGTAACTAAAACCCCCACTGCCCGGCCAAAGTGAAGAGTTATTACAGAGCTCTTCAGTGATGCAGGGACTCCTGTCACAAATTATTTTCCTCATAGAACTGGGGAAAAGTATGTCTTTTGGACCCTCCTTTGGTGGGTTAAGAGGTATGAAATGACAAATCCACTCCAACATTCCAATCTCATTAATCTTTGAATTCCATTTTCTACTTTAAAGCAAGACTTTCTAATTTACACTTGGTGGACCACCTTGTTTCATGTTTCAGTCGTCCAACTAAACAAACTCTTAGATACTTTTCTAACTCTCCAAACTGCAATACAAACACAGAATCTTTTCTTAGTGAGCCCATATTAGTTAATTTGGCCTGATCTGAACTTATGTTCCTTTTGTCATTATCCCACACCCTTAGTATCCTTTCCCTACGTGTTGTGTGGAATTGTGTCTGTATAAATTAGAATTCTCAAGTAGTTCTTTTGAAGTGTAGCGCACTTCCTCATGGGTCATGTTTTGTATCTAACCTTCAGAGGTCTGCTTTGATCTCAGTCTAGTTATAGGTCCAGATAAAAGAGTGGTGTTGGGGGTGGTCCTGAAGGATACCGACATTGTCCTGCATGGCAGCTGCCTCAAAGAAGGCCATTACAATTTCCACAGTCAATGCATGGCTGGCTCATCCTCTCTTAAGGGAGTAGAAAGGTTGATCCCACTGAGAGTGGGGAGGCTACTTCTACTGGTGTTGGGCAGGCATATAGCAAAGAAGACTCTTCAGAATTTAAGGTCGCATGTCCAATGTTCATCAGTGTCTTCCCACATGGCCCTATCCTAACGTACAGAATCACATTTTTTCCCAGTCAATGCCCTCATGTTTAACAGTAGACATTGCAAGGCTAGGATTTCAACCTACCTCCTAACTTAGCCAGTCACAAAGTGAAATTCTTCATTGGATTTTTTAACAGCCTGAGCCCTGCGGTTCGATATAATAAGGTTACATTTTTAAATATACTGCTTTGCAGTTTATGTGCATTTTTACTTTGAAGTCTCGCATGTTTTTTCAGTTCTGGAATATTCTTAGACCTTGCTCATTCTCTATTATTTAATCTTTCCTTTTAAGAATTCTATGCAACATATTTAAGAGTCTCTCAATCAAGTATTCACATCTTTTAAATTTTCCAGATTTAGTCTATTTCTCTTTGGTTTATTCTGAATGAAATCTCCAGCACCCTCTTCCAAATAATTTATTTTTTTGTATGTGTGTTCTAGAATATACTGCATCATTTGAATTGTTTTCATATGACAAATATATTTCTCTAGTATGTGTAATAAGTTCTTTCAGATATTCATCTCGTTTTGATTAATACAGCCTATTTTGTTTTATGATTTCTTAGTTTTTTATGTATATTTTCCCCCATATTTGAGAATCTTCATTGCACTTATTTTTAACATACTTTGAGAGTGCGATATTATTTACATCATTAGTGACTTAATCTCCTGGTTATTTATTTGGTTGGGTGCTTTTCTCTAATATTACTTTTCCTCATGTGCTTTTGATTTTAATCTTCAAGTTCTTGTGTTTTACTTTCCTTTTACATCTATGGTTATCTTTTTCTGTCTGACAGTTCGTTATGTCAACTTTGACACAGAAAGTTATGTCAACTATTTTCTTTAAGCTGCTATGTTAGAATGGTCATGTTACTGTATTGGCAAGTCCGATTTTTTTTCCTGTGGAGATATTGGCGATTTGGAGAATCAGTCTATTTGTCCTGTATGCTTAGACTTTTTTTATTCCTATCCACTAGCAAGTATACTGCTCTCTATGAGCCATAGACCTAGTAAAATGGTCAAGTTTTTAACGTCATTTCCTGAACCAGTAGATACTTTTGGTTTGACAGTTGTTCATTGCCTCCCATTTCAGAACGTAGCCCAGGCTTCCCAGGGCTTCACACAATTATCAATCATTGTGGCTTCAGACTGTTATTAATATGTTTATTTTTACTTCAATATATTCTCTTTCAAAACAGTGGAGACACAGCCTTACCAGAAAACTAAAGATAGAATGACAGGAAATCCTCATATATCAATAATCACCCTAAATGTAAATGGATTGGACTCACCAATAAAAAGGCACAGAGTAGCAGATTGGATCAAAAAACAAAACCCAACCATATGCTGTCTCCGAAAGACACATCTCAGCTACAAGGACAAGCATAGACTCAAAGTGAAAGGGTGGAAATTGACACTCCAAGCAAATGGTACCCAGAGAAAATCAGGTATAGCCATAATGATATCAGATGAAACAGACTTCAGGGTGAAAAAGGTAACAAGAGACAAAGATGGACATTTCATAATGGTAAAGGGGACTATACAACAAGAAGGCATAACAGTCATCAATATTTATGCCCCCAATCAGGGAGCACCGAAATACACCAAGCAACTACTAAAAGAACTAAAGGGAGATATTGACCAAAACACAATTATAGTAGGGGACTTAAATACATCATTGACAGCTATGGATAGATCATCCAAACAGAAAATAAATAACGAAATAGTATCCCTAAATGAAATATTAGATGAAATGGACATCATTGACATATATAGAGCACTTCATCCTAAAACATCAGACTATACATTTTTTTCGAGTGTACATGGAACATTCTCAAGGATAGACCATACATTGGGACATAAAATCAGTCTCAGCAAATTTAAGAAGATTGAAATCATACCAAGCATATACTCTGACCATAAGGCTTTGAAATTGGATATCAACAGCAAAAAGAAAGCAGGGAAAACACAAATACATGGAGATTAAACAACACACTTTTAAAGAACGACCAGGTCAAAGAAGAAATTAGAGGGGAAATCAAAAGCTACATAGAAACAAATGCCAATGAAAATCCATCCTACCAAAATTTTTGGGATGCAGTGAAAGCAGTTTTAAGAGGGAAATTTACATCATTACAGGCCTATCTCAAGAAACAAGAAAAATCCCAAATAAATAATGTTACACCTTAAATAAATAAAGAATGTTACATTTCATGTTACATCTTAAAGAACTAGAAAAAGAAGAACAAATGAAACCCAAGGTCAGCAGAAGAAAGGAAATAACAAAAATCAGAGCAGAACTAAATGAAATAGAGAACAAAAAGACAATAGAAAAAAATAATGTGACAAAGAGCTGGTTTTTTGAAAAGATTAACAAAATCGACAAACCCTTGGCTAGACTCACTAAGATAAAAATAGAGAATACACTAATTAACAAAATCAGATATGAAAAAGGGGAAGTTATCACGGACACCACAGAAATACAAAGGATCATCCAAGAATACTATGAAGGCTTATATGGCACCAAATTCAATAATCTAGAAGAAATGGACAAGTTCTTAAAAACATATAGCCTTCTTACGCTGAACCATGACAAACTGGAAAATCTAAACAGACCGATAACCAGTAACGAAATTGAATCAGTCATCCAAAACCTTCCCTAAAACAAAAGTCCTGTACCAGATGGCTTCACTAGTGAATTCTACCAAACCTTCAAAGAGAATCTAATACCAATCCTGCTCAAACTCTTCCAAAAAATTGAAGAAAAATCAGTACTCTTTAACTCATTTTATGAGGCCAACATTACCCTGATACCAAAACCTGGTAAGGACAACACAAAAAAAGAAAACTACAGACCAATATCTCTGATGAATACTGATGCAAAAATCCTAAACAAAATTCCAGTAAATCGAATACAACAATGCCGTAAAAATACTATTCATCAGAACCAAGTGGGGTTCACCCCCGGGGAACAAGGATGGTTCAACATCCACAAATCCATCAATGTGATACATAACATAAACAAAAGAAAGGACAAAAATTATATGATTATATCAATTGATACAGAAAAAGCATTTGACAAGATACAACATCCATTTATGATTAAAACACTTAATAAAATATGTATAGAAGGAATATACCTTAACATAATAAAGGCCATATATGACAAACCCTCAGCTAATCTCATTATTAATGGTGAAAAACTGAAGCCCTTTACTCTACGTTTAGGAACACACAGGACTGTACCCTATCACCTCTGCTTTTCAACATAGTGTTGGAAGTCCTTGCCAGACGAATCAGGCAAGAGAAAGAAATGAAAGGCATCTAAATTGGGAATGAAGAAGTTAAATTATCACTCTTCGCAGATGACATGATGCTACATATAGAAAACCCTGAAGACTCCACCAAAAAGTTGTTAGAAACAATCAACGAATACAGTAAAGTTGCTGGCTACAAAATCAACATACAAAAGTCCATTGCATTCCTATATACTAACAATGAATTATCAGAAAAAGTAATACAAAAAACAATTCCTTTTGTAATTGCAGCAAAAAGAATAAAATACCTAGGAATAAACTTAACCAAGGATATGAAAAACCTATGTGTTGAAAGCTATAAGATATTTTCAAAAGAAATTGAAGACACAAAGAAATGAAAAGACATTCCATGCTTATGGATTGGAAGAATCAACATAGTTAAAATGGCCATATTACCCAAAGCAATATACAGATTTAATGCGATCCCCATCAAAATCCCAATGGCATTTTTTAAAGAAATAGAACAAAAAAATCATCAGATTTGTTTGGAACCACAAAAGACCCCAAATAACCAAAGCAATTTTAAGAAACAAGAACAATGCTGGAGGTATCACACTCCCTGACTTTAGCTTGTACTACAGGGCTACAATAATCAACACAGCATGGTATTGGCAGAAAAAACAGACACATAGACCAATGGAATAGAACTGAGAACCCAGAAATAAAACCACATAAAGATGGACAGATAATTTTGACAAAAAAGCAAAAAACACACAATGGAGAAAAGACAGCCTCTTCAATAAATGGTGCTGGCAGAATTGGATAGCCACGTGCAAAAGAATGAAACTGGACTGCTATCTGTCACCACGTACCAAAATTAATTCAAAATGGATCAAAGACTGAAGCATAAGACATGACACAATAAATTGCATAGAAGAAAACATAGGTACTAAACTTATGTGCCTTGTGTTCAAAGAGCATTTTATGAATTTGACTCCAAAGGCAAGGGAAGTAAAAGCTAAAATAAACAAATGGGACTATATGAAATTTAAAAGGTTCTGCACAGTAAAAGAAACCATCGACAAAATAAAGAGGCAACCAAGTGAATGGGAGAAGATTTTTGCAAACAGTGCCTCCGATAAGGGACTAATATCCAAAATATACGAGAACTCATGCAGCTCAACAACAAAGAAACAAACAACCCAATTGAAAAATGGGGAGAGGACCTGAAGAGACATTTCTCCAAAGAGGACATACAAATGGCAAATAGACATATGAAAAAATGCTCAACATCACTAATCATCAGAGAAATGCAAATGAAAACCACAATGAGATATTACCTCACCCCAGTCGGAATGGCTATCATCAACAAGACAAATAGCAACAAATGTTGGAGAGGCTGTGGAGAAAAAGGAACCCTCATACCCTGTTGGTGGGAATGCAGACTGGTGCAGCCGCTATGGAAGGCAGTGTGGAGGTCCTGAGAAAACTACAAATAGAATTACCATATGACCCAGCAATCCCTCTCCTGGGTATCTACCCAAAAAATCTAAAAACATTTATGCATAAAGACATATGTGCTCCAATGTTCTTTGCAGCGTTGTTTATGGTGGCCAAGACATGGAAACAACCAAAATGTCCTTCGGTAGATGAATGGATAAAGAAGTTGTGTTATATATACACAATGGAATACTATTTGGCGGTAAGAAAAGATGATATAGGAACATTTGTGACAACATGGATGGATCTTGAGAGTATAATGCTGAGTGAAATAAGTCAGACAGAAAAAGCAGAGAACCATATGATTTCACTGATATGTGGTATATAAACCGAAAACAACAAAAGAACAAGACAAACAAATGAGAAACAAAAACTCATAGACACAGACAATAGTTTAGTGGTTACCAGAGGGTAAGGAGGGTGGGAGGTGGGAGATGAGGGTAAGGGGGATCAAATATATGGTGATGGAAGGAGAACTGACTCTGGGTGGTGAACACACAGTGGGATTTATAGATGATGTAATACAGAATTGTACACCTGAAATCTATGCAATTTTACTAACAATTGTCACCCCAATAAATTAAAAAAGTATATACTCTTTCAGTACCTCATTTAGGAAGCATTTATTGTGGAATTCATTGAACCATATTTCTTGAAATCCTCAAACACTGTTTAAAACATGTTAAATATTATGAGTATGTCTAGCTTTTGTAAATTTTAATACATTTTAGTTATTCTTATCACGTCATTTCTCAATGATTAACTCTTATGACTGTAACTATTGCCATTTTGGCATTGTATATATTTCAAATGCAGTAATAGTATGTCTCATGAATGCAGAAAGTTAGGATTAAAATGATGACCTGGAGACTGAGAAAACAGAAACAACATATAATGAAAATTTGTAGCTTCTGCCAGTCTTAGCCAGTGATGCAAAACTGCTGCTTCTGGGACTCTGATATTTAGAATTTAATAGAAAATGGGAAAAGACATGTGAGTCAGTGTTGAAATAGCTTTAGCATTTTAAACAAGTGGGAAAAGACACTTTTCTGACTTTACCTTTTTTATAGACTGTACGAGAGGGCTCATATTTTATATCACTGCATATTTTTGGTTACTATAAGTCCAAATGTAACTCTTGGTTAAAGTATACTTTAAAATTCCTTTTATAATTTGAAGTTAAGCATTATTTAATGTTCTGAAGTTAATGAAAAAATAATCACAGTGGCATGAATAACGTTTGATTGAGATCTTTGGTTAATTAGAGATTTTCAAAAATTTTAAGATTAAATCATGTTTAGATGGAATCTAACAGGAAATTGCTAAATGATAGTAATAGTAATAATAGTAATAATCAGATATAAGTGGAATAGTTTTGCTACACCCTGGATTAAATAGATGACTTAATGAAAATTTTCTCTTATCATTTCTTCCCCTTTCTCAGTCAGCTATTTAAAAACCAGTGAGTAGGAGATATCAGTCATAATGAATATTAGACACAATGCAAATGCTTTCAATCTGAACTTGAATTACTTCAACGTAATGGATACTCTCTTTGACCTGAAAAGGGAAATTGCCTGTGGATTGAGGATTTATATATGGAAAGGCTCCTCTAGTGCCGACGTGAAGACTCTATTCTTCATTTATTGAACATTTCTTTTTTTCTATATAAGGGAGAATGATTATGTTTAGACTTTGTAGAATGTACTTCTAATTACTTATAGGTATATTATGTATTAAATTAACAATATTTTCCCACAGTTTTATTCTAAATACATTTTCAGGTGCATTACAGAATGTCAATTTATTATTTTTTATGGCTTTTCTGTGGAATAAATAGACTGAACTTTTTCCCTTACTCTGCATATTTCTGGAGTGAGAGTAGAAACAGGACAATACTAACTAGGTGTCCTGCTAAATAAAAGCAATCTGACAGATGGCACAAGTACAGTGAAAGACAGAGTCCAGGGAGTGTGGCTAGGTCTAAAGTGTGAACGTAAGAAAAGCAGCATTATCGAGCAGTTGATCCCCCAACAAAGATTGATTGCTCTTTTCAATGTTTTACTCTCTTTGTTGGATCAAGACACATTGACTGACAAGAGTAGACTGTAGGCAGAAATGAGGTCAAAGGTATACAGGGAAGTCTTGCCCTTGATTGAATAATATTCTCAGTCATGATCTCCTTACATTATTGTCGAGTTGGCATTATTATCACAGAGCTTATTAATTCTGACTTGTCTCCCTAAGTTTTATTCATTCTCAATAAGAGGAAAAAATATGGACAAGAAGTAGAAAGGAGAAGGTTAGAGAGACAGTGGAACTACCAGTGAAAAGCAGCAAAGAACTATTGAATGTTAAGTACCATCCTTTCTTGTCTTTACTTGGAATGAAAGGCTTCTCCTTTCAAAGAAACTGATTAAAAAATACAATGAAATGAGGTTGATATTGTACGTTATGGTGACTTTTTGGAAGTTTCATTCTTTGTTCTATATTTCTTTTCATTCTAATTCTGAATTCTGAGCAAAACCAGGAAGAACACTTTCTCATTTACTTTACATCCTATGAATTGAGATAGTAGGCATGAGACCACTTATTAATAAATGTTTCATAAAATATGTTTTACATTAATAAGGTTTATTGAAAATGTTTTGTTGTGGTTATCTCCCACAAGGGTGCCATCCCAATTATCCTGAAAGTGGGCAGTACCCAAATAGATGAAAAAATGCATATGAGAATTAACATATTAGTTTGATCAACCTGTTTCATTAGACATTCGGGGCACATTAATCAAACTAACAGGGTTATTAATAAAGCTACTGTACTTGTGTTTTTGGTGCCAGGCCAACAACTATGATTATTAAAAGAAAGTAAAACGGTAATTCACATTATTTGATACTTTCTTCAATAAAAGTGAAGGTCATTGAGAGCAATATATCCACTTTTACTGAAATACAATGTTTATTTTTAATGCATTCAGTAATAATTCCCTAAGTCAAATTTTCTCAAAGTAAAGTCCAAACTTCACCTATAATACCTGTGGAGCTTTTAAAAAAATTCTGATTACTAAGCTAACCTCAGGCTTACTGGATCAATATTTTGAGGGTCGAGCTTGGGACTCGCATTTTGGTGAGAGTTTTATGTACCAAGAGATTGGGAACCATTACTCTGAGTTGATCTGTCAGTTTCATTTGCATAAAACCAGTATTGTAAACCTTATTTAAATTTAAAGGCATATTTCATTTGATATTTAGTAATACATTTAATTTAATTAGGAAGGAAAACATGAGAGTATAAGACTAAAAGAAGGGACTACAGGAATTTCTTTATAAATATATAAATATATTTTTTATACCAGAAATTTTAAAAGTAAATTCACATGTATAGAAGGAAGTAAACATATCATCTAAATCTCAATTTAGAGATTTAATTTTATCTCAGCATTTTCCCCAATTTTTATTTCCCACTTAAAAGTAAATAGCCAAACCTAATTTCATTGTACTGAAGACTGAATTGGATGAAAAGTTGCAAGTGAATAAAATTCTATAGGAAATTTATAGGGAAATCAGGAAAGGATTTTAGATAACAAATATTTAAGAAATTATTTTAGATATGTTGAAACAGAGTTTAATCTAAAATTGACCAGCAAGTTGACATCGGAAATTGAGATATGCCGTGGCTTGACCTGTGAATTATTTTCCTAGTGAATAGTTCTTTTGAAGAATGCTTCAGTTCATAAATTCCTCGTAGAGTAAAAGAAGGTAGCAATTCTCAGTCTATAAGAGGGAATGTATTTTTAATGTCCTCATGTTTTCAGCATCTCATATTGATGATTCTCAAAGTAAAATCCAAATGTTAAAATAAAATATTTAATAGGTTATAGGTGTATTTTGTTTTTATTATTGTTTAAAACATGCTCTTTCCGCCTTCAAAATCTATAATAGAAAATCATGATTATTATTGAATATTTTGACAATATGGAAAAGTGCAAATTAGAAAAAGAGCTTCTTTAATTATAACATGCAGTGATCTTTAATGCTTAATATTTTGGGATATGTTCTTCCAGACTTGTTTCTATAAAACTATGTTTAAGTATTTTATGTTTGAATTACATCACATACTGGTTTGTCAACTACTTTTAACTAGATAATAAATATTGATCATGAATATATTCTATATTAGTATTTTAATGCAATCTATATTAACAATTTTAATGATTGTATAGAGTTGCATTCAATGAATGGGTACATATGCATTCAGTAATGTCCTATAGTTGGATATTTTGGTTTATATTACTGATTGTTTTACACTACAGTTGGTACTATAATAAACAAAGATCTTTGACACATATTTTTGTTAGTCATTAGTCTCTATCCCTGAACATGAAATCTTTGGCCTAGTTTTATGGCTATTTTAATGGTTCTGATACAAGAATTGTGGTAGCAGTTTAAATTGCCAAAAGCAATACTCTAGATGATTCATTTTCCTATAATACTTAGATGACATTTTTATTAAAAATGGTATTCAACATGTTGTTTTACTTTCTAAAAAATGTATACAGATTATGCTTTTCTTTATACTTCTTGTGTGACGTGTTTTTTTCATTTGTGAAATTTCTCAAGAAGTTCTTTATTCATTTGGGAGGGTTGAATTTTTCTTAATAATTTATACTATAGCTTTATGTATATTCATAGATGGATTCTTTCACATATTTGTGTCATATATGTTAGTTTAAGTTTTTATATAATAGTAAAAAAGTGTAAAAATTTAAATGTTTAACAATAAAAGATTTATTAAATTTGTTTATGCTAGAGCAGAACACTCTACAGTCATTACAAATGAACATACAAATATCAATACTTATTTATATTTTGATGGAAAAAGTGTACAAAACAGTACACTAAGACCTCTTTTTGGTAAATAAAAAATGCACTGAAACATACTTAGAAAAAAGATAAATAAATATAAAAAAGAAAAAAAATATCACTACTGGTTAATATAAGTAATGAGTTTTTAGTGTCTTCTTCGTAATTATATGTAGTTTATAATAATTTTTTTTGCATTACATATACATTATAACAAGAAAAATAAAGGTAGCTAAAACATTAAAAATACAACTGGAAGAGCTAAGTGATCCTTTGCTTTTATAAATCAGATAACCTATTTTATAATTGTTTAAGTCCATCCATAACAGAACCAGTAGTAAAACCCATATCTTTTTCCTTCTGGTTTCTATTCTTTCCTCTGCACAGGAACGGCTTTTATATAGTCTGAACTAGTTTAAATATTATTAATCAACATACCACTTACTATAATATTTGCTTTGACATATATTTATTCAGAAGCTGAATAGATGACTAAAAATCAGTAATCTAGTCCATACTAAATCGTTTTAATGAAGTCAAATGGAATAAAATTTCCCAGAGCTATGCATTATAGGTTTTTACTTTGCCTATACTGACATAATGTCGACTGATAGTAAACATGAATATAAATTAAACAGATGCAAAAAAGGCAAAATTTTGCTTAATCCAACTGTGTCACTGTGGATTCAGCCCTTTTTGAGGAAAGATCTATTGGTGTACAGAAATGCTAAGCCTTGAAGACACTCCCTGCAGAGCTCTTTAGCTCAGTTTATGTTCTTGGGGGTGAAAAATAATTAAGGAAATAAAAACCTTTAAAAAGCACTCAAACATCGAAACATCCACAGGCAAGTGACTTGCTTGCTAAGAAAGTTTCATTCATTCACAATCACTATTCCTTGATGTAGTACTTTTTGATTTTCTTCTTCTGTTCAGACATTTGTGTTAAGTTTTATGAAGCAGTACAATGAAGGGTGAGTGAAAAAAACATTCTTCAGGTACAATTATGTGTGGCACTGCAGCTACGTATTTTATCCTGTACACCAAAGAGACCTCCTTTCCGTTGTAAACCCTTTAGGCACTTAAGAAGTAATCACCTGTGAACTGCTACCTTTAATGTATAGGTCCCCCAAGACTCTAATTGGGTGAATTAAAACATCTTTACAATATTGATCTCTATAAACCAAAACATAATCTGATGGTCGAAATGCAGAACATCCATTGAAATGCAAAGAAAAGGGAATAATGAATATAACAAAATATAAGGCCAAAGAAACAAAAGCTATTTTTTTCTTGCTTTATTCAGCACTGATACTGTTTCATGTAATTGAGAAGTTGTATTTAATATTCAAATTAGCTAAATTCTGTAATAAAACTGAGAGTATAAATTTGATTCTTTCACTAGGGTGATAAATTAAATTTGTCAAATTAATATAGTGTGAAAGTGAAGATTAAAGACTCAATAGCCTAAAAAGACTCCAGGAAGGTTTTTACTTATTGTTTTATAACAAAATTTGTTCACAGTTTAGAAGGTAGCCATGTAATTTTCCCAATTCAACTTTTAATGAAACATATTCTCTCTCTTATTCTGTTTGTTCTTACTCTTGTTCTCACACTTTCTCTCCTAACATTTTTCCCTTTCCCTCCTTTCTTTCTCTATTTCTTTTCTCTCTAGGTCTCTTCTTTACATTTTAGCATCGGTGTAATATTTGTATCTTTGTATGGGTATGTATAACTATGTGTTTATGTAATTATATATACAATTATATACACTATATATATGTATGTTTTATATATAATATATGTTGTATAATATATATGCTTATACATAATATATAATAGTATAATATTTATATATTATATTATAAAAATATAATTTATTATATATGTATTCTAAGTTTTGTAACCTTCACAAAACCTGGAGAGTGGATGGTATTTTAATTAATTTTTATTATTAATACCAATTTTAGTGGTTCTATCAAACACCTGAGGTGCAAATAAAAGTGCTTTGGAAAAACATGACAGAATATGACAATTCAAGTTGCTCATATCTTTACTAATACTGGTTTGATGAGTCTTTTTAGTTTTATGCATTCAATTCATATGTAATGGTATCTCTTTGTGGTTTTAATTTGCATTTCTACAATTACTAGTAACTGCAGTTTACTAAAAGCACATTTTGAGAATTGTCAGTTTTAATTTCATATAGTAACATAGTTACAATTTTTAAACAAAATATTTTCTGGAAAATATACATTGTGATACCACATTTTTGCAAAAACAATCACCTATAATATCATATAACTGACCTTGGAGGTGATACTGCAACCCTCCATAATTAAAATAAAAAATAATAATACCCAATATCTAGTGAGTCCTTATTACTTGCCAGGCATTATTTAACACATAAATTTATTACTTAGGTGAGAAAAAGCACTAACATAAAATGTCATCATTAAAAAAGTAAACTATTTTGACTCCTTTAGTGACGTGTGTATATATGTAATGTATGCATGTGAACATTTAGGAGACTGGAAATTAGTAGGTTCTTAAAAAGTCATGGAAATATACAGGATAAATTACTAATAGAGAATGAACCCTTTTATATGGTCAAAAATTACAACTCCCATCAATGCTGTTACATTTATTTTGATCTGAGGATTGCTTGATTTTTTCTTTTTTTTTTTTGGAAAGAGTAAATTATAAAGGTAATGGCAGGTAAAAAAATAAGATTGTATGAATTGAGATATAAAATCTTCCCTGAGAAAATGTTACGGACACTTGTGAAATGAAATTTAGATAAAACATATGAATAAATTGTGAACTTTTAGTAAATTGTGTTCTCTATGAAGCAAGTTTGACTTTCATTTTTTTCCTAATCATTATATTTAAAACCAAAGGGCAATATACGTTATGCATAATTCCACTGTATTTTCTATTGCATAATTCTAGTACATAAACTGAGGTTAATAAAAATAAACTGAGCTTAATAAAAATGGTTCTTTCTTTAAAATACATTTTAAATTATTAAATAATATTGGAATGTAGCCATTAGAAGCATTTATACATCTTCCTTTCTTAATTACATTTTTAACTCTGGATTTCTTTAAATTTTGTTTAAAGAAACAAATAAATAAATAATTCCATTGATTTCTGGTTGTCTTACATTACTCAAAAATAAGAACCAACATTCTATCTAGCTTTGAAACATTCAAACTGCCCTACAACTTAATTTCTAATTATAATGATCATATTTTAATTTTTGTTATTCAGATTTAACTGGTTTGCCTTCATCCTAAATGTCTTAATTTTAAATCATAAGAACATTTTAGATATTAATTCTGTCACAGGGTGAAAAAAGACTACTGGTTTAATCATTAGTGTCAAGTTTTAGTACCAGCTTAATTAAAGCAAAAAATGGCATAAATACACTCTTTTTAATATCACTTGCACGTATATGAACTTTCTGCTTGTGAGTAAATGTTTTTGAGAAACAAAACAACAACAATATTTATTAGTAGTAATTACTAAATAGGAGTTACTAACTAGGTAATTCACATGTTCGTCCTATTTATTACATATTGAGTTGGAAATAAAACGAAGATTTTTGAACAATAATTTTTAAAAACTATACATAACTGTTGAGAATATAATGTTATAAAATAAATATTTTACTTTGTTCAATTTTTATATGAACTGTATTTTCCTTTTAAAATAAAAACCTTAGGGGCTTTAAGTTATTATTACTAGAAACACAACTATATATTTACACAATTATATATGTAAATATATCTAATAGCTAAGTAGATACATTTATACCATTATATATCTATGTGTAACTACATATGTAACTATATAGAGACATAAACTATTTATAACTGTGTAATTATAACTATAATTATACACACACAATTAGTCACCTAGTATTGTGTAACAAATTACCCTCAAATTTATCATCTTAAAACAAAACACATTTATTACGGTAGCTCAGAGTTTTTGTGAGACAAGTGTTTAGGATCATCCACTCAGGGTCTCTCACAGAGATGTCCTTAAGGTGTCCACTTACGCTGCAGTGTCCTGTTGCCAATGGGACTTAACTGGGAAGGGTGCACTTGCAAAGTCACCCATCATTTTTATTGTTAGGATTCAGTTCCCTACATACGCTGTACCGAGAACTCAGTTTCTCAGAAGTTAGCTGAAGGGCGTCCTTCTAGTCCCTCGCCAGAGAAGCCTCACCACATAGCAGCTCACCACAAGGCAAGGAGCAAGTACATTGTCAAGAGAGACTTCAAAGATGTAGTCATTTGTTACCTAAGCATTACAGTGATATCCCATCACTTCTGCTTAGTTTATTTTATTTAATGCAATTCTGAGGAATGGGAGGTTGAGGTGTGCAGCTACTTATCTCCAAACTCATACCATTAGGCAAACTGTTTTTTCCTTTTTCTCTCTTGCTTCTTTACTTCACTCTTCCCTCCCCCGGTCCCGGCCCCAGAAACTAAACAATTATTTTTCTTCTCTTATAAGTTTAGAAAGTAGGGAGCCTCTAATGTTGTAAACTTAGGGAGGAGCTTTCTGTCTTTTAGTATGCAGTTTTGCGGTCTCAGTCTCTATTGTAGGCGCTTTATCACATTAGTTCTTTCATAAAACCACAGGCCTTTCCCAGGATAAAATGTGGTAAATAAAATTGTATCTAGCTTATTGCACACATTGTATATGTTACACATTTTGGCATTCAAATGAACTATTGTGTCTACAGGCAAAAAATATTGGTATACTTTTTATGATTATCCAATTATGGTCATTTTGTCTTCTGATTTTCTCAATCGTTTATATATCATCATATTTAATTTCTGTTATTCAAATTTAATGCGTATGCTTTCATCATAAATATCTTAATTTTAAGACATTTGAGACATCTATGGCCCCAGGTAGAATTGGATTTCCCAATGCTGGAGAGGAGGAGTAAAATTTTAGTTAAAACATAGCTTTTGGAAAAAATAAGAAGACCTTTCCATAATTCTCAGTGTGATTCTCTTATATTAATGGATCTTATTTCAGTGCATCAAACCACCTGAACAAATTTGTCTATTTTAGTGGTAGATAAGGTCAGCTATTAGCAATAATAATAGTTTTAAGAATCTCTTAATGAAAACACTATCTTCATCTGAAGGCTGTTTCTTACAGAAATGAAGGATATAGTCATTAACTCTGAAACTTAGAAAAAAAAAATCTCCCAAGATCAAACCCTTTAAGCATTTCATTAACTAAATTAACCATTGTCTAAACCATTTCATTAACTGGATCAACCAGATGTCTAAATGCTTTTTAAATATTCTAAAACTTCATACTGACTTTCTGAATTTGACTTGAAAAGTTTTATGGAGGTGATAATGATGGTGATAGTAACACCGCTGCTGTCTTAGCAACGGGTGTGTTTTCAATGAGTTGCCTTATCTGGCCATTCAGTTATATCTGAGTCTGTATGAACGTTTAAAATAGTTTAATTTATCATTCAATTTATAGAGTAGATTAAAATCAGTTATATTTCTGATTTTAAAATGTGTACTTTCTGAACACTATTTCCTGAGTATAATTCTAATGGCATTTCATCATTAATTATATTAGTCCTCACAGAAATCCTCAGAGATAGCAAAATTATTTTGTATTTGCCAATGAGAAACCTGAGGCACACAGGGTTTTAGCATCTTGTTGAAGTTACACAGGAACTAAATGGAAGAGCGAAGGTTTGAACACATGCATGGTGGCTCCTGGGTCCTTACTATTGATGCAACAATTTATGGTCACTCTGATTTATTATTTAATTATTATTGATGATCATGTGTGTCAATATTTATTGATAAGCTATTTTTCTCATATAAATTTAAAGGGGAAATGAGTGTATTAAAAATAAGATACAAAGATGTAATATAGTAATATAATTTTTTTTGGGGGGGAGAAGGGACTACAACAAATTAACCAATTATTACATTGTCTTATCTCCAAGATTAGATGAGTAGATACCATAATAAAAGGGAAATCAGGAAAGAAATTTAATTTTTATCTAAAAGAAGCTTAACTTGACTATGATCTCTTTCAAATGTTTTGTGGTTGGATGTTAGAATGGTTGAACACAAGTATTTAGTTCTTGTGAGGTGAATGCAAGGGCAGTTAGATCATCCTTGAATTACAGTTGTAACTGTATGAAGATTCGTTAAGTAAGACATGATTGAGTGTATCAGGGGGAAAAATAAGTAATCAGTATTCAATTTCATGTATAACCTCACTCTGAGTTTACTATCTCCTCTAAAGGACAGATAGATTTGTTGTACTTTTTAATATGCAAAGTATTATTTTTATTGTTCTTTTCTGACTATTATATCAGGTTGCCACCTTCAAGTCATATTTATTTAGGCCAGCATGGGTCATGGGCTTCCAATAACTAGAAGTCAGAATCCTCTGGGTAAATCTGACCAACCCAATCTTGTGTACAAAAAGACTCTTCTGCCCTTAGGAACCCTCCTTGAGGTTTGTGGCATTTAAGCATAACACATCTACTGAAATTTTCTTTGGAGAAATGTATTGATCTCTTAAAAATACCTATTTTGTTCCATCACCACAACGATCTCCACTGCTGCCCTTTTGTAGCCACATGTCTCCCACCTCACCATCCTCCCGTCTCCAGCCCTTGATTTCATTGATCTGCTCTCCATTCCTATAATTTCGTCATTTCAAGTATGTCATATAAATATTATATTGTACTTTACCTTTTGATTGTATACAATGTCAGTGTACCCATTATCATATTGGACTATCTGTTTGCAAGATGTTACCTTTGGGGAAACTAAACTGGGTCAAGAGAGCTTGGCATATTATTTCTTGCAACTGCATGTGAATTTAAAATCGCTCAATATAAAAGCTATAATTAAAACAAAAAACAACTGAAGGAACCCCAAAATACCAATATAGGTATGTTTTAGTAAAAGCATTTAAAGATGGTACTTTTCTGACTCAGATGCAGCACCTGATCTTATACTGCATAAAAAAGACTGCGGTTAAGGACATTATTGTGTAAACTGCCAATTTGAATAATTAAATAAAAATGTCATATTAATTGTAAATGTACAGAAGTTGGTAACTATACTATCATTATGCAAAGGAATATCATTATTCTTAGAAAAGAGTCACTAAATTAATTATTTAAAGCTCAAAAGCCATGCTAGAAGTAACTTACTCTCAAATATTTAAAAAAAAAGTGTGTGTGTGGGTGTGTGGAGAGAAAGAGAGTGCATGTGTACAAATGATAAACAAAATGGAATATTCAGTTGATCTGGGCAAAGTGTATACTGGTGTTCTTAATTAATGGCGTAATAATCTCATGATGACAATCTTTCTGTAAATTTGAAATAATCATTTGATAATTATAGATGCTTTGTAAGTTGGATAAGAATTAGAAATCTATGGTTATTCTTGTTTTATGGAGAAGTTTTAGTTCAGTGTGGGCATTCTGGTTATAATGCAGCATCTTACATTTCCTTATAGCTGATTGAGTAAGGAGTGTAGAATTTTTAACCACACCTGGAAGATAACTGACAGGCATTGAATAAATAGATTTTTATAGAAGTATTACATAGATAAAAATAATTGTATAAGGACACTGAAAGGACATGATTTTTGAAATAATAACTTGGGGAAGTAAATTAATATTACAATTTTTTCAAATTTTATTTTTTCAAATTTGTTTTTATGTTTTAAACAGCCGTCAAATATTTCACTTTAAATATACTAGGGCAGCTTAACAGCTAATCAATTTAAATTTGGAAAGTCCTCTTGTTTATATTAGAAGCTTGTTCTCAATTACATACTGAATTAAATATGAAACAAGAAGATTCTAAGAACCTGAAATGTATAGTTTTATTACTCTGAAAAGTTAAATCTCAAAATTGTAACAATTCGCATTATTTTGTTTCAGCATATAAATGTAAATGAATTAGAACTGAAATTTACTTCAAACTGTAAGTAATAATTGCCCAGAAACACTGCACAAGCTTCATTACATCCTATGTTTAATAAAAATGAGCATGAGGGACCCGAACAAATCTGCACAAATAAAAGGATTGTAGTGTTTAATCAGCATAAAATGGTCACCATAAAACTTCATTAAGAAGCATTTTCAAAAAACAAAATTAGGCAAGATGATTTTAAAAATGAAATCCAATTTTCAACTTGGTAGTTGCTTTCGTAAAGTGCAGCTAATTTTCATGCAGCTGCCTTTTCATGTTCTATTTGTATATGTAATAAAAAGTGAGAAAAAGGAATACGGGGGTTATTGAGAACACTGATGGTATTCAGTATCTTTGTTTAATACACAAGAAATTGCAAATGCTGGCAATTTTGTTTAATTTCTAATTTTAAATGATTCATGCTATTAAACAGCATCTTTTAAGACGTAACTTTGACAAACATCTCTAGTTCTAAGGGGGATAAGGTGCACAAAAATTGTTATAAGCTATGAAATCTACATTTCTGATTTTCTATGCAGAGATTATGCTGCATTTAGACAGGCTGGAGGTTCTGAATTTTAGAATTTGATTGAGAATTTTCTGTCTGTTATTAGAAAATACAGATTAGCCTTTAGGCTGTATTTGTTTAATTTAGAAGATCATACAAGTGATACAACATATATATTCTTATGAGTGCTTAAAGAACACATTGTTTATATATTGCACTGCTTTAGGCTGCCTTATTAACGCATAAAATACACATGTCAAGTTTAATTTAGTCACTTTTTTCATGCTAGAATGTATATTACTTTTTTAATAGGCATAGCTTTTAAAACATTATGGAATTATTAATTGCCAAGTACACACTTCTGCAAGTGCTTAGAAAAAACCTATACAATTTAATTTAAAAATGGGGTCCACTCTATCTGGAGACATCATTACTTTGGGGAATATATGAGTACTCTATTATTTAACTGATTACAGTTCAAAACTTTATGGCTTTTCAGCAACTTACTGCTCCTGAGCATTAAGACTTAGGTAATTCAAATAGGTTGCACGAAGTCTATAGCATTTTATAAGAAATAAGAAGCTAATTACACAGTTGATATAATGGCAATATGTATAAACTTGAGTTATTAGAAATGCACTAAAGTTTTAGAATATAAAAAATATTGTGTAATTATATGAGCCTCATAATTATTAAAGCAATTTGAAAGCAAAGTAAATGCCTAAGCATCGAATTTGGCCTATTGGTTTATTCTGTGGTTTATGGTATCTTTTAGGATATCTAAGTGAGATTCCAGTTATTACACAGAGTTGTCTTTTTGTAATGTTGTTAATCAAAATCAGGATTTTGGTAGGATTAATTAACTTCAAGTGGCAAAATTTCAACGTGTAAAGCTTCTGGAAGTTATTTGCACACATATACATGAGTATGTATATAAACATATGCATATATTTAAATGAATATCTATACATGTGTGTAGGTATAGCTATATAATAGGACAGCAGATATTATCCTATGTCTTTTAGCAATGGAAAAAATATGTAATATATTATGTCAGAATAATGACTGGAAACATCAATTACCTAGTTTAATCAAAATGTCTTACTGTGCCAGACCCTATTCCATTTCTTGCTGTGAACTTGCTATAATTCTTACCTTTGCACTTTGAATAAGTATAATTCCTCCCTCAATACTTAAATATGTATGTTCTTAGTTGAAAGAAATACTTACATACATACGAGGCCTGACAATTAAGTTATTGAACTTGTTGCAATGCTGTCACTAACTTTTTTTTTTTATATCAGAGGGATTATTCATTATGAGTTTGTACCAACTGGACAAACAGTTAACAACTTTACTATTTGGAAGTGCCGAAAAGGCTGTGTGAAAAAGACGACCTGAACTTTTTGCCAACAATTCATGGCTCTTGCATCACGACAATGCAGCAGCTCACACAGAGGGAGCTATTAGTCAGTAAACAAATAACTGTATTGGAACACCCTCCCTACTCACCTGATATGGTCTCCAGTGGCTTCTTTCTTTACCTGAAGATAAGGGAAATATTGAAAGGAAGATATTTAGATGACACTCAGGGCATCAAGGGTAATACGACAACAGCTCTGATGGCCATTCCAGAAAAAGAGTTCCAAAATTGTTTTGAAGGGTGGAGTAGGCACTGGCGTCAGTGCATAGCTTCCCAAGGGGAGTACTTCGAAGGTGACCGTAGTGATATTCAGCAATGAAGTAGGTAGCACTTTTTCTAGGATGAGTTCGCGAACTTAATTGTCTGACTCCCTCACAGTGCCACATGAGTTGGTGATATAATATCGAAGTAAATATCATAAATATTAAATATATATGATTTATGTATAAAAATCTATTACGTATATTATAATTGGTATATAATTATATATATTATAAAGTATGTAAAGCCTATATAATTATTAGTGAATATTCTTAGTGTGTGATCCTGGGGAAATATCCAAATATTTGTCATTTTTTTCTTGCCACAAGGCATTTCTGAACTTATTGACATATATTACTTCTTCTCCTACCAAATAATTTCATTTGTTTGCTATAGCAGATGAATACCGTGTTTCCCCGAAAATAAGACCTAGCCAGATAATCAGTTCTAATGCGTCTTTTGGAGCAAAAATTAATATAAGAATAGGTATATAATATAATATAATATAATATAATATAATATAATATAAAGCCCGGTCTTATGTTAATTTTTATGATGGTTCAGCTGGGTCTTATTTTGGGGGAAACACGGTACTAGGTGTTGTTTGTTTCTGGTAAAACTCTCTAAGTGGTCCATAGAACATATTTCATGGACTTCAGCACACCTAAGCCTTGTCTTCAAGTATAAGAATATAGCTCAGAACAAGCCTTCACAGGCAACCTGACAAGACTCTATGCTACCCCATTTACCCCAAAATAAGACCTAGCTGGACCATCAGCTCTAATGCTTCTGGAGCAAAAATTAATGTAAGACCCGGTATAATATAATATAATATAATATAATATAATATAATATAATATAATATAATATAATAATGTAATATAATTCTGGGTCTTATATAATATAATGTAATATAATATAATGTAATATAATATAATATAATACTGGGTCTTATGTTAATTTTTGCTTAAAAAGATGCATTAGAGCTGATGGCTGGCTAGGTCTTATTTTTGGGGAAACACGGTATTAGTTTATGGAAAAACAGAACTTAGTGCCAGAAGTTAAGGTTCCCGTTTCATACACATATACTAGAAACCTAAATGTATGAGAGGAATTGCTGGCTTAACACATAGAGAAAAGATCAGTTAGGTCTCACTGTTTTCCCTTCAGCTTCATATATTCGCTTGTTTAAACATTTTTTTCCATAAATGTCTGCCATCAAATTGAGCATCCTCCTTTAATAAGGGACAAACACATTTACTCACTTTTCTGAAGTGTCTTGCTTTCTACATGTCTGCTCATAGAGAGGACATAAATATAGCTTTCCCTGATGTAAAAAGTAATAATTCATACTTAAAAGATAAGGAATTTTGGTAAGTTGTTATTATAGTGTTTAGCAATAATTGGATACATAAAACTCAGATAACTGATGAAATATATGTTTACATTTGTCATTTTGAATTGTATTAAAATGACTTAACATTCCATGATACAGAATTTAGCACTATTGTACATTTATTACATTAATTGTAGATATTTTTCCTGTGTTTCTGTATAGTACTCTTAGACTACGTGTGTGTGTGTGTGTGTGTGTGTGTATGTGTGTGTGTACCTCTGATAATTCCCCATATATCATTAGGCTATGAATACAAATAAAATGTACAAGTGCCAAGAGCCCTATTTTTTTCTTCCTTCCCATCTCCGTTTTTATTGTGATACAACTGAATAAATTTAAGGTATACAGCATAATGTATTGTGTAACGATTACCACAATAAGTTTAATTGATATCCATCATCTCATATAGATACAAACAAAAAGGGGGAAAAAGTGTTTTTGTTTTTCTCTTGTGAAGAGAACTCTTAGGATTTACTCTCTTAACAACAGTGTTAACTATAGTCATCATGTTTTATATTATATCCTTAGAATGTGCTTATCATATAACTGGAAGTTTGTATCTTTTGGCCGCCTTCATAAAATTTCCTTATTCACCTCATCCAACAACAATAATTTCATTGTTTTTTTCACCCATTACCCTGTAACTCCACGTCTTCTCAGTTATTTCTTTTCAGCTATCTTAAGACAGCTTCAGTAGTGTCTCCCAGGTGCTTGCAAAAAGTCTAACCATATACCATGTTTTCTTCACCTGCTCAACTTTGTTTAATACTAGAGCTTTTACTAGTACCAGTAGTTTATACAGGTATTGGCTGTATCCACTTGCCAATACTGTTCCATTTTTCATTCAACTTTTCATGGGCATGACTTCTGATTTGATACTGAATTGCTCCAAAGACACTGTGTCTCTGATGCAGAAGAAAGATGAGTAGTCTCCTCATATTGCATCAAACATCGTCAGCGGGCACCAGAGCGTTGCTATGTCTTCTCCAGTTTCAGAGTCCTTTCCTGGTATTTTCTGTAAGGCAGCTCTTTCTGGTTTCCCCCCATTGTCACCATGAGCTGGTCTTGGATATCTGTGGGTTGCCAACTTCCCCCTTAATTTTGCCCCAGTGATGGATGTGCTCTCTTCTTCTTTTGCTAAAATCCTCAGTGTATTTCCACCATTCAAATACATTTCAAGAGCCCAGATATCTGCCAAATATGTGAAGTAATGCCTGAATCACAGAGGGGGGTCTGGTTTAGGCCTATCGGGAACATATGCCAGATTGTAACATGTAAGTATATATCATCCTGGCCTGAGCCAAATTCCTTTCTCAAAGATCATTTGGAAGAACTTATTATTTTTTTTTGTAGTATTTTAACAGCTTGTGATTTGCTCTTTAGTTTGCTTTAGTATTATTTTTGCCTTATAGTTTTTTTAACTTTATGAGTAGTAAAATCTACTGATATGTGTTCTTGTAACTTCACTTTGTTTTATATTAGGATACTACAGTTCTAGCTGGAGGTTTATTAAATTTTCATTTTATATTTATTTCTTTTATCCATTTGCCATTTGTTTCATATCTGTTGAAGTTAAAGTACAGATTAATATTATTTCTGCACATTGAATTTGTGATGGAGAGTGTCGTGTGATAGGAACTGGGGACTCAGCAGTGTGTGTGGATTTTTATTCTCCCCAGTGAACTTGGAACCTTTTGAAGAAAACACAGGAAAAGCACAAATTTACACACATAGTGAAGGGATGCCAAACATGATCATTTTTGCTACTACTATTTTTTAATACTTAATATTTACTAAAGACTTCCTGTGAGCTGCACATTAAGAAGACCCATTGTAATCTTTACTAGTTGGATATAAGGGCTCAAAAAAAGAAAAAAAGGTAAGCATGCCATCTAGTTTTCTGGCTTGAGAATCTCAGTACATAATAGCATAATTGGGGAAGTCTATAAATGAACTGGTTTAGGGAGAAAATTTGTAAGTTCAGTTTTGAAAAGATTAGTTGATATGCTCATGAGAATTTTTAGAAATGTCCCAGAGAAGTGTCTTGGTGACCTTAGCAAAATCGGTCTCACTGGCATAGTGGAATCAGTACCCAAATTAAATGGAATGAAGGTGTGAGTTGGAAATGAGGAATAGAAACAGAAAGTGCATACAAAAGTTCATAAAGTGCAAAATAAATGAGAAATTGAGTGTAAACTGGAGAAGAACCAAGGGAACAGGATTAAGGGAATGTCTGTGTTGATATGGGAAGTAATTTAACATGTAACAATATTGAAAAGAAGAGTCCAGAATAATGAGACAAATGCACATCCAGAGGCTGTGAGAGAAAATACATAACCAGATTTTCAGAGGACTCAGGGGATGTGAGAAAGGCAGAGTCAATGGATAAATCCAGAAGCATTCATATGTAGAACAGTAGAGAATGAGACCGAGGTAAATATACAGTTATTAAATATCTCATGGCAAGTTGAGCCTTTCGACCTGATTGATGACTTACTCTTCTCTTTAAAGTGAATCTGAGGTCACCTTCTAAGGAGCTTGAAAGACAGTCAGAAGGTTTAAAATAGTGATTGAGGAGAATTAGAGAGTACGTTGACACAGGAAATAGTAACATTGCTGATGGAAATCAAGAAGCTAGTTGTGGTTGGTGACCAGGAGTTTGCAGTGGTGCTATTCACCTGGACGACGTGATGTCCTCTGGCATGACTCAGTTAGGTGGCACAGACATAGAATGACCCTTGGTTTCAACCAAGGTTAGAGTTCAACAGGACAGTGAATTGAAATGGTTAGGGGGTATAGAACTCTGTCAAGAGAATATCAGTAATTATATTAAAGGGTGTGGGTGGTCGATAGGAGGGTTTAGCCTGGCCCCCAAAATGGCTTTTAACATTAATTTCCTCAAATACACAAATTACAATTTTTGATAGAAATTATTTTTTTTAAAGGACTTGGCAAATTGAAATAATTACAAACCACGAGAGAAGGGAAAAGATAATCTTGTTAAGGTTATCTATGCATGAACAAATTAAACCCAAATGTATAGGTTCCTTCTCAGGAGAAATTGGGAGAGTACTTCTGCTCCTTAAGAAGGCCTATGACTAGTTAATATTGGTCTGGTGACTGTTCATCTTTTATCATATACTCTAACCTTTCCTTTGAGAGATTCTTTAAATAGGGAGCTGTGAATATAGTGCTTTAATTAAGCTATGCCTTCTTTATAGGTCTGATCTTATGTTTGACTCTAAGAGCAATAATATAGCTGATTCTGTGAAGAACAGTAGAGAATAGTAAAAATGTTAAGAATCTTCCCTTATTCTGCATCTTTTAAATATATATGGTATATGGAGGAATAATTTATCTCCATACCACTGCAGAAAATTCTGACTCTAACATTTATAAAATTTGTCTCAACCACCTTAAAAAAGAAAGTTGGCATTGAAAAAGTACCAATAAAGGAATTCAATATGAAGGGTGTGTGTGTGTGTGTGTGTGTGTGTGTGTGTGTGTGTGTGTGTGTGTGTATGTGTGGAGATGTGATTATTTATGTGAACTCAAACACATTTTAGTCTAGCAATGTACAAGTCCAATAGTAAATTAAGTATGATGGTTGTGGATGAAATACTTAGAGGCACCCACAATTTACAGTTTGAGACAGCAATAAGCAGGATTCACATGTGAATAAAGAAATAACTAAGAACTTGAAACTTCCCAGCTTTGCAAGAATGTTACACACTGTGATTTTTTGTGAAGGGATACCTAGGAAGAAATGTTACTCTTGCTTTGTCAGGTGTAGTGGAAATAGTTGTGAGGCAGAACATGAATCCTGTTAAGTACTTTCCAATACAGTCAGCAATTCCTACCACTAGCCAAAAACTGTTGCCTTAATCACATTCATTTTAACAAGGATGGAAATACGTTTCCTGTGCTATGAAAACACAAGCCATTTTTTCTATGAGTAATTTTGGATAGTCATGTTTATTGCAAATGACAAAGATACAAAAATTGCTGAGAGACATGAGGATTCTATAAAAAAAATGAGTACCTCATTTACCCAATATAAGTAAACATCAAACAGGTTGCAAAATAAGGACAAAATTAAGTTTTAGTTAGACTAAGAGATTTTATTTTATAGAGCTTAAAAATTAACTTAAGACAACATAATGATTATGGAAAGAGGACAATTTCTTATAAAAAGAGCAAAATATGTTTGCCTGGTGTCTAGGGAAAAAAGTCAACTTCCCGTATTCTAGTACACAACAAAATAATTCAAGGGAAAGCAAAAAGGTGGTGCCAGTGAAAACCAAACAAGAATGTATTGTGACATGAGAACTTTGTAGGGCTTTATGAGATATGAAACAGACTGGATAAAACAAATGAAATACCTCACCAGTCTGGTTTGCTACCTAAAGAAAAAACAAAAAAAGAAAAAAAACAAAAAAACTGTCAACAGTAAGGGAAAATGTTACCAAATGTCAGAACTGGAATGACTACAAAATAAAGCGGAACATTTTCCTAGAGATAAAGATTGCTGCACAAACCTATTGGAACTCAATAAATCAAATTCATGAAAAAGGGACACCTCAATAGGCTAGAATGTCAACATTAATAAACAGAGTCAAATAGAACTACCACATTAGAGTAGTAATGAAAAAAGGAAGAGAAGTGGAACTACAATTTCCAGTGGCTAGCTTTCGCAGCAATATATTTGTGTGGGTTGTAGAAGGTGGTAGTAGTGAAGAATAGTATAAGGAAAAAGAAAGAATGTATTAGGAAAAATAAGTGAGTACACAGAATAGAAAAAGAAGTATTGATCTGTAGGTGCTGCAATTTTGTTTTAAGCATGAAAAACTGTGAGTAATTGCATCATATATGGAGCCTGATTATATGCCAGCACTTCTGCTTGCCACTTATAAGATTATTTCATGTTATTCTCTCAATAATTTTAGAAATGTGTTACTATTCTCTTTTAGAGACAAGAAGGCTGGACAAATAGCATATATTAATTGATCAGCATCACATAGTGACTAAGTACCTAGAGCATAATTCCAGCCAGGACACATTATTTGGAAATGGAATGTATTCAATCTTTGTCTTATATTGTAATTCTTCTGCTCATCCAATTTATTTAGAGAGCAAAATTGTGATTTTGTACTCAGACAATAAAAAATATATATCTATTGCCAATGGTATCACAAAGTATATAAAATGAAGAATATATATATGTATATATATAATTTCCACATTAATATAATTAATAATATAATATTTCCATATTAAATACTTAGAAGATAAGTCCACATGGCAGTTGTGACAGTATGAGTGAGATATTGAGAGTTTTAGAAGGTAATAAACTATGCAAGAAAAAAAAATACCTTTTATTTGGACAACTTGACCCTAGTTGAAACTTACTTTGGTCTCTGTAGAATGACTGATGATTTAGTCACAAATAATTTGACCTCTGAATGAGACTGTGTAATATTAGCCGGTGAAACCTTAGAAAATATTTGTCAAACAGTAGGGTTTTGTTTTAGCGCAGTGGCTGCTAAGCTATTATTCTGACAATGATTAGTCAAAGGTTCAATTGCTTGAGGCTTCTTCATAATGAAACCATGTCATCTGCACAGAGAGAGATGATTATCTTCTAATTTATGGTGCTAGAAATGGCTGCATCTTAATTATCTAAATCAGTAGATAAGTTATCTGAATTATTTTCTGTCTCAGACCGATCGTATTTACAACATAGTCTCATGGGTGACATCGCTCATTACCTCGAATAATTCTAAAATGGTAGCGAAGTAGGAGGGTGTGTCACCCTGAGGTACTGCTTCTCAGGTTAGGCTGTTCATCATAGTCATTTGTGGAATTAATAAAAATGCAGCCATCAAATTGACCTTACAATTCTGATTCAGCATAGCTGAGAAAGCTCTGGGCATATGTTTATAGAGCTCTGCTTGATTTGGAAGCATAAATGGTCTTGAAAATTATTATCCAGAGAGAATACACATTTTTTTGCATATAAAATAGAAGGTGTTTAAATAAACAAATAACAAGGAGCATTATTAAAAACTCCAAATAATTATCATATACCACATGAACTGAAATTTCTATAATGGAACTGATCAAAATGCTGGATGATAATTGTATTTGTAGACTGAATTCTAAATCTGTGCATGGGTATGCACATTTAACTTTTATGTGCAAATCTATTTGAAATTGCCAAAAATATAAAATATAAATAATTACATAACTATTGAAATAAAAACGTTGCCACCCCACTAAGCAAGAGAGAAGACTTCTGAGTGACTTTTCCCAAAAGTATCCTGGAAGTGGGGCTGGATGGCAATGATATCTGAGACACTGGGAACAAGAGAAGATAAATAAATTCGGAACATAATTTTGTGAGTGAAATATGATGGAGTTGCACCAGCTCCTCTCTGTAAGAGATGCTGATTGCAGCTTATGTTCCCTCTCTAAAGACAAGACTGTTTTAATAATGTAAAAATCCATAACTTATTCTAACAAAGTGGCAAATCTATAACAGTGATTCTCCATGAGGGTATTCTCATCTAAAGAGAGTTCCTGGGAAGTGCCCAGATATCTTCCAGTTTACTCACACTCACATACACACACACACACACACACACACACACACACACACACACACACACACACAGACATAGAATGAAATCTGTTCACATCATCAGTTCCTCAGGCCAAAAATCAGCTCTAACCTGTCGTTTTTCCTCACAACCTCTGGACACTCAATTTATCAGACATTCTTTTTGGCTCTAAATGCAAATCATTTTTTGATTTTTAAAATAATTTTTATTACATTTATTGGGGGGACATTGGTTAGTGTACAATTCTATTAATACATCACCTATCTGTTGCATTGTGTCTTTACCACCCAGAGTCAGTTCTCCTTCCCTCACCCTATATTTGGTCCCCTTTACCCTCTTCGACCACCTTACCCTCTGGTATCCACTACACTTCTGTCTGTGTCTATCATGTTTATATACTTCTCTTCATTTCCACAGCTACCGTTCTGTTCTGTGGCCGTGTCACTTCCACCTGTCTGACTACACTACCTTTCCAGCTGACTTTATCGTTTGCACTCTTGTTCCATTGCTATCGAATCTTCCCCCAGCTTCCATCATGGTATTTTAAAAACACTAACTCAGATTATGTTCTTCACTTGCTTTAAGCCCTGCCTTGAAACTTGAAATAAAAGACAAACTCCTTTCTGTGGCCTAAGAAGCGTTGCATGTGCAGTCCTCCACATCTCTGTCTCGTCTTCCCCCACAGGAGAACATTCTTGATTTGTACGCTGTGTTTTTTTGTCCCAGGTGTGTGGCTCAGGACAGGCCATGTCCTCACTGACTATACAGTAAATGTTAAATGACATTATTATATTAAGTAAACATAATAATTTATGTAAGCATGTTGATGCCCTATTGCTGTATAGAAATACGTTATCTTCTAAAACTTATGGGTAAAATACTATAGAGTCTTAGATGCAGAAAGTCATTACTAAATGAAAAAACTTGTTCTTTTTCTTCTTATTTTCCAGTCTCCATGTTTTACTGAGTATGATCCCCAGAGGAAAAGCAATACAAAAATCAAGAAAAATTTCATTCTCCACTTGTGGTAAAATATCCATCACTGACGTAAAGGTAAGCAAAAAAGAAACAAAAACTAACCCCTTGATTAGTAATGTAAAAGTAATTAACTCAAGAATTTTTATATCTATTTCTATACTGAATGATATATATCTGAGATGATAAATTCTCTTGAGCAAATATATTCCTCTTATATTGAAATAAATATGTATGGTAAGCACATATTTTCTATGAGTGATATTTTAGCAAATAAATAGAATCGTTTGTATTCAAGTCCCCCCAAATTTAAAATTCAGATGATTGATGCTCAGGAGATGGTCATTATGTTTCTGGACACATCTGAAAGATTGTTCCATGCATCAGTAAGAATAATATATTCACTCACAAAATTATGTTCCGAATTTATTTATCTTCTCTTGTTCCCAGTGTCTCAGATATCATTGCCATCCTGCCCCAAGAGAACTCTAAAGTTGTTGTAGATAAGAAATTATATTATATAAGAATTAATACATGAAACGTAAAATAAATTGTATAACTTGCTTTACCAAATGTATTTTAGTTGCAATCTAAATAAGGAATATCATAAAAATTTAAACAATGGGGGATTCATTTAAAATTATTCAAGTAGCTATTTGAAAATGAAGTTAAAATTTGAGGAAAGTCAAGTGGTCAAATAGCACTTTACTATTATTATTGTTATTATTTTCCCTCAAGTTTCCATATTAAAAGAGTAGCATCTGAAAATATTTTTATTGCAAGAAAAGTACCATCTTTTTTGGGGGGTGGGGGGCCTTGCTAGTATAATTACTCTATAGTAAGTGAGTGTTAACCCTCCTGTAATTTTATTGGTCTGAATAATCTGACAAACTTTAAAAAAGAAAAATTTTTTCTTTGGTTGTGGAATTATAGTTTATTTAGCATGGTATATCACTTAAGAAGAAAAGGTTTACTAAGAAATTAGGTACAAATTGATACTTATATTCCATTATTTATTAAATGCCATTTGGTAAGGAAAAAATGGCACTAAAGAACCAGGATAGATGATTTTTTTTTTAATCTAAGGAGTAACTGATCTGAAAAACTTTCACTGGTGTGACAAAGTGACCAGTTTTAAAGAAATCAGACAGGTTAAGAAATTTATTGGGGAAAAAAAATAAAAATGAGCAAGTAGAGACGACAGGTTCTGACCATGACTGAATAGCCTGTAATACACTCAACTGCTTACTGAACAGAACGGTCAAAACTGGACTAAGTACATAAAACCTCTTTTTAAAGGTACCAGAGAGGGGCCAGTGTAGCCCGGATTTACTAGCATAAAATCCCCGAGAGTTGAGAGACTCTCTGAGGAGAACTGCATCATCATTTTTTTGTTTTACCCCTGAGGATCACTGCCAATTCAGAGAGACACAGGGAATAGAATACTAATATGTAAAAAGGAGTAATGACCAAACAAAACAGACCCATAGATACAGAGGACAAACTGATAGTTGCTGGATGGGGGATAGGGTTGGCAGGATGGGTGAAAAAGGTGAAGGAGTTAAGAAGTACAAATTGTTATGAAGTAGTTAATGGGATGTAAACTACAGCATAGAGAATGTAGTCAACAATATTGTAATAACTCTAGATGGTGTCAGACCAATCGGGGAGAGGGATCACTTTGTAAATTATATAAATGTCTAATCACTACATATGCTGTATACCTGAAACTAATATAAAACAATATTGAAGGTCAACTGTAATTGAAAACATTTTAAAAAATCATCTGTAATATATGTCCACTCTGAATTAATAAAGTTTGACTTATGAAAAATAAAAATAAAAAGAAGTAAGTAGGCTGAAGACAGAAGATACGATGTTTCGAGCTGCCAAAGTGGCTGAGACTTAAGCAGAATCTCACAGACGGATGGAGAAGCTCCAGGAACTTGAGTCCGTGTACTTGAAGCTCTAAGGGAAGATGACTGTAAATGGAAGGATCTATTTTCTTGAGAGTAATTTTGAGATTCTGTGTCAAGGAGTTGGACTAACCCCTGCCATAGACAACTGCCCAGATAATTCCATGGGATGCTTAATGCATCCAGAGCTATGCTGGGAAATAGAACACATGGCACAGATTAGGGGAGGAGTATGCTTACAACATCTGTATACAAGTCAACGACATCTTGGCACCTCAAAAAATTAAGCACCCTGGATACGAATATTGCGCTTTTAAAAATGAACACTTTCTGCATGGCAGGGGTAAAATTTCATTATCTTTCTTTCATGAAGCAGCTTCAATGAGAGGAGCCATTGCAACATGGAGCCTGCGTAGGAGATGAAGTGGGACAGAGCTCTAACATATGCAGGTACACTTTAAAAGATTCCAAGGAATAATTGGGACATTTTTTTTGAAAAAGTCTACTTGGTATGATTTATGTTTATGTGTGAGTATATAAAAACATCAAGGCTGCAATCTATCCTAATTGGGTTATTATTAAAAATTAATATTATTTCAATTCTGACCCCATGCCTGAACATCCTGGCTAGATTACAAACATGGTAACTTAAAACCTTAGACTTCTTCAGAAGTAAATATTTATATAATGCAACAAATGCAAGCAATGCTTGTTGCTATTGTTTCCACACAAATCTCCACTAATCTTACACAAGTTAACATTTGGTTGTTAGCAAAACCAGCAGCAAAAGCTATCTATCTCTATGAAAATAACTTATATGATAAGAAAAAAAAAAAGGCCTGGTTTGATGCCTCAATACATAATTTAAAAATAAATAGGTATGGAAATTTTTTAAATTGTATTTCTAATAGTCGTGTTGTAGAAAAAATAAATTCAGATTCTGAAATTGTAGAAAGCACTGTGTATGTGACATTTGTCCAGTAAAAATGTCCTTAGTTTCATCAACAGGTGATCTTGAATTGATTTCCAGCCACCAGAAAGATAAGACTCTTTGGTGAAGATAAAATAGTCCTGAACTGGGATTCATGAAACAAATATTGTAGTCTAAGCAAATCAGTTAAGCTATTGGCTCTTAGATAAAAAAAGATAAGGAAATTGAACTAAATGATCACAATAGAATTTCCCATCTAGGAGAGCCTATAATTTTGTTTGTTTGTTTGTTTGTTTTTAAGAATGATCAGTTGTTCTTATAATGTCTTCACTAAGTATAGTAAAATGACAAAGTCCTTGTCCTAATCAGTATCATCTCCTTTGTAGCTGCACTGATTTCTGAATGGAAAGAAGACTGATTTCTGAATGGAAAGATAGCTAACCTTGTATAGTAAATGTTTGACATGACTTCTTGTCAGTTATCCTTTCAGGTAATACCTTGAGCATTTCGGAAAGACACTAGCTTTTGCAAAGCTTTTGGGGTACCATCATACTTATGCCAGGGGACTATTAAGTAGAATAACCCCTCATTTAAATGGCATAGTTGAAAATTAGCTTGATCCACATAGGTAAAATCAGATCTGAGTCAATGAGCTTATGGTGTCCTTTCTGATGGCTTGGAGCTCTGTCTGACTTTTTGGTTTGGGGATATCTTCTGGATAATGAAATTTTTTAGAAAATGCTCTACACTAACTGGTATCATTGGTTGAGAAATTTTACTTGCCTTGAAAGGACATAACATAATTTATTTTTTATTTTTAAATTAAAGTTTATTTGGGTGACAATTGTTAGTAAAGTTACATAGAGTACAGGTGTACAATTCTGAACATAACATAATTTCAAAAGATTTTGGCTGAAGAGAATAGACATAAATTTATTTATAGTAGTTCCCTTTTATCCACAGGGAATACATTCCAAGACCCCTAGTAGATGCCTGAAACCATGGAGAGTACTAAACCCTATATATACTATATTTTTTTCCTATACATGCATACCTACGATGAAGTTTAATTTATAAATTAGTCACAGTAAGAGATTAATATCAATAACTATTCATTAAATCCTATACTATAACAATACACTGTAATAAAAGTTATGTGAATGTGGTCTCTCTCCATTGTTTTTATATTTGTCAGTCTAAACCTATTCCTGAATCTGGGCAACCATCCCTTACTTGCAATAAATGGCTTGAGGTCACTAATATCAGGGGATCCCTTGCTGAAGTCTTCTCATAGGCTCAGTGCTTTGTGGCTCAACATGTTACCATCAGTCAAACCACATTTTTTTTTTAATTAATTTTATTGGGGTGACAATTGTTAGTAAATTTACATAGATTTCAGGTGTACAATTCTGTATTATATTGTCTATAAATCCCATTGTGTGTTCACCACCCAGAGTCAGTTCTCCTTCCATCACCATATATTTGATCCCCTTTACCCTCATCACCCACCCCCCACCCCCTTACCCTCTGGTAACCACTAAATTATTGTCTGTGTCTATGAGTTTTTGTTTCTCATTTGTTTGTCTTGTTCTTTTTGGTTTATATACCACATATCAGTGAAGTCATAGGGTTCTCTGCTTTTTCTGTCTGACTTATTTCACTTAGCATTATTCTCTCGAGATCCATCCATGTTGTCACAAATGCTCCTATATCATCTTTCCTTAACGCCGAATAGTATTCCATTGTGTATATGTACCACAACTTCTTTATCCATTCATCTATCGAAGGACATTTTGGTTGTTTCCATGTCTTGGCCACCGTAAACAAAGCTGCAATGAACATTGGCGTACACGTGTCTCTATAGAGAAATGCTTTTATATTTTTGGGGTAGATACCCAGGAGAGCGATTGCTGGGTCATATGGTAATTCTATTCGTAATTTCTTGAGGAACCTCCACACTGCCTTCCATAGCGGCTGCACCAGTCTGCATTCCCACCAACAGTGTATGAGAGTTCCTTTTTCTCCACAGCCTCTCCAACACTTGTTACTATTTGTTTTGTTGATGAAAGCCATTCTGACTGGGGTGAGGTGATATCTCATTGTGGTCAAACCACATTTTTTAGCTCACATCTTCCACCCACAAATTTAATACCTTTTCTATTTTTCTACCTTGTAAGTACTCGTTACACCCTTTTGCAACTTTTGCAATTTGAGGTTCAGGAGCACTGTAAATCTTAACAACGTCAGCATACATTTAATTATTTTCTTTCCTTAGTTAGCCAAGAACTTTCAACTTTTCACTTTAAGTACTTTGCAGTTTTCCTTTGGCATATCTGAATTGCCAGCATCACCACTCTTGTGCTTTGGGGACACTATTAAGTAAAACATAGTTTACTTGAACACAAGCACTGCGATACCACAATAGTTTATCTGATGACTAAAATGGCTACTCAGTGACTAATGAGCGGGGAGCGTATGGCACAGATACACTGCACAAAGGGACGCTGCATGTCCTGAGCTGGATGGAGGGGGATAGCACAAGATTTCAGCACGTTATTCAGAATGCCGTACAACTTAAAACTGATGAATTGTTTATTTCTGGAATTTTTCAGTTAATATTTTCAGACCGTAGTTTATGCTGGGTACCTGAAACTATGGTAAGCAAAACTGCATATAAGGAGGGACTACTGTAATATTAAAGAGCTTCATGCTTGGAAGGAAAATTTTGCCGTCAGAGACGTAGTTGTTCATTATTATTATTTCAGCAGAAATCCTAGCCATAGAACCCAGCTATAATGGATAATTTTTCCTGAAGGAATTCCTTTTATTTTTCTATTTTTAAAATTTGTATAAAAGATAAGTTTTGTCTAGATCCAGAAATTAATGGAAAAATTACCCTTGGTTAGCTAGTAGTAGATAGCATCACTTTATAATCTGTTAACTCTAAATTTTGCACATAGTTATAGCAGTGAGAGTTGGAACACAGGTTGAAGACATTAATGACATTACCATGGGGAGGAGTCATCTAACCAACAGAAATTTGCCAAGAAGTTATAGCTACATTGCTGCCATCCAAAAAGCATGGAAATAATGACATGGAAAACCATAGGGAATTCAACAATACATTTTACATAGATGAGAAGGGATTACGTAAAACAGAACTTGTAGTATTATCACTGGCTGAGGAAAAAAAAAAGTTCTTCATTTTTTTTTTTATTAATGAAAGAATATATCTATTTCAACTCTAACACATTTTTAAATCTGTGAAACCATAATCTACCTAGAAAATCTACCTAAGATAGATACAATGATTTTAAAATTGAGCTGCAAAGATCATTATGTTACAAGGATATTAGTATAATAGAAAATTAACCTTACAAAAAATTGCATTTGTAGTAAATTTCCATTGATTATCTTTGAGAAACAAGGACTACATCTGTACTTAAAGTACTCATAGTGAATACCTTTACCTTTCACTTTCTTAAAATACTGTGAGAAATTTCTCAAAAACAATACTATGTATTTAAATTACATTTCAAAGCTGAGTTGAAAAACAAACAAAACTGTAAAATCTATTTTCTTGATGTGTAAGAAATCTTGTATTTTCAGTTACAACTCTATCTGATATATGATTCCTTTATTTAAAAAAATCTAACCTTTCCTCAGAAATGATTAGATGTCTAAGAATTATTTTTTTGAGACCCCCATGTCTCCTTCTGTACTATGCATACTTTTTTAGTAGGTACAATAGAATAAAAATAAAATATAAGTTGATTACAGTAGTTCAACGTAAGGTTAGATTATTATGGATTGGTGTAGTCGAAGAAAATTTAGTGAAGAAAAGGGTTAAGCTCACCTTGAAGGAAAGGATTTATCAGAATTTAAGCACTGTGTCCTGAGACATGAAACAGTATATGCGTGTCGGTGAGATTAGCATGGAATATGTAGGAACAATGAAGAACTAGGGTGGACAAAACAACATTTATATAGAAAAGATTATTAGCAAAAAGTGAACACATTTTGTCAGTTTTTAATCGATGAGTAAAATTGTTTAGGCTTAATGCAAAAGAAAATAGGGAGTGAATGTATCTGATCTTTCATTTTAAATGCTAGATAGGGACATGATGTAGATATTATTTTAGGAAGATTAATCTTGGAACAATATTCAGGGTGACTCTAAGAAAGGAAAACAATCACCAGAAAATGCTGAAAAAAAATACAACACTATTTTAACACAGGCATACCTTAGAGATACTGTGGTTTTCGTTCCAGATCACGGCAATAAAGCAAATTACACAATAAAGCAAGTCACACACAGTTTTTGGCTTCCTAGTGCATATAAAATTTATGTTTATATTTATGTTATACTGTAGTCTATTAAGTGTGTGATAGTGTTACATCTAAACAAATGTACATGCCTTAATTTAAAATACTTTATTGCTAAAAAATGTTAACTATCATTTAGAGCCTTCTGCGAGTCATAATCTTTTTTGCCGATGGCAGGTCTTGCCTGCAGAGTAATCAGGGTGGTTATTGTTGAAGTTGTGGTTGCTGTGGCAATTTCTTAAAGTAAGACAATGAATTTTGTCCCATCGATGGACTCTTCCTTTCACAAACAATTTCTCAGTAGCATATAATGCTGTTTGACCGCATTTTGCTCACAGAACTTCTTTCAAAACTGGAGTTAATTTTCTCTAACCCTGTCTCTGCTTTACTAAATTTATGTAATATTCTAAATCCTTTGTGATTTCAACAATCTTCACAGCATCTTCACCAAAAGTAGGTTCCATCTAAGAAACGATTTTCTTTGCTCATCCATAAAAAACAACTCCTCAAAAGTTAAAGTTTTATCATAAGATGGTAACAATTCAGTCACATCTTCAGTCTCTATTTCTAATTCTAGTTATCTTGCCAATCCACCACGTCTTTAGTTACTTCTTCTAGTGAAGTCTTGAATCGCTGCAAGTCATCCAGGAGGGTTGTTTGGCATCAACTTCTTTCAAACTCCTGTTAATGTTAGTATTTTGGCCGCTTCCCATGAATCGCAAATGTTTTTAATGGCCTCTAGAATGCTGAATCCTTTCTAGAAGGTTTTCAATTTGCTCACTGAGGGTTGCCATAAACCTTCAATTTGTAAAAAAAATAAAAAATAAAAAAAATAAAAATGCAGTATCTGTGAAGTGCAATAATGCATAGCACAATAAAGTGAGGTATGCCTGTAATTCTAATGTAAAAGTATGAGTACCTGGTTTCTGTACAAGTAAAATACAAATAAAGGAGTAACAAACCAAGGGCCAGCTACTGTTCCCATCTGGTGAGAGGCAATGGGGAAGTGTATTGTTTACAGTGAATTTCAAAACAATAATAACACTGAGTAAAAGCTTGTTTGCTTCTTATGTCAATGATAAAATACATTTTTTTCTGAAAAAACAAACAAACGAACCTTAGTTTTCGTCTGTGTACTAAACAATTGCCCTTGTTACTGAGTTTTAATCACATATATACAAGTTTTAACTCAGCATATTTTAATTATTTTTTCCTTTAATAAGCATTGTATCTGCAGAGATGTTAATGCAAAAAAACTCCCAGCTATAAAATTAACTCCCATTGCATGTGGCCTAAGGCACATCATTTAAAGAGTCAGTTCTTGAGAATTTGGAATCCTTTGAATTTGTCTCAGATACAGTTTGTTTTACAAACCCTATAGTATTAGATGTTTCTTCCATGAAAAGCAGTGAGTTTGAAATAAGCAAAGAGAGTACAGTGATTTTACAAAGGAAAAAAAATTAATTATTTTATTTCTGTTATATTTATTATTATTAACTTGTATATTCTCAAGTGACATGTTTATATATATGAGGTTCAATAGAACAAAAAAAATTTTTCAGGCCATTGTTACCATTTGTTTCATTTGAGGATAATAATTTTCCTGTATAGAAAACGTGGGTGTTAGAAATTAATAGACTTCAGGTGTTAACTATTCTAAGTATGCCACAGAAATAAAATAGTCATAGAGGTAAGAGCATGGCACTGATCAGCTACTCAGAAGCACTCAAAGATGCAGCACACGAATCATGTGGATTGCTTTCAGACCTGAGAACAGATGAGCCGTGAGGGCCAGAAGGTGTATTTTTAAAAATTTTTTATTGGGAAGCAGTGTGTTTCTCCCAGGCCCATCAGCTCCAAGTCATGTCCTTCAATCTAGTTGTAGAGGGCGCAGCTCAGCTCCAAGTCCAGTTGCTATTTTCAATCTATAGTTGTAGGGGACCCAGCCCACCATCCCATGCGGGAATTGAACTGGCAACCTTGTTCTTGAGAGCTCACGCTATTACCCACTGAGCAATCCAGTCACCCCTCTGGAAGCTCAGAGGCACAGATTCTTGTCTTCGATCTAATGGTGGAGGGCGCAGCTCACTGGCCCATGTGGAATCGAACTGGCAACCCTGTTGTTCAGAGCTCGCATTCTAATCAACTGAGCCATCTGGCCGCCCCAGAATGTGTATTTTGAAGTCAGATTACTCTTTTCTCTGAGTTGACCAATAGATCATTTTAAAAATTGTAATTCATTTTTTAAATAAAAGTTGTATATATTTGAGGTGTACAACATGATGTTTTAAAACAGATATAAATAGTGAAAATACCTTGTTCTTTCTCAAGAATGCTTTGGCTATGTGAGGTCTTTTGTTCCATAGGAATGTTAGAATTGTCTTTTCCATATTTGTGAAAAATGGCATTGGAATTTTGATTGGGATTGCATTGAATCTGTATATCGTTTTGGGTAGTGTGGACATTTTAACACTGAATTCTTCCAAACCATAAACATAAGATACCTTTTTATTTCCTATGTCTACTCCAATTTCTTTCTTCAGTGTTTTATATTTTTCAGTGTACAGATTTTTCGTCATTTTGGTTAAATTATTCCAGAGTATTTTATTCTTTTTGATACTATTATAAATAGGATTGTCTTCTTGATGTCCTTTTCAGATAGATTGTTGTTGGTATAAGGAGACACAACAGATTTTTGTATGTAGATTGTATTGTATGCTGCACTTTTACTGAATTTGTTTATTAGTTTTAAAAGTTCTTGATGGGGTCTTTAGTGTTCCTACATATAAGATCTGCAAGCAGAGTCAATTTTATTTCTTCCTTTTCTATTTGGATGTCTTTTATTTCTCATTCTTGTCTGATTTCTCTTGCTCGTTCTTTCAGTACCAGGTTGAATAGATGTGCAAGAGTGGGCATCCTTGCCTTGTAGTGGATTTGAGAGGGAAAGCTTTTGGTTTTCCCCATTGATTATGATATTAGCTGTGGGCTTTTAATAAACTACCTTTATTGTGTTGAAGGAACTTCTTTCTAAAACTATTTAGAGCTTTTCTTATGAATGGATGTTGAACTTCTCCAAGTGCTTTTTCTTCATCTATTGAGATAATCTTGTGGTTTTTATCTTTCATTCTCTTCATGTGTATCACATCGATCGATTCATATATATTAAACCAAGTTTCCATCCCAGGGATGACTCTCACTTCATCATGGTGTATAATTTTTTTTTGATGTGTTGTTGAATTTGAGGATTTTTGCGGCTATATTCATACTAGCCTGTAGATTTATTTTCTTGTGGTTCCTTGTCTGGCTTTGGTATCAGGATGATGGTGGCCTCATAAAATGAGTTTACAAGTATTCCCTCCAGTTTTATTTTTTGGAAGAGTTTAAGAAGTATTGGTGTTAATCTTTTTTTGAATGTTTGCTAGAATACAGTTGGGAAACCACTTGGTCCTGGGATTTTATTGTTGGGACGTTTGATTACTATTTAAAGTTCCTTGTTTGATATTGATCTCTTCAGGCTTTCTCTTTCTTTCTGATTAGTCTTGGTAGGTTGTATGCTTCTATGATTATCCATTTCTCCTAGGTTATTCAGTTGTTGTATGGCTGGACTCATCATGGTATTCATCTTTAGCTAAGATTTTACTTCCTTGAAGTTCTCTGTGTAATATCACTCAAGAAGCTTTCCCATCATCTGCTATATTTCCTGTATGATTTCAGTTAACATTCATTGAAATTAGGCATTTTCTTACATATTTAATCTCATTAGAATACAAGGTTCTTTTTTTGCTCCTGTGCTATTCACTACTGTAATATATAAAAAAAGAAAAACTAGTACAGTATTTAGCATATATTTTTAGAAAAAAACAGTAATATATTTTTTCTATAAATATTTAAAGTATCTTAAAATTCAAGATGTTTCCAACTAGTGACACTTTTTTAAAACATTAAACATTTCCTAAACTTCAAAAACATATTTTTTTGAACATCAGAAGTGCTACAATGTGAATTACCATTCCAGTTCTTTAATTGGAGTGTGGGAGTTTCCGATGATCCTTTATAATACTTACGAAAAAAGATTCATCAATTATTGCATTAATAATTAAAAATATGCCATCTCATACCATGTGCCTCACATTAAGAAATTGTGCTTGTTATACTGTAGAAGTGGTAGATATAGACAAGATGTAATAAATAAAGCTTTTTTCTTCAATTCAGTCTAAGAAACTAGAACGAGAAGAGGGAAACTGCTCCTAGAGGAGCCCAAAAGTCAGGAAGATATATTGCTAATGAATTAGGTAATTAAGCTGTTTTTTCATCATTGCCACCGTTAAGGAACACATGGAAAGTCTTTTAGTTTTGTTTCTAATAAAATGCTTTATTCTGATATACTGTATGTACATATAATTGATTCAGATATAATTTACATTCTGTAAAATTCACCCTTTTGAAGCATAAAATTCAGTGCAATCACCACCACCATCTAATCTTAGAACATCTTTGTTACTCAAAAGAGAAAACCAATAGCCATTTGCTGTCAATCTGCATTCCCAACCCCCATCTCCTCACCTTCAGAATCATAAATCTATTTTCTGTCTTAATGGTTTTGCCTATAGTGAACATTTTACGAATGGAATCATATAACATGTGAGCCTTTGTGACTAGTTTTATTCACTCAGCATGACATTTTCAAGGTGTATTCATGTTGTAACATGTATCAGCACTCTTTTCATTTACGGACCAATAATATTGCATTGGTTTTCATTTCTGTTTATCTCAAAGTATTTCCAATTTATCTTTTTTTTGTCTTTTTTTAAATTAGTTTCATGTGTACAAAACACTGTAATAGTTAGACATTTATCATTTATACCCCTCACAGAGTGATAACATATATATATTAACATATATATGTTTATATATAACATATGTGTATTTTTATATAACATATATGTTATATGTACATATTAAATTATAGTTGACATTGTTATTCAGCTTTGGAATATCTTTTAGTTTTGATGCTGAATTATTTGGTTCACTTCGATAATTTCTATTTCAGGATTACTTTGGTAAAATACTCATAGAGAAAATCAATGAAAGGCAGACTCATGATCATGACTACTTCTCAGAAAGAGAATATGTTTTTTCTAGACATATACACATATTATTTCCCTATTATGGAAATGTTACTGTAGAGCATGAATTTAATAAAATGATTTAAAAGAATTCTAAAGAGGAAAACATAATAGTCTCTCATTAAATTTTCATACATATATATTTTTACCATTTACCTTTACAATATACACACTGATTCTACAAAGATGGTTCTATGTCAATATCTACCTAAGCTAATATGACTACTCTTATAGATGATCAAACTCTTATAGATGATTCAGCTACATGAATATTAATCAATGTACAGAAATAAGAGCTAGAATATGTACCAAGTCTTTCCCATGTCCCAGGCAGGACCATAATGAAAACAAAGTTTTGTTACCAGGTAAATATGACGCATTATGCAGTTACTTGCCCATGACTTATCCACTTACTTTCTCTTTTGCTTTTCTATTTTGGCAGTAGTATCTCAAGTGAAAAGAACCAAACATGTCTCTATTCAATTTCCTTTCCGTCAATTCTGTCAAACTGAAAAGACAAGAAAAAAAAAGAAAAAAATGCATTCTATTTTGGTAGGTCTCCTTATGATGGACATGGCATCTGTCTAATTATAAGACATTAAAATGTAATAAAATCCTTACGCTATCCTGTCTGCCCCTGACAATCATTTCCTGTTCTTTCTATCATGCTGAGCATAAAGTAAAACTTCATGAATATGATCCAACTGATTTAGAATTTGTAAGATTAAGGCATAAGAAACACAGTTGTTTTAAAATGTCACATGTCAAAGTCTTATTTGGAGATGAAATGTAGTCAAGTTAATTTTTTTCACACTAAAGAAAAATGGTATTTTCATATATTGTCAATAATTCCTTTTTCTCAATAATTTTGTATCTTATTTGTTAGTTTTTTGTTTATAATTATATTTTCATATAACAGTTTAAAGAAATATACCTTCATAGCTTTATTATATAGTTATATAAATTATAAAATCCATTATTTTTTGGGTTTTAACTGTGTGTGAATTTTCTTTGCCAATGATTTGTTTTCATTATATTTTGTGCTTAACATACTCCTCAAACTATATAGCATAATGTTAGGTTCACGTAAACTGAATCAACAGGTGATTTAAATGTTGAATTGAAAAAAATTTGTACCCAGATTTGTTCCTCTAATCTCTAGGTACTAAGAAAAAAACACTATTATCTCCAATTTTAGTTGAGTTTCTCCAATATCAAGCCTGTTTAACGCCAAAGAAATCCGTAAACGAGGTCAAATATATGGTGATGGAAGGAGAACTGACTCTGGGTAGTGAACACACAATGTAATATATAGATGATGTATTACAGAATTGCACACTTGAAACCTATGTAATTTTACTAAACATTGGCACCCCAATAAATTTTAATTAAAAAAATACATTGTGCAAAATGTGAAAAAAAAATCCACACTTATCATAAAGAGTTTCTGTTTTCAATGCTAATTAAAAAAAAGTTAGGCACTTCTTTGTAGCTTCAGAAGATGATCAGAGGCCACGACTTTAAAAAGATAAAGACAAAATCACCAGGCTCAAGATATTTACAGTGAAATTGATTAGTCAAAAGCCCAGTTCATCTCACTGTTTGTTTGATTAACCTCGTTAAAATACTTTATATTCTTCAATGGACTATAATTACTACTTATTCTGACAATGGAAATTTCATTATTTCATGCTACAAAACTAGAGGACATGAGTGTGCTTCATTGTAGTAAGATACTGCTTTCTATCTAATTTTATCTTCAGTACCTTAATGTCCATTCAGTCCAGACCTCTTTGTTTCCTCCAGTTTGCTATCTTAGTATTATCATCATCAGTTGCTCACACCAGAAACTTGAGTCATACAAATCTTCTATTCCTCTATTCTTCTCCTTTATTTCTTACATTTTAAAAATAGTTTTTCTCTATTCCCATCACCTCTTTAGTCCAATAGCATAATCTCTCCAAAGGACTACTGCATATCCTCCTATCTGCCCTCTGCAACTACTTTTGTCCACTCTAGTTCCTTTATCAAATCACTGAGTATATTTTTTAAACAAAAATATGATCATATGATATCCTTTAATGTCCCCCCCTTATTTTTAAGCAAAGTTGCAAATTCTTGCTTTGATCTATGGGTTCTTAACTTACCTCATGACTACAGTCTCCTATTGATTTAACCCCAAGACAATTCATAGGCCGCAGAAGGTATCTCTTTTATCTCTCTTTCCTTCTATCCTTTCTTCCTTCTTTCCTTCCTTCCTTCCTCTTCTATGTTGTGTGTCTTTTGATAGAGATTTTGATTTCACTAGCCAGTGTAGAATATAATTGAAATTCATTGTTCCATTCCTATTAATCTCTATTCCATTGCTCTAAAACAAGCATAGAATCACATATCCCATAAGAATTGGAAAAATTATAACCATTCCAAAATTTTAAATGTATCATTGGTCATTATTAGAGTGTATCTAAGAACTAAGATTTTTATATTTTTTCCTCTATTTTTATGAATGCATTATTTATACTAGAAATATTAAAAACAAACCCCAAGACTTGCACTACTTTTTTAAAATAACAAAGCCTTTTTATTTGCTTCCTATGTGTGAGACAATATTTGATTGTAGGTTACAATATAATGAAATCTAAGACAGACAAGAGGCCATGTCCAGTTAGGGTTTTATTATTTTCCTTTTAGTTACAGTGTTTGATAGTATGTGCGGTGTTTCTGATTACTCAGCTTGAAGATGGAATTCTTGAGCCATCCTGAGAGTCTCAAGCTCTTGAGCAGGTTCAGAACAATCTGACTGGGTATATAGACTGCAAAGGAGGATCCTATCAACCTGTATGTAGGCATCTAAAAATATAGTCTGGAAACTGTCCAAGAAAGGGTGGAAATATGGGCAGTAAGGAATGGCCTGATCCAATTTTATTTTGTGTGAAATTGTGAGCAATCTGAAACACATTTTTCTTTTACCTTTTTTAGAACATTGATTACCAATTTCTTGATAATTTATTTATAATTCTCAATCTTTTTATAGTTGTGTATGGATATCTAGCCATATATTATAAAAGTTAAATAGATAATCATCCAGCAATTCACTTCTGCACATAGACCCCTCAAAAATTGAAAGCAGGGACTTGAGTAAATGTTTAATGGATCCATGTTTGTAGCAGCATTATTCACAATAGTCAAAATGTGTAAACAACCAAAATGCTCTTTAAAGGATGAATAGATAAACAGAAAGTGGTATATATTGGTAATGGAATGCTATTCATCTTTAAAAAGGAATGACATTCTTATACATGTTATAACATGGATAGTTAATGAAGACATTAAGTAAAATAATGCAGACACAAAAGAACAAATAGTGTATGATTCTACTTATATTAGACACCTGGAATAGTCAAATTCATACAGATAAAAAATAGAATAGTGGTTACCAGAGGCTGGGAGAGGAGAGAATTATTGTTGAATGGGTATAGAGTTTCATTTTGAAATGAAGAAAAAGTTTTGGAGATGGAAAGTGGTGATGGTCGCATAACAATGTGAATGTATTAATGCCACTGCACTGTATACTTAAAGAGTTGTTAAAATAATAAATTTTGTTTTGTATATTTTACTATGATTACACACACATACACACACACACTTATGTGTGTATCTATCTATCCATCTATCTATTTATCTATCTGTCCATCCATCCATCCATCCATCCATCCATCCATCCATCCATCCATCCATCCATCCATCTATCTAGCTATCTATCTTTTTTTCCATACAAAGGCATTCCTGCTGTCCCAAGAAATCCCTCTGTCCTTTTTCATGTTTATTCATAGCCACCTGTGGATTATTTACTCTCCTCATACAAATGAACCCAACATGAAGAGCACTGATTTTCATCATAATCGTCTAGCGTCAAACTGTCCATGCCACACTTACGTGATCCAAGATATTTCAAGTTATATGTATTAAATGGTGGTTAATATTTTCTTAAGTTTTTCAAAGTCATGCTTATATCTAAAATATCACATACTTTTATTTGAGTGAGAAATAATATAAGCCATAATATACATTGGCAACTGAATATTTTATTCCAATGATTCTTGGGTATCTAAGATAATTTTGAAATCTTCAGTGGAAAATGAGAGTTGAAAAAAAGAAAATAGAGTTCAAATATGGATGGGTGATGGCAATTGTTACTAACTGGAACATACTAAATCACTAAATGTTTATGTACCAGAGAACTAGAACGAGGACCTAAAAATACAATTTAAAAAGAAGAGCTGTAGGACCCTAAGTGTAGCATGTAGAAGAGAGAATAAATACTTAATGGCACTTTGTTTTCGCTCTGTGTATTAGTTTTTGCTGCATATTAAACTGTCCCATCACTTAGTGGTATAAAAAGCAATTGTTTATTTAGTTTTCAATTCTGTGAGTCAACACTTTGGGTTGGGCTTAGGTAGTGGTTCTTTTCAGTGAGCCTCAGCTTACTCATTCATCTCTACGTAGTGGCTGAGGAACATTTGGGGTTGATAGCCTCTGCTGTGATTTCTGGCCTTTACTTCCTATGGTCTCTTAGCCTCCAATGGGCTAGCCTATGTTTATTGACAGGGCAGAGGCAAAATTTAAGCATGCTAATATGCTTGAGGCTGAGGTTATAACTAGCACAGAGTCACTTCTACCACGTTTTATTAGGGGGAAAATATCCTAAAGGAAGATCAGAATTAATATCAAAAGAGACTGCATTTTAACGTGAAGTACTTCAGAATCTCATCTCAAGAGGGTGTGAATACAGGGATGGAAGTATCTATTCACATTTTTACAATTTGCCACACTCTGTGAGAGAAGTATTAAAATCAGGTTTTTGTGAAAATGAATATGACATGGTCTTTGCTTTCCAGGAGATCTGTAATATGAATAGAAAATGATGCATCTTGTAGGAAGTGGGATGATGAAAATGCAATAAGAATGTAGATGAAAATAAATATTTTTACAACATCAGAGAAGAGGTTCTGGAATACTGCATTGATATAACAGACTTTGTAAGACAGGGCCTAGTGCAAAATTGTCATAGTAATGCTGTACTGGTCTAATATAATTTGTACCACTTTCTCATTTATAAAACAAACTCAGAAAGTGGCCTCAATATTGAAATATTGAAATATTGTGGCCTGTAGTAGCCACAGTTTTATGGCAACGACGTAATATGAAAGATAAACATATTTTTTAAAGCGACTCTAAACTGTTTCAAAAATGTTTTTCACTTCAATATGTATTGTGAACACAAAAAGTGAAAGGAGGGGAATCATTGAATTAAAGAAAAGATAGAAAAAGTTAAAGGAACACCTGTTTCAGTTGCCATTGAAAACGTTACAATGGAAAAAGCTTATTCTCCATAGTGAATACTAGATTTTAACAGAATAGTTGTTTTAAAACAACATTTTAAACTATGAGAAGTATTAAAAATATTCCATAATTCCCATAGTTTAAAATGCAACATCACTATAAAGAACTAAATAATGGTGTATAAACTATGATTCCTATAGCAGATCTCAGAATTTTTCCTGGACTAAAAATGTGAAAAAGATCTTTTCCTTTGGACTACCAAGTTCCCAATCATATAACGTTTCTGAACTCTTCTGGAATGCAGGGAACTTTGTTATTGAGACATTCTTATTTCAGTCAAAACCCACAGTTTTAAAATAGTGTGTTATTGACTGATAATTTGTTATTCCATACGTATGCGTGTGCTGTATTTATTTTAAAGCAATGTAATGAAATATATATTGTCTGTAATATGAATTTTAGATATTAACAATGTTATGAGGGAGATTTCTTTTTTCTTTTGTGGTGTCACAGGGCGGCACGTGAGCATGAGGGATTCATGCTATTCTTTAGTTCGTGTTATATGATTAAATAGTCTTCAAAATAAATATATACTTCTCGCAGCCAATAAGGCCTTTCCAAGGGGTAAGGGTACCCAGAGAATTTTGAGAGAATTAATTTCCACATCCTCAGCTTCCATAAACACTTTTATTCTGAAACTGTCTTAGAATTTCCCTGAGTTCAAAATATTCTGTTTCCTACTATATCAAAACACACATTAGTCAATTTTTGCTAACTTATGCTGTAGCAAAAATACAACTCCAAAATTTCAGTCCCTTACCACAAAACCATATTATTTGCTATTTGTATTGCACATGGGCTGCTGATTAGCTAAGGCTGAGCTCTGGGCTAACGGTGAATTTCAAACACTCTTAAAGTATCTTCTTATTCCTTGGATCCAGACTGAAAGAGCAGCCCCGATTTAGGACATGGCAGGGGTTAAGATGTAAACAAGCCAGCAGAAATACATGGTGTCTCTCAAAGGTTCTGTGTGGTCCTGTCAAATGTCACCTCTACTCATCTTTCACTAGCCAAAGAAGACTCATGTCCAAACCTGAAAACAGGGCAAATAGAGATTCTTTTTCTACATGGGGCCTATGATTCACATGGAAACTGGTTGGAAATGTGTCATCCTCTCATAAGGAGACAATAATAGAATCTGTCACAGAACTCAATCTCCTCAGTCATCCCAATTCTCACTGTGGCACAGTGACTCAGAGCCCCAAAACAATCCAAGACCCAATAAAGGGATATTTCAAAGTTTGGTATTTGAATCAGGAAGCATAAATCTCTTTAATTCTGTAATACTTTTTGATTTCCTTCTCTTATTCATAATCTTATTCATTTTATTTGCCCATGTTGGGATGTTCTGAATTCAAACCAAAATTTACAGTTTTGGTATTAAAAAAAAATTTAAAAATCTAACCAGAATATTCTCCATATATAAGTGATTTTTATGATAAAATTTTTGCATATGGCAATATTTCATATCCATTGTGAGACATGCAATATGATAATTCAAATTTACTTTTGTAAATTGTGTTGTGATATGGTAATACCAGTCATAGTTGAATCCTCACCTTATTGCATCTTACAAATAGTTTAAGAATTCTAACTCATATTAACACAAAACTAATATATTTAAAATGAAAATTTCAAATGTCAGCTGAATAATGTGTAAAGTAGTATGTAATATTTAAAGTTATTTTAAGTAGCTGCATAATTAATTACGCTATTGTCTCTCATTTCCATGTCCTCCTTTTTATACCCTCTTCTGTGATACAGGGAGTAAGGAAACAAAAACTTTATCTCTCCCTTGACTGATTTCTTATTGCATTCTGTCAAAAAGGAATGCAAGCGGGAGACTGCAAAACACAGAGATAGAAAAAGAACTCACTTCTTCCTGTTTTGTACCACCTTAGCTATAGCTCTCCTCCCAAAAGTAGTTGGTTTTACTTTCAAGGTTCTAAATATATCAAAATAGCTGCCCTTACCATGGAGTCAAGATTTAATGAATTTGCTTAAGCACCTGGAATTGCCTCCCACACTTTACTGATTTAATTGATTTAAACTTGGATTTACAATGACTGAAATGCTGTAAGAAATTGAAGGGCAGAAAGAATTTCTTTGGAAGAAGGAGATGTTGGAGTACATTTATCATGTCTGACCTACATACCATCCTCCATTACACCCCTAATAGGGCCTAGAAGACACTCCATTCACTAAGACATTGATAAATACATTAGTGAAGGGGACGCTAGAAGACGTCAAGATTTCTGTGGTGGTGGTGATGGTCGTCTGTAGGCTGCACATGGCTACTGGAAACACTGTCGTTGAGATGGCTTCCCTATTGGAGTAGGGATGATGTGATCTTAGAGAAGTGAGGGTCAAGCAGTAGCACTTAACCTTGATAGACTAACGATCACAATTACCATAATGTGTACCAGGGACACTGAACTGATCGGAAGGTTTTGATCTACTGGGACTCCTGCTGGGGGTTAATTGAATACGGTGTCCCTAAGAATAAAACAGATTGGCAACCTACTAAAATATTTCTCAATTCCAGAAACAGAAAAACTCTAGGCACAATGCCAGAAACTTAACTTGAGTTGTGAAAGGAGAGACACATCCCCTCACCATGTTTTCTTCCCTAAGTCACCTCACAGATTGGAGCTTTTCTATCGCAGAGGATGAGTCTAGAAAACTAGGAATCAAAGTGGGGTTGGCAACCTTCAGTATTATTCCTCATGAATCACTCAAAATTTTTATGTTTCTAGCATTACAAATTTGGGATTTGGCGAGCTAGAGTACTAGCTTCCAAGAGAGTGATTTATGGTTCCATGAGATTAAATACTTAGACCAATACCTGTCTTCATTGGGATCCCTTATCTTTGTTCCCAAGGGCAAATATAACTATTACTACACTGATTGTGGTGATAATGAAAGAAATCAGGTTTCTAATATACACTGGTGACAGAGAGGCCTTATTTGAGGGGGTACAGGTAATTCTCTGGTCTGTATCTTAGTTCCTCCTTGTCTAGAAATAATAAAGGAAAACCACAACAACCAAAAAAAAAAAAAAGGCAGAATACTGAGCATTTCAATTTTTTAGAAGTATATTTTTGGGTCCCCAAACAGGTAAAAATCCCTAGCCTCTGAGGCTGTGGCTGAGGATAAAAGAAAACATGGAATGAAAAGTGAAATAATAAAGTAATACACATTCAAGTGTGGTATTAGAATTGTACAACTTATTATGCATATTGTCTCCCCTACTTGTTAAATGTGTGTGTGTGTGTGTGTGTGTGTGTGTGAATTTCTTCTCCCTTTCTCCTTCTGTTCCCATATTGTTTTACATAAAAATTATTATGTACAATTTACTCATCAGGTTAAGGAATATTCAAATTGAACTCACATTCAATTTGAAGAGTAACTAATATAACCCAAATTGAGTAACGTGACTATTGAAATGTATGTCCCACTTTTGGGGAAGAGAGTGAAAATCTCTTTATTTGTAAGAAAAAAAAAAAAGGAATGTGATGATCAGTAAAACTAATTTTATAACAAAGAAAACAAAAAAAAGAAATGTTTATGTTGTGTAGAAGTTCACATATGTGTAGAGCACATGCACAGATGCTAATGAGGCACAGGAGTAGTTGTGAGGCTGGGGTTTAAATCTGCATTTCTTCTTTGCCTGCTGACTTCCTATTAGGTTCTACCAATAGATGATGCAAGAAGAATACTGTGATGCTGGAGGAAGAGAAAGAGACATGGTTCTTTCTGCTGGCTTCCTGTTTCTGCCAGTGTCACCTCAGCCAATATTTTTCACATCAGCAGAGGCAAAGGTTTCAGTTTCCAGCTTCCTCCAATGCTCTCAGATCCAGCATTATCCTCCTTAAAGAACCAGCAGAGCTGGAAAGCATGCTTCCTCAGAGTTTTGTGTTCTAGTTCTGTAGGACCCTCATTTTAGAATGGTAACAGAATTTGTGGACCAACGCTGGTTTGTGGAGCACACACATTGCGTGACACAGACCTGTGGTCCTCATGAACACAATTGGCTTTTTGTTTCTTGTCCTTAGGCCTAGCAGGAACAAGAATATCATACTTTTTCCTCCCTTCTTGTTTATTCTTTTTTAATCAGGTTTATGTATACTCAGCCCCCCTTCCCTTCCCCACCACCCTTCCTTGCCTGCTGCAGGTAAACCAGGCTAAACAACCACATAAAACATCTTCTGTAGCCAGACTCTAACATGGTTCCCAATGATAGTGTCCTATTGATATGCACACTCTCCTGGAGTTTTCTCCCACATTGAATCAGAATTGGTCTATGTGTCTAAGAGGATGTGGTAAAAGTGACGGTATGTCCCTTGTGAAAAATCATTGTGGTTTCTTCCTTGCTCTTTCCAGGCTTCCCCAATCAAGACTTCAGATACATTCAGCCCTAGCCAACACCTTGACTGCAACCTCCAGAAAGAACTTTAGCCATTGTGTTTACCCCAAAATAAGACCTAGGTGGGCAGTCACCTCTAATGCGTCTTTTAGAGCAAACATTAATATAAGACCTGGTCCTATTTTACCCGATCCTATTTTACAATAATACCTGGTATAATTAATATAGCATAGTATAGCATAACATAACATAACATAACATAAATATAATATATATAAGACTGGGTCTTATATACTGTAATATAAGACCGGGTATTATTTTACTATAAGAACCGATCTTATATAATATAATATAACATAACATAATGTAACGTAACGTAACGTAACGTAACATAACATAACATATAACATAATATAATACTGGGTCTTATATTAATTTTTGCTCCAAAACACATTAGAGCTGATTGTTAAGCTAGGTATTATTTTGGGGGAAACCTTGTAGTGCTAGCAAGCTAAACTGATTCTGGATTCCTATCCTTCAGAAATTGTGGGATATAATAAATGTTTCCTTTTTGAGTATGTCCAGTAAGCTAAATATTAAAACAATTCATAGAGTTGGAGAATGTAAAGTTTGTCTTTACATCATTCTTCATTGCTCCACAATCAGAACAGTTTTTGGAGTGGTGGATCCAAAGAAAAGGGACCTTCTGAAATACTTAATTACTTTGGTCATTCTATTAGAAACAATAAGCATGTACTTTGTCTGGCTCTCTGAAATTTCTAATAGTTTGTATCTCTTTAAGCAATGAAAATAAGGCTGAATTTTTAAAAAGAAATATATTTAGGAGGAAAAATGTCATCCAGGAGCTATGGTACTCTAGTGCTTCATGTCTTCTTTCTCTTAGATCCATACTTTTTTGTTTTATAATACTAGTCTGTAATTTCCTGCAAATCCTATTCCCAATGTGAATATTGTATTGTTTACTCAAGTGCTAAATTATTTCCTCTCTTCTAGCTCCTCAAGTTTTAAAATTTCTTTTCAGTTTGTTGTCTGTATTCAAGAACTGCCTAAACCTTAATTGCTCTTTTTGTTTTTTTTTTTGTTGTTTTGATTTTTTTGCTCTTTTTTTTAAAGTTTTCTTTATTGTGAAGAACTAAACGAAACTCTCTTCTTTCAGCCTAAATTTCTTAGTTGACAATCAAAGGTTTCATGTTTACATCTTTGTTTTTATAGTCTTTTCTGAAACTGTTACCAACATTGGTCCCCAGCTGTAGCTCTTTACGAAAATTTGCAATAAAAAGAAAATAAAGGGCTTTTTGAAAAGGACTAATCAGAAGAATTTTAATGGCACACAATTTAAAGCAGGAATAGAATTTTACTTCATTGGATCTTTTTACAAGGACTGTGCTAAGCTTTGCCTGAGCTTCTTCTGCAGTGCCTATACGTAGAAGTGTTATAATTAATTTCTAGTGCATAATTATGTAAGATCCAAGGCTCATTCATGTAAATGTTTTTCATCTTTTACTGTGTTTCGATTGTTGAAGAAGAATTATGGCTCAATACTATAATTAATTAATAACTTTACCCATCTAGTCCACAGATATTTACTGAGTTGAATCCCCACATCATATAACATGAACACTATTGTTCTGGAAAATGAAAAACCTGTATTAAAGGAGCTTGCTTTTAATAAAAGGAATAAGGTATGCATCCGAATAACTACTGGTATCACTAGGAGTTTAGCATTCAATTTAATATATTATTTTTATTTATTTTTATTTTTTATTAGTTTCAGGTGTACAAGACAAGGTAACAATTTAATGTATTTTGATGAATTACAGCATAGGCCTTTAGAGTTCTTCAAAATTTTACATTGTTGATAACAAATGTGTAAAAATGTCAATAATTTGGTAAAAATTTTAGGTGAATTTCTCTGAGACACAGCCAATGTTTTAACTTTTGGCATTATGAATGTGTGGTAAAAAATTAGTTTTACAAAGAAAAACAATTATATTATTTTCTCTGAATTCTCTCTCTCTCTCTCTCTCTCTCTCTCTCTCTCTCTCTCCCCCTCCCCTTCTCTCTCCCTCTCTTCTTCTCTCCCTCTCCTTCTCCCTCCTCCCTTCTCCTCTCCCTTTTTCCCCTTTACTCTCTCTTTTCTTTTCCTGTCTTCATTTGAGATTTTTCCCTAAATTTAAATATTCTGAAATACTAAGGTGGACGATTGTGTAGTTCTGCTAATCCTGCAGTTGAAATTTATGAGTTGATTCAAATAGAGGAGTAATCAAAGATTGGGGAGAAAGGATTATTTGCAGATTTTGAGAAAATGTATTTAAGTGTATCTTGGATGTGCTTCATTAAAGAAAGAAATAGAAAAATTTAAAAAGTATAAAATTATTTCATGGACATTTTAAATTTTACTTTATGAGTCTTTCAAACGACTTCTTAAAATGTATGGCATAGTGATTATAGTTAATAATACTATATTGTATACTTGAAATTTGTTAAGAGTGTAAATCTTAAGCATTCTTAACAGAAAAAAAAAGGAAAAAGAAAAGAAAAAGGAAAAAGATGACTAGGTGAGGTGATGAGCAGGTTAACTGGCTTTTTTATTTAAATAAATATATGTTTTAATCAGGCAAACTATCTCAAATAAATAAAATCAAATTGAAAGCCATAACAAAGGTAAATAAGAAATCCTCAATACTTAGAACAGTTGAAATGTATCACTGACAACACTTCATGTTAGGGGAAGGAAGTAGACATTTTCAGCACTGGCCCAGAGGATCAGTCAAGAGATGGATTGAGTTTTGAATGATGTGGCACGCAGGGCTTTGCTCCAGGCTAAGTATCCCTCAAAGGACAGGGCCAGATTGCCAGAGGTAAAGCCCTCTGACATGTGCCCGACGTTTGAATATTATACGCCTGAGAGAAGAGAAAAATGCCGCAATCACTCAGGTCAAATTTCAGCTGCTTCCCTAGTTGGCTTGTGCATATTCGGAATAAATATCAAATAAATCACTTCTCTCCTTCACAGCAAGAGGTAAGGCTGATATTTCTTGCGCAGGTGTAAGTCTGGTCCTTTGAAAAAATGTAAGAAACTGTTGAGATGAAGTGATTTATGGAATATAAAACACTTTCACTTGACCAAATAACTTCTCTTAAAGTGTGTGTGTGCGTGTGTGTGTGTGTGTGTGTGTGTGTGTGTGTGTTTGCCCAAATTTCCACCTTTGGCTTTCGAAACCTTTGGATTAAAGCAGTGTATTTTTCTATTTCAAACATAAAATTGACACAGTTTAAGAAATTTGATAACATACATATTAAATGGTGTATATCATGTACTGATGATGCGTCTTTTCATAGCTTTTGAAAGGAAAAACTTAGGAATACATATCAAAATCTAAAATAAAAATAACACTGCAAGTAACAAGATTGATTCCAGTTTTCATAATAGATACTATTACAAAAACATTGTAAAATGTAAACATTGTAAAAATTGTGAAATGAAGTATGCACCAATATTTATTACTTACAAATCAAGAAAACTATGAACAACTTTCATTACTAATGTTCATTAGTAGAAAAAAAAGGTTAAATAAACTAATTTAAAGATATATACTACAGGAATTTTTTTAAAAGTACATCCATATATTCACTTTTGAAGAAGAGTGCCAAAATAATTATTACGAGTGAGATAAAAGGCACAAAGAACAGAATACACAGTGAGATCCTTTTTTCTGTATAAATGTACATGCAGACATGCATTTGTCTATACATGCATTACAGCTAAATATCAAACTTTATGTATTTTTCATACCATAGAAATTAATAGAGTCATACCAAACTGTTCTTAGTGGTTATATATAAGAGGGGAGGATAATTAATTTTACATTTCATTTTGTACCATTTCTATTTAATGTGATTTTTTAAAGAAACTTTGTGGTTGTAATAGTGAATACCCCTCTCCCCTCATATTCACACCCTCATAACAGTGTAATTCTTTGAGCTATCAGCTATCGTAATCATATTATGCCCATTTTCCTTTTTTAAATCAATAAAAATAAGAAGCCCAAGATACCCAGGTCACCTCTTACCCTTAAATTCTCATTCCCAGACACTTTTTACATCTTCTAATCTGCCTCATTTGTCATTCTTTTCCAAATACTAAAATATTCTAACTGTACCCCTGCAATTCACAGTCCATAATCAGTAAAACGTTCTTTACTCCAATTGGTCTTTCACTTTGTACTGGAACTGAAACTTATTACTCCTGTGAAGACACTGCTTCCCCTGTAACCTTCTCACATGGTGGCTAGATACCGATTGGTACCTTCCTGGTTTCTCATCGTCATTTCTAGATAAATCTCATTGCCACTTTCATAATGTACTCATATCTACTTCTCTTGTCATCAAGTTGTACCTACACTGTCTCGCCTCGGTCTTCTGCTGATGACTCACTCCTGTTCTTTAAAATATTAACAGCTGTCTCACTGCCATTGTCTGTAGCACTCCTCCTGTCATAATGAGTGCTAATTTTAATATCCATGCAGATAATCATTTTAATACCCTAATGTATAATTCTTTCACTTCCTGCCCTTCAATGTCCTGTCCACCACCATATCTCAGCCACTCCCACCCTTTGCCATTGGAAATAACTGAAACTCCTACATCAGGCTACTTCACACTTTCACCTCCACCTCTTTACTTTTCAACTCACTCTCAGTCCTCTGGCAGTTCTTTGACCCCATTACTATATATAATTTACTAATATTATCTTACTTGACTGCTTCTACCCACTGCAAAATGTCATTTCCCTAATTAGAATATTAGATTTCTTGATATTTTATTATAATCACTTCCTTGCTTTCTTAAACTTTCTTGCTCCTATCTCACTTATGTACTCACTTGCAGAAATACTATTTTGAGTAACACCCAGTGTTCTGACTAATTTGTGCCTGTACAGTCTGATATAACTGGAGAGATATACATAACCAATAACAGCTTATAAGGGTGACATTAAATCTGCAACCACCCCCTCAGTGGAACCCTAGTGCTGCTCAATATTGTTATGCTAGTATCTAGTCCAGTCATTTGCTCACTTAAGTAGACTTCTCCTCTTAGAATTAAATGTCTATCGTAATGGCTTGTTTTTCTATATCCTTACTCTGATTTAATTATCTTGATTTTTATTTAAAAAAATGCAGAGGCAATCAGAAAACGATATTAGCATTCTGACACCATACAACTCTCGACATATCATCATTTGTACCCATATAAAGTGCCTTCCATCCTGTAAACATGAACTAATGGACACTAAGATTTGCCTGGGGCAGATCCACTTGTTCTCAAGTGGATGGTGGTTTGAGCAAGAAGTACAGAGGGTGCCAAAAAATGTATACACATTTTAAGAAAGAAAAAAAAAACTATTAAAATTGTAATACTCAATATATACTGATAACAAAAGATGAGTACAAGTCACCTGTGACTTCTGCAATTACAAGAGGTGCTCAGAGTGGTTACCATCAGCGTCCAGACTCTTCTGATTATGGCAATCTACTGCTTGAGCAACGTTGACCAAAGTGTCCACTTGTATACTTTTTTTTGGCACCCCCGGTACATCTGTGATATTGTGATTTATAATAAGAAATATATATTTGGTCTCCATCCCTATTTCTGGCACAAAATTCCTAAATCCCTTAGAATTTCCTAAGTGGTAAGAAATATAAAAGTGTCTTTTGTTATGTTAATGTGGTGACTTTTGGACCAGCACCTAAAGTTGAGGACAGGTTACCAGCAGAACAACTAGAAAGTAATCTAATCTAATAAGTAAAATGTTTCTCTGAGTTCTGTGAACTTCTCTAGCAAATCAATCAAACTTAAAGTTGGGGATTGTTGGAAACTGGTGGACAGTCTGAATCACAAGAGATAACCTGAACTTGTCCTTGGCAACTGAATTAAGGAGTGCTGGGAGGAAACGCCTTGTGGGACTGAACCCCTAACTTGTCGGATCTTATGCTTCCCCTCTCGTTCTCTCTTAACCCAGACAGGCTTTGTTTCTACCACTCTGCTCAAGTATTGATGTTTACATTGCTGCATTCAATGATCACTTCTTAGGCTACATTTTATTGAACCTATCCACACCATTTCAAAGGCTGACCTCTCTCTTTTCTTGAAACCCATTCTGTACTACTCTCTAGGGACACAATTGTTATTCTGTTCATCTTCTATGTCATTGGCTTCAGTATTTCAATCATTTAATGATTCCTACACATCTCTCTGACAATTAAGTGTTTGTGTGTTCTGACATTAGACATTTTTGATTCCCAGTTTAGATTGTGTGGTAGATTGATTGCAAAAATCTTCTCCGTTTACTGATGAAGCCATGAATCTGCTTTGTGACATTGTGGCTCTTGCCATCAAAAGGTGAGGTCTATTTCCCCGTCCCTTTCATCTGGCTTGTCATTTATAGAAGGAGACAGAAGTAATATTGTGCCAGTTCTGAGTTTGAGCCTCAGGAGACCTTGCACACTTCCACTTTCTCTTTGGGAATACTAAGCGTCACATGAACAAGGCTGGCTTACCTTGTGGAGAAAGGGAAAATGAAGAAAAAAAGAAAAACATAGCTCAATTACATTTGTTTCCCCAGATGAGTGTCTAGCAATTGTCTGATATAGAAAAGAAGCCAACCTAAAATAGCCAGTTCCTGGTCAACTTAAAAATTGATCACAGGCTTATGAACAAGCACACCCCAGATCAAATGAGTCTAGTCTAGATGAGCAGAAATTCCTAAGTGACCCATAGATATGAAAACAGTAATGAATATGTAGTTTTTAAACCACTGTATTAGGACCAGTTGTTCTAACTGCTCATGTGTAAGGAAGGGCACAATGTATGGCCAAATCCTTCAAAGTGATAGACTCCTAGGAAACTAGGGAAAAATTTATCTGCCTACAATATTTATTTTTTTCTTTAAGCCATCAGAAAACTAAAGAGTTCTTTCCTCTGCCAGGTGCTAAGACTAACTCTTTTAACAAAGAATGAGAAGGAAGGAATGAAGAAAGATTTGGGGCCACTGGAGATTAAATAATAAGATTTAAAGATGTTGTGAACTGAAACTGAGATCTTATTCTGTTCAATTCAGTGTCTGTCTTATAGAAAGCCTAGGGACTTGGTAAGAACAGGAGAGAGAGAGAGAGAGAGAGAGAGAGCGAGAGAGAGAGAGAGAGAGAGAGAGAGAGAGAGAGAGAGAGAGAGAGAGAGATAAGGAGGGAGTGAGGGAGGGGGGGAGGGAGAGAATAGATTAATTTTATATGGAGCAATAATTTAAGTTTTATATTAGCTGCAGTGATTTTTTTTTCTTCCTATCAAAATTGAATGTGAACTCTCAGGAGCAACGAGCATATCCAGCACCCAGATCTGGGTTTTATAATTTCATTTCCCGATAAAGAGACCCAAGGGCTCCTGGATGATTCTAGGACTGGCACAGAAAATATTCAAGATGAACCTATAGCTTCTGTAGTGTCAGGAAGTAAGGAAGTGCACACATACACACAAACACACATTGGCGTAAATGTGTAGGAGAATAGGAGCCAAGTGAAAAAGTCCTCAAGTGCCAAAGCTGGAAAAGTTAGAAAAAAAAAATATTGGCTTATAACCCAAAGTATAAACAAATATCTATAGGTCCCTCCTGATATAAATAACTGATTGGGTAAATAAATAAAATAAACAAATATCCCATATAGAATTCCGAATAGTTATGTACATACTCCTGTTTCAAGAAGATAGAATCCTACATAAGTGTGAGCTGCTCATAGTGACTTTTTCCGAAGAGTAAAGTATAAAAATGGAGAAAACATTACAATGGATAAATAGGACAAATACAACCTCAGCCAGGTGACCAAGTTTAATGTCAACATCGACAAGTCATGTTGGTAGAATCTACTCTTGATATATGTTATGAACATAGCATTTTACCTCTGTGATCCAGCTCCCAAAAAGTATACAACTCCAGGCTAATCATGAGAAAAACATCAGACAAACCTAAATAAGGCACATTTTAGACACTATCTGAGCAATACTTCTTAAAACTGTCAACCTCCTCAAAAATAAGAAAAAATCTGAGAAACTGTCACAATTTCATTTTGTCACAAACCAAAATGAACTTGAGGATATTAAATGTAATGTGCAAGGCTGAATAGGACCCTGGAACAGAGAAAGGACATTAGGTAAAAACTAAGGAAATAGATAAAGTATGGGCTTTATTTCCTAAGAATATATCAAAATTGGTCCATTAGTTGTGACAAATGTATTATACTAAAGTAACATGTAAATACTGGGGAAAACTGGGCGTGGTATATATGGGAACTCTTTGTACTAACTTCCCAACTTTTTAGTAAATTTAGACTTTCAAATATTAAAAGTTTATTTACAAAATTAAATGTGGAACTCAATTACATATGCAAAAGTTAAAAACAAGTTTGTTTGGTGTAAAATGAAAACGTTGGGCCTGCTACTTATCCTCCTTGGGTATCTACATGTTCTACAAATCCCCCTTAGTGGCCTGAAGTGTCTTCCATGAAACACCAGAGCTTTACATTAAGAATCCACTGCCTCAAAAAATAGAGTGACTCTTGAGATTTGTGAAATGAGTCCAATAATATTTAAATCGTAGTAGGAGAAAATTTGTAAATTTCAACACTTGTTTTTTGTTCCTCCATAGCATACATGAATACATACACGAGCACTTTACTGGCCCAGAGAAGCAGCTTAGTAGTCGGGCTAGCACTGTTCGTGTTAATTTGTATCATGAACACCCCATTATGTCCTTGCACACAGAAAAAGAAGACAGTGATAAATGGAAAGATAGAAGATAGATATTATTTTATAGGAACCCATCATCTCATAGGTGGTTAATATTTTCCTATGTGTTCTAAGAAACTGTGTAGATAAGATCGGGGATTCTTTCATTCCCCCAAATAATAAAGCCATATACATTGCTTCTAACATTCAGGAGAACATAAATCAAATATAGCACTAGAAGCATCTATATTTGGGAGTTCTACATTTTAAGATTTTACAAAAATTCCCCGATATCTTAGTTGAGAGGATTATTCTTTACTCTGTAAGATATACTGTACCATTAAAGATACATATTTCTCTTTTAGAGAGAATGACAACATGGTGTTTTGATAACAAGAAAATAACTTACATTAGATAAAGTATTTTCTGTATCCACGGTGAGCTGACTATAACAGTACATCAGTGAATGCTATCTATTAACCCAATTTGGCCTGCTGATGACAGGGAGGTATGGTGTAACATTAACAAAGACATTTCGGGATCATTTTTGGTTTTGATAATTTTGTGAGTTGGTAGAGAACTGATTAAAGTTGTAGTCTGCACTTTGATACGATATTTTCCCATTCCACCTAGGAATGAATTCAGTCCTTTCTGACTATTTTAGCATTGATATGTTCATTTAAATTTAAGAAGTTCTCAAATCGAACAAGCATATAAACAGCAGTAAAATTCAACCATAAAAAATGAATTCCCTGACAGTCATAAATGAAGCAACTGTGACATCTGAAGGGAACACATGTCCTTAGATCATTGATGACTTTCACTTCAAAATGCTGATATTTCAGTGTCATGAAAAATCTACCTGTAATGAAATATCACCCATATGTTGTTTCCAAAGGTTATTCTCTATGTTAGATTAGTTTCCTTACTTTTTCTTTTAGTAAAATGGATCAAAGGACCAACTCAAGGAGAAATAAAAAGAAAAGCACTTGAATCTAATATTTTCATGGGTTTTCTTTTTGACTTTTTAAAAAATTTATTGGAGTGACAGTTGTTAGTAAAATTACATAGATTTCAGGTGTACAATTCTGTATTACATCATCTATAAATCCCATTGTGTGTTCAACACCCAGAGTCAGTTCTCCTTCCATCACCATATATTGGATCCCCCTTACCCTCATCTCCCATCCCCCACCCCCTTACCCTCTGGTAACCACTAAACTATTGTCTGTGTCTATGAGTTTCTGTTTCTCATTTGTTTGTCTTGTTCTTTTGTTGTTTTTGGTTTATATACCACATATCAGTGAAATCATAGGGTTCTCTGCTTTTTCTGTCTGACTTGTTTCGCTTAGCATTATACTCTCAAGATCCATCTATGTTGTCATAAATGTTCCTATATCATCTTTTCTTACTGCTGAATAGTATTCCATTGTGTATATATACCACAACTTCTTTATCCATTCATCTATCAAAGGACATTTTGGTTGTTTCCATGTCTTGGCCACCGTAAACAAAGCTGCAATGAACATTGGAGCACACGTGTCTTTATATATAAATGTTTTCAGATTCTTTGGGTAGATACCCAGGAGAGGGATTGCTGGGTCATATGGTAATTCTATTCATAATTTTTTGAGGAACCTCCACACTGCCTTCCATAAGGGCTGCACCAGTCTGCATTCCCACCAACAGTGTATGAGGGTTCCTTTTTCTCCACAGCCTCTCCAACACGTGTTACTATTTTTCTTGTTGATGATAGCCATTCTGACTGGGGTGAGGTGAAACAGGCTTAGAATTTGATCATTTCTTATTTGATCAGAGTATTTGGTGCCCTTTGAAGGACGTGAAGGGAACTGTATTGTTGTAGCATCAATAGGATTTGATTCCCAACTTCATTATAACAAAAATGAAAGAAAAAAATCCACTTTTACTGTGCATTGAATATTTATGTTTTATATAAACACATTTAATGTGTTTATATAAAATAAACACAGATATGTATGTACACATATATAATTTTAATCTAAAATATCTCATAACTGCTTTTGGGAAAACAGATGCAATTCATTATGAAAAAATAATTGAAATAAACAATTGAATTAAAAATTAAGTATATGTGATAGTATTCATTCTTTTATGAATATTTTTAATTAAATCATGTTAATGTCTCTAACCATATAAGTGATAAACAACATCTCTTGACAATGATTTATTACAGTAGTTTTCTTAAATAATCACTTAAGTACTATAATATATGTATTAAATCTAGCAATTGATTTTTTTAAAAAACTTAAAACTCAGGCACTAATTCTTAAGTCAGATTGTTAAATATAAATCTGATTGCTTGGGTTCTAAGGCACTCCCTGGATCATAGTTAGGTATGTTGGAGGGAAATAAAATAGTTTAATATCCAAGAATACCTAAAAATATAAAACAATGTAGTTATATTTCAAATGTGTTTTTACCTGTGTAAATACTTTATCATTTTAACTGACTTACAAATGCCTCAAGGCTTATATTTTTGAATTAGATGTTTAACTATTTCTCATAGTGTGATAAATATCATGAAATATACATATATGGGTACAACTTGAGCTCTTACAGCTTACAATATACTGCAGAATGTATTTTATTTCTCTATTGTATCTAGGATTCATGTATAATATAGAATATCCATATTAAAAATAAGACAACTTTGGTAACTTTGTTTGTATAAGTTTATCAGCTCATTTCATTAGAAACACATGGCTACTATGGCCTTATTGAAATATTCGAAGCTCTTCATTGGCAGCAATTTAGATATTAAAGAAAGCCCACTAGATGTTGGGTTACCGGTGATAGTCTACTTTAGGGATTTTGCTGCAGTAAATAATATTGCTGGGAATATTTTATCTCAGTGTATTATAATTTTGCTTTATTGCTTTATTTCTTAGAAGGAAAAATGATTTTTAGAGATCCACTTAAATTTTACTTTTTTGCCGAGTGCTGTTAAAAACCTGTAGTTGTCATTTTTCTTCATCTCATGATGTATTTGAACATTGGTACAATAGTCTCCCTTTATTCATGGTTTGCTTTCTGTGGTTTTAGTTACCCATGGCCAGACACAATCAGAAAACATAGTGGAAAATTCCATAAATAAATAGTTCAATAAACAAACAATCTGATTTAAGAAGTTCTCAAATCGAACAAGCATATAAACAGCAGTAAAATTCAACTATAAAAAATGAATTCCCTGACAGTCATAAATGAAGCAACTGTGACATCTGCAGGGAACACATATCCTTAGATCATTGATGACTTTCACTTCAAAATGCTGATATTTCAGTGTCATGAAAAATCTGCCTGTAATGAAATATCACTACAGGTAAATAAATAAGTTTTAAATAAATAAGTTTTAAATTGTGCTCTATTCTGAGTAGCTAGCGTGAGGACATCTCATGTGGTTTTGTGCTGTCCAGCTTCATCCCACCCAGGACATGAATCCTCTCCTTTGTCCAGTGTCTTCACGTTGGTGAGTCAGCTCTCTGCCTGTTAGCCAGTTAGTAGGTATTGTAGTTATCAGATCCACTGTGGTGGTATCACAGTGCTTGTGTTCAAGTAAGCCTCATTTTACTTCATAGTGCAAGAGTAGTGATGCTGGCAATATGGATACGCCAAAGAAATGCAGTGAATTGCTTTCAATAAGTGAAAAAGTGAAAGTTCTCAATATAACAAAAGGAAAAAATGTGTATTGTATGCTGAGATTGCTGAGATCTATGGTCAGAGTGAATCTTCTCTTTGTGAAATTGTGAAGAGGAAAAAGGTTCATGCTATTATAGTTTGCTGAGAGAGACCACATGTATATAACTTTTATTACAGTATATTGTTATAGTTGTTCTATTTTATTATTAGTTTATTGTTGTTCATCTCTTACTGTGCCTAATTTATAAGTTAAACTTTATCATAGGTATGTCTGCTCTAGGAAAAAGCCTATGTATGACTCGGTGCTATCTGTGGTTTCCGGTATCCATATTTCTGGGAATAAGGGGGTGGTGACTATCACTCAGAATGAATTTGATACTAAATGGAAGGTGACAATGATGTGATCTTATGCTTTGTTCACTTAGTTTTTTGAAAGGAGAACTAAAGTATTTCTTTTTATTATTATAATTTTTAATTTGATTTGCTTTCTACTTTAAGATATTTTTAGAGAGTTCTTAAATAATTAAAAAATTTTAAAAAATTAAATTTTTTTAATTTTAAAAAATTAAAAAATTGTTCTTAATCCCTTCCAGTCCATTCTTTATTCAGACATAAGTATTATTGTGTTGTAGGATGGCTTTTTTAGGGTCTTCTTACCTTCATCTGTTAGTGCTATAAGTTACTAAATTAGGGTAATAGACTCTATGTGACCTCATTAAATCTATAGACATGATTAAGTTAATTTTTCTGCCTTCTCTCCTAGTACAAGAAAAATATAAACATACAAAGTGGGTAACATGTGTTTTATAGATAGTTTGTCAAAAATCTTAGAAACAAATTTAGATAAAACAATGATCAAGAACAGAGTTGTAATAAAAAACAATAAGTGTTAGCACAATGTGGAAAAATGGGAACTCTCATATATTGCTGTTGAGAATGCTTTGTGCAGTTCTCTGTAAAATCGTTTGGAAATTCTTCAATATGTTAAACACAGAGTTACCATGTGACTGAGTAATTCCACTCCTATGAGTACACAAGATAAATTAAAACATATCTTCACAAGTCAACTTGTACATAAATGTTCACATTATTCCTAATAAGCAAAATCTGGAAAAAACACAAATTTCCATCAACTGATGAATCAATCATTAAACAAAATGAAGATATTCATTTTTTGTACAGTATTTGGTAATGAAAGAGAGTGAAATACTGATACATGCTACAACATAGATGAATTTCAAAATTAGTATGCTAAATGAAAGAAGTTACAAAGGACTACCTATTGTGTGATTCGTTTATATAAATTGTGCAAAATAGGCAAATATATAGACAGAAAATAAATTAGTGCTTGCCTAAGGCTTAGGGGGAAGAATGGAGGAGATGATTAGGAGTGAATATTAACATCTATTAGGCTTCTCTTTGAGGAGGTAAAACTATTCTAAAAATCGATCGACTATGTGGTTCCACAATATTTTGTAGTTGCCCCATGGATGTCTGGATCAATCTCATACTCAAAATTAGTTTATGTGTGAAGACTGATTATGCCACATACACCAGGTGTTCAAAAAAAAGTTTATTACTCATATGATAGGACTGCCCAGAGAGAGCAGGGCTGGCACATGCTAGTTCAGGTGACAAAACTGAAGAGAGACAAGTGACTTTCACCTTTATTGTGGCTAGGAGGTGGAGCCAGAGCAAGGGTTCTTGCTCACAGGCCAAGATTTCCTTGCTTCAAACTTTGAACCCTTGCCGATGGAGGATAGGTAAGGGCTAGGCAGTTGCCTTGTCTATGTGTGGGAAAAAGGGGTAATGTTTGAAAGCTTTCAGATCAAACATCCAAAATGGAGTCTTTCTCTTTATTACACACAACTCTGTAAGTATACTAAAACCAACTGAGTTGTACATTTTAAATGGGTGAATTTTATTGCATTGTATTATATCTCAATACAGCTGTTGAAGTAAAACAACAACAACAGAAAAAAACACTGGCAAACACAATGTTGGCTAAGAAGTGGAACAAACAGAAATCTCCTATGTTGCTGATAGAGATATAAAATGATAAAACTACTTTATAAAAAGTTTTGAAAGTATCTTTAACTTGAAACATCAACTTACCATTTGAGCAAGCAATTCCATTTTTAGGTATTGTAAATCTAAGAGGAATAAAAAACACAATCATATTAAGAACTCATACAAGAACCTTCATAGGATCTTTACTTATAATAAACCAAAACTCCAAACAATCCATGACAGGGGAATGCATATGCAAATTGTGAGATACACACACAATGAACCAAAATACTGCCACCTGCAACAGTATGAATTTATTTTTTAACATTATGTTGCATGAAAGGTGCTAGAGTTGTATGATTCAACTTCTGTTACATTCTTGAACTGGCAAAACTGATCCATAGTGAAAACAATCTGTTGGGAGGGATGGACAGGGCCACAGGGGAATTTCTGGAGTGATAGACATGTTCTATAGCTAGATAGGTTTTGGGGTTAAATAAGTGAATTAATTTGTCAAATTTATACAGTTTAAATATATAAAATTCAATACACATTAATTTTACCTAAAAACAAGACTATACAATAGTAATCATTAGAGAGGGGGGATGGAATTGGGGTCGGGATTGAAGATTTAACAGTATTGAGCTATTGAAGGTAGGAAGTGGATATGTGACGTTCAGGATATCATTTGGTTTCTTTTGTATAAGTTTGAAATTTTCCATAACCAGAGGTTTTTCAAAAGAGTTTCATGGGCAAGAATAATGACCATGGCTGAGAGATCATAGAAGTCTCAACCAAGGAAAATTATATGGCAGACCAGTTCTCTTTGACTGAGAATGTTGGCTCACTCTAGTGAATTAAAGACTGTAGAGACTTTATCTTTGTGATAGAAAGCTGCAAAGGATTAAGCACTCGATGAGGAGAGCTTATTCAGATAATGCCATGATAATATATACCTAAAAATGATTAATGTACTTGACAGGGGACACAACATTCCCCCATAAACATGACGTATTGCTACGAGATGTTGTAGTTTATGGCCCTACATACGTTTGTACATTTTTTATAAGAATCTATTTAATGTGTTTTACTGTTTCTAATTGCATAAACTTGTGAAATACCTAAGATTTCAGTTTTTAATTCATAAGACTATATTTATGAACTGTTGTAGATTCAAAATATCAGGTGTTTTCTCATGCATATATACAGAGAGTCATCCTTTAGGAATTGACAAATGTTTGACTCATGATATCTGCTTCTGTTGAATTGTTTTGAAATTATAGGTTAAATGCATTATTCAGGACTGTAGCATAAACTTGTTGCATATTTAAGTCTGGTTATGAATTTCTAATTATCAGGTCAATTCTATACTAAATTGTATTTTCTCTTTTTCTTGTTGGATGGTAACTACAATATTTGAAAAGTCAGTATCATGCAGCAAGTAAAATATAAAGGTATTGCTTTAGAAAGCTTATCATTCATAGTTTCACATAATTCTTTTAATATTTTAGTTTATATATTTTCTTCAAAATTCAAATAAATATATTTTACTCTAGTATAGATGTAAATATGTGCTCTGCAGTTTAAACCAGGTGTTTTGTGTATTTGCATGTATATCATTATTTTTGCTGTTATTATTGTTATTATTTTATTTTTGAAGGATCAATGGCTATGAGGAGTATAAGATGAAAAGAGCTCATTATTCAGGCTTCTCTATAACTAGCAGTTCATTCTCATATAATCCATCAAGAAAATCAATGCAAATTTCCATAACTTTTCATTCCAAGCAGATTGGTAAGTAGAATCAAGATAAGGTTAGGCCTTAAATTTGTAATCATGTAGGTCAGGTGGTATAGTTAAATCACTAAATTGTGACAGTTTAAAAAATATTTGTAAATAGGGTCTTCAAAATTCAGAATTATAAATAATAGAAAGTAAGATCATATCTTTTAAAATAAAGAACAAGGATGAAAGTGCTGGTCAATGTCAACACATACCCCACCTGCAACACAGAAATGATTTTGTTTTAAGAAAATATGGCTCCTCAGTTTTACTCAGTTATCACCTTATCGTTGCTCTCAACCCTTAACTCTCAAAGGTCCTGCTCTACTAGCCTGACAGTTGTCAATGACTACAGAAAAATCAAGATGAGCCCTCACATGGCTTTTGGGAAATTACCATCAGTTCCTCTACCACAATGGCTGTTCTTCCTCAATTTTCTTTACTGACTTTGCTTTATCACGTTGACAGTTCACAGCTTATACCCCAGATGTTCTCTCCTCTTTCTTTATTCTCACCTTTGAAGTTTGCATCCAGTTCTTGGCTTTAAATATCCTTTGTGCTGATGACTCACAAATGATGTCTATCTCTCCTTGAACTTCAGATATGTATATACCTGCCTACTTGATATCTCTCTTTTAACATACAGTGGATATCTCTAACCTAACAAATGTCTCCCCATTTTTTTTATTTCCCACTTTAAATATGCTCCTCCTCATTCCATCTAGCTCAGAAAAGTGATACTTCATCCTTCCAGTTACTTAGAACAAGCAACTGGGAGCCACTTACGATTTATCTTTCCCTCATATTTCATATTTAGTCTGTCTAGTGCTGACGCTACCTGCAGAGTATGAAGCTTTCTTACCCATTCCTATTCTATCATCTGGTTCCAAGTTTGGATTACAATTGTTTTCTATTTACTTCCTTCCCCTGAATTCTTTCTACTCTTTCTACCAATCCATTCTTTAAGTATTATTGGTATACAGTCTTATACTGGTTATATTAGTTTCAGGTGTACAATGTAGTAATTTGACATTTTTTATACCGTACGAAGTGATAACCCCACTAATTCTAGTAATCATTCCTCCATTTTTCACACAGAAACTAGAATGACCGTTTGAAATGCTAAGCAAATAATGTCACCTCTGTGCTCAAATCTCTCCAATGACATCTCATTGCATTCAAGGTTTAGGCCAATATTCTTACAATGCCCTTCAAGTCCTATTATGCATGGGCCCTCATTATTTCTACAAACTCAGTTTCTATTGGTGTAACCATTATGCACTGGATTGCACCTAGACGGAATTATTTGAAGCTCCATGAGCATGATAAGAATTGTTCTACCTCTGTTGTAGTTGCACATAATCAAAAATGCTATTTTCTATACCTCTATCTTTAAGTTTTTCATGTCTCTGTTCAAATATTACCTTATAATTTAAAATTTTCTCTTATACTCTATTTAAGAAGAAATCCTTCCTCAACCTTGTCAAGGTGTCAGTTCTTCCCAACTTGGTCTATGGATTCAATGGAACTCCAATCAAAATCCCAGGAAGTTGTTTTAGGGATATTGACAGAACTGATTGTAAGTTTATATGGAGAGGTAAAAGATCCAGAATAGCCCACATTATATTGAAGGAGAAGAACAAAGTCAGAGGACTGATGCTACCCAAATTCAAAACTTACTGTAGAGCTGCAATAATGAAAACAGTGTGGTGTTGGTGAAAGAATAGACAGATAGATCCGTGAAACAGAACAAAGAGCCCAGAAATAGATTCCTATAAATAGTCAACTGATCTTTGACAAAAGAGCAAAGGCAATATAATGGAGCAAAGATAGACTCTTTATCTCTTCAACAAATGGTTCTGGAACAACTAGACATCCACATGCAAACAAACAAACAAACAATCTAAACACAGACCTTATATCCTTCAGAAAAATGAAGTCAAAATGGATATTGGCTTAATGCAACATGTAAAACTATAAAACTCCTGGAATACAACATAGGAGACAACTTAGATGACCTTGGGTATAGTATTGCCTTTTTACATACAAAACCGGAAAAAAAAATCCATGAAAGAAAAATTGATAAACTGAACTTCACTAAAATGGAGAATTTCTGCTCAATGAATACCAATGTCAAGAGAATGAGAAGACAAGCCACAGACTGGAAGAAAATATTTTTTAAAGACACATCTGGTAAAGAATTGTTACCCAAAAAAAAAAAAAAAACTTAAAAGACAACAATAAGAAAACAAACACCCTAATAAAATAAAGAGAGGGAGGAGGGCAAAGACCTTAACAGACACCTCACCAAAAAAGATATACAGATGGCCAAGAAGCATATGAAAAGATGAATGGGTAACATGACATCATATGTCATCAGGGAAATGCAAATTAAAACACCAGTGAGATACCACTACATGTCGATTAGAATGGCCAAAATCTGGAACACTGACAACAGCAAAGGTGGTGAGGATATGAAGTAACAGCAACTGTCTTATATTGCTGGTGGGACTGCAAAATGGTACAGCCACTTTGGAAAGCAGTTTTGGGATTCTTACAAAACTAAACATACTCTTACCACGCAATCCCTCAAACATGCTACTTGATAGCTACTTACCTAAAGGAGTTGATACTTAGGCCAACAAAAAACACTGCACATGGACATTTATAGCAGATTTATTCATAATTGCCAAAACTTGGAAACAATCAAGATGTCTTCATCTTGGAGAAATAAACTGTGGTATGTCCAGAGAATGAAATTTTATACAGTTCTAAGAAGAAATGAGCTAGCAAGCCATGAAAAGACATAGAGAAAACTTAAATGCATATTACTAAGCAAACAAAGCCACATACTTCTATATATTCTGTGATTCCAACTATATGGCATTCTGGAAAAAGCTCTTCTATGGAGTCAGTGAAAATATCAGTGGTTGTCATATTTCACAAGTCTTTCTAAAGTTAACCCCTGTCCCTTTAAAGGTAGGGGATCTTCTTGTCCTCTTTCTCTTATAAATTATAGGATTATAGTAACATGATGGTTCTTATTTGAGTGAAATAAAATTTTGTGAGCTAGTTAGACAATAATGTGATTGTGGATAGAATACAGGTATGTATGTATGTGTGTATGTATGTATGTATGTATGTATGTACTTAAAATTGAGCTGTGTACTAACTCAGCTCTTTCACTTAATATCTTTGAGCTTCAGTTTTCTTACTGTCCTGAATGAGGGTAATAATACCTGCATTACAAGGCTGTGGTGAGATATTTTAGTTTTCTAATGCTATATAATAAATTACCTCAACCTTAGTGTTTTAAGGCGATACAAGTTTGTTATCTCAGTTTGTGTGGGTCAGAAGTCTGGGCATCATACCATGGATTCTCTGCTCATTTCTAACAAAACTGAAATCAAGGTATTGTCCGGGCCTGAGATTCTCATCTGAATCTCTGGTTCCTCTTCTCATTCAGGTTGTTGGCAGAATTCATTTCCCTGTAGTTGTAGGGCTGAGGTATCTTTCTTCTTGCTGGTTGTCAGTTGAGGTTCACTCTCGGGTCCTAGAAGTTAACCTCAGCTCTTAGCTGCATGCCCCTCTCCATAGGTTTGTTTCCAACACGGCTATTTGCTTTCACCTTGTCCAGCAGGACAGTGTGTGTTGCTGCTTGTCTCATTTAAGGACTCACTTGAATAGGTCAAATTTATTCGGGATAATCTCCCTTTGAATTAACTCAAATTCGAGTGATGAGGGACCTTCCTTACATCCACCATATCCATTTTACCATTTATGTAATATAATCATGGGACTAATATCCATCATATGCAGAGGTCACACTCCCACTCAAGGGGAGGGGTTATACAAGGGCAGGAGTCACTAGTGGTCATCTTAGAATTCCGCCTACCACATGAGAATTAAAAAGAGTTATTATATATGAAGTCTTTCCCCATGCTTTAATTCACAGAAGGTGCTGGATAAGGGAGATCTATTATTATTTTCCTGGTTTTTAACTTCTAGATACATAAATGTGTTCATACATTTGGGAGTAGCTTGTATTTTTGTGATATTTATAATTTAGAAAAAGTGCTGATTACACAGATCTCATAAAAGCATTCTAAAGTCTTGAATTAAAGAAGACACTAATAAAACATGTGAAATACCTGTTCTATTTTACCTCCATTTTAACTGACTATTTCTTCACTTGAGAAATTTGCCCATCATGTTCCCTAAGGGACTGAGAAAATTGTACTTGTTAGATGTTGCAAAAGGAAACTTTCATGGCCTTCAAGTAAAACTACATTATTTATTATCAGATCAATGTTCTCTCAGTTTTGCTCGTAAGTAGATATACTGATTTAATCTTAAAATCAGTCAGGTGAGCTGAATTTTGCCTTGGGATATAGGATAAGGAATGCATCTTACTTTACTAGTATATTTGAAGTCAAGCTCATTGAAGAAAATATTCAGATTTTCAGCAATCATTAACAATATCCCTGTGCTTCTCTGGCCAGTATAATTTTACAAAAAATAAAAATTTAATTGAAATTATTCTTATATACATTGGCCATGAAATTTTGGCAAACACATCTCAAGGTAAAGTTGGAAATTATTACTTCAGCATATAAGCTAATACTATTAATTCTATATTTGTGGATATAAAAACCTCCTATTACATACCTTCTCTCATAAAATACTCAGCTTTTGAAAATAGCAGTAAATTTTTTAATATCATCAACTTATTAATACTGCATGATAAAAATGTGGTAACTTCATAAAAGCACTCATAGGTAGACTGTCAATAATGTTTATAAGCTAGAATTAAGACAATTCTCATATAAAATACAGGAAAGGAAAAAAATAGGGTCATTTGGAAAGACTACAAAGTAAACTAACCAATCTCTGCAAGTGTCACATCCCATTTGGGCAAAAGAGAATACTTTGTTCTCAGTAGAAGGATACATCTGATTAAGGTACTATTCTTAGTCAATGTGATGACCCAGCTGCCTCTCTGAGCACCACCCCAATCCTGTACCCACATCCTCTAATCTCCACTATTAGAGCCACATGACTACCATATCTAGGATAAGTTATTTCTTGAGATAATGTCACCAATCTAATGGTTATTTTAAAATATGGGTGACCATTATTTGCTTCCTGGTTTAGTTTCAGTTGAACTTTGCTTTTGCTCCTATTACTGTCATTTTCATTATATTCTCTACCCTAACATCATTTGGAAGTGTTTTCCTGCCTGGAAGTTCCATCCTTCCTTTTAAGAAGTAGAAATATTCACCGCATCCAAACACTGAATACCTACTTCCCTGGATTTTTGTGCCATGGTTTTACTATGTGCCACTAAAGAACCTCTCATTATCTTTTGCTAAACCTAATAATCTCCAAATCCTATACTTCTTTCCATAATCACCATTATTTCCAAATACTACTGTGTTTCTCTGAAAATAAGACGTAACCGGACCATCAACTCCAATGCATCCTTTGGAGCAAAAATTAATATAAAACCCAGTCTTTTTACTATAAGACTGGGCATATAATATAATATAATATAATATAATATAATGTAATATAATATAATATAATATAATAAATACCAGGTCTCATATTAATTTTTGCTCCAAAAGATGCATTAGAGCTAATTGTCATGCTAGGTCTTATTTTTGGAGAAACATGGTATACTGCCTTCTATTGCATGCAAGTAGATTTGATATTTGTTTTTGTATATTTAGATTTCCAGTATTGGCTTTACTTAAACTAAACATGTTTTCCTCTTTCTGAATGCAATTTCTAATAACCTAATCCCAAAACTGAATACCTTATATATTACAGCAATCGATTTACAAAATGTCTGTAGATTTTTATGAGATTAAAAAAGTCTGGAAAAACACTAAGAATGTGACAAAGAGTCATCTCCTTTTGACATATTTACTCTATAATTGCTCATATTTACTGATTTTTCCTGATGATATACACAATACAACACAAGAATATTTTAATTTTCTTAAATTATAATTATCAGAAAGTTTTTATATGAGATTTTTTAAAAAGTTTATTGGAGTGACAATTGTTAGTAAAGTTGCACAGGTTTCAGGTGTACAGTTCTATAAGATATCCATCTGTATATTACATTATGTATTCACCACCCAGCGTCAATTCTCCTGTATAAAATTTAAACAAAACTAGAACTACTTCAAAAGATAGGACCTTTAAAATATACTATTTTCTGCATTACTGTTTCCTTCTCCAGCCTTGACAAAAGAAGTCTATTTTGTCAATTTTATTGAAGAATAATACTCATATGCCAGCATATATTTATCAAAACTGTAGAGTTAATATGCTTTATAATAAGTATCTAGGATATTTTTCCCCTCAACTGCAACAAAACAAAAATTACTTGAAATCCAGAAGTCCACCTTGAGCTCCTTTCCATTCTCTACCCCTGGGCCAAGGATAACCACAATCCTATTTCTAATGGCACACATGAATTTCGTCTATTTTTGAACTTCACACAAGTGGAATTAAACAGTATATACTCTTGTTTCTGTCTTCTTTCACTTAAGATATGTTTGTGGATCATTCTTACATATGAGTATAGTTGTATTATGTTTATTCTGTTTGTAACGTTCTGCTTTATTGACATATTACAATATACTTATCCATTCTAGGGTTCACAGATATCTATTTAATTTTTGCTCATTATTAAAAATAATTCTTCTATGAACAACTTGTGTGTTTTTGTTGTGACATAGGGGTTAAGATTTTTTTTTAAATTTGTTTTCAAATAAATAGCCAATTAACCTGGAATAACTGTATGTACTTTAGTATCACCTGTACCGTGTTTCCCTGAAAATGAGACCTAGCCAGACAATCAGCTCTAATGCATATTTTGGAGCAAAAATTAATATAAGACCTGGTCTTATTTTGCTATAATGTAAGACCGGGTTTTATATAATGTAAGACCGGGTTTTATATAACGTAAAAAAATAATGTAAGACCGGGTTTTATATAACGTAAGACCTGTAATAATTTTTGCTCCAAAAGACACATTAGAGCTGATTGTCTGGCTAGGTCTTATTTTGGGGGAAACAGGGTATAATCAAAAAGATGACAGGTATGTATCTGGGCTCTCAATTCTAGACCTTTTTCTATTTTTCTATTCTTGTACAAATACCAAACTGTTTATATAATTAAATAATCTTGATATAATTAATCATACTCATATTCTTCTTCTTTAAATTTACCTGTATTTCCATGTGTTAAATAATAGAACCAGGTTGTCAATTTCTAAAGGCATAAAATTATTCTGATGTTTTGACTGGAATTGTATTGAATAGAAAAATCAATTTAGAAATAATTGATACTTTTACAATACTAAGTTTTGCAATTCATAGATATAGCATATTCTTCTGTTTAGGTCTTTTTACATTTATTTCTATAATAGATTGTTTTAGTGGAAGGGTCATGCACATCTTTTAAAAGTTTAATTTCTGGATTTTTATGTATTCAGTGTTATTTTAAATGACCTCTTGGTGTTATTTACATGTATGAGACTTTTATTTTGTTTTTTCTAATTATTATGCCCTTTAATTTTATTTTAATTTTCTTTATCACACTGTTTAAAACTTCTAGTACAATATTGTTTTAAAGTGACTACTGAGGGCATTATTATTTCATTTCTGATGTCTGGGGGTATATTAGAGTTTTCCAGAGAAACAACCAATTGGATATATGATGATATATATAGAGAAAGGACATTTGTTATAGTAATTGACACATGGGTTTATAGAGTCTGAGAAGTGCCAGAATTTTCTGCCTGCAAGCTGGAGAACTGGGAAAGCCAGTGGGGTAATTCAATCTAAGTGTGAAGGTCTGCCAGGTGGTATATTCCTTTTTATCTACAGGGTATTCCCAAACTTGTTTGCTTTACAACTCATTGCAACATTTGAAACTTCATTTAGTCTTTCTTTTAGAATGAATCTTTGTGTTTAATTGACTGTGTTTACATGGTCTATCATAATGACATTTCAATTTCACGTATTTGTGTATTTGCTATATGCATGCTAGTTTGATTTTAAACTAGAGAGTTTGTATCTGAGGACCAGTATTTTGTAGTGTGTATCAATATTTCTTGGCATTCCATAGAAGCAGAGAATAGAATTATCTGGGGGTTGCCAGGGGGTGGGAATGAGGAAAATTTGGAGTTGTTGTTCACTGTGTATAAAGGTTTAGTTTTGCTAGATGAATACATTCTAGAAATCTGCTATGTCCATAGTGCTTATAGTTAAAATTACCATATTGTACACTTCAACATTTGTTATGAGACTATATACCACATTATGTGTTCTTACCACACACATATACACATACACACAAAGACAAAAAATGAAGGGGCACAAGGACTTTTGGTAGTGACAGATATGCAGATTGTCTTGATTGAGGTCATAATGTCAGCAATGTATGTCTACTATATCCAAACTCATCAAATTGTATGCATTAAATATGTGAATATTTTGTACATCAGCATCAGTTATCTTAAGAAAGTTGTTAAAAACAAACAAAAAATATTCCTTGGTGTTCAAAAAGAATTTGCTAATATGCTATAAATATGCATGAGGAACTCTGAATAGTTAAATATAAATATTAGCTAACTGAACTTACTAATTAAACAAATAAATAGGATAGTCTTCTCTTTGAGATCCAATACTTGATTTGTAACTTTCAAGTTTTCACACAAAAAAAGGAAATAGAAAGTCTTTTCAATATGACAAGTTCACTTTTTAAATCCTGTAACTAGTATAGCTTAATATATTCTTAACTTTTTAAATTTTAAAGATATACCGTGTTTCCCCCAAAATAAGACCTAGACGGACAATCAGCTCTAATGCATCTTTTGGAGCAAAAATTAACAGAGATATATAGCATATGTATAACATTATATCATATAAAACTCGGTCTTTTATTATAGTAAAATAAGACCGGGTCTTATACTACTTTTTGCTCCAAACAACGCATTAGAGCTGATTGTCCAGCTAGGTCTTATTTTCGGGGAAGTAGGGTAGAAGTAAATAATGTATTTATTTTAGGTTATAACATAAGAATTCTGGATGTTAATAATATTACTTAAATGTCAACTTTCCAATTAGGGAAATAACCAATATAATTGGTTGGCTTTGCTACTGAAACTGGGTAATATTTTTTAAAGCTATTTTCTGAAAAATTGTAAGGAAAATATAAAGGAAAATGTAGCTATCATAAGTCAATAAGGGAAATGATGATGAACAACTCAATAGAAAAAAATAGGTATAGGGTAAGAGCAAATCACTCAAAATAAAAAAAAAAGCGAAGAAATTAAATTTTCTCATAAACATGTGAAGAGAATGTCCAACCTCACAAAAATTACAGCGTTTGTTTTGGGACTGGAAGTACAATGAGTGAATTACTATTGCAGACTGGAGAAAAGAGGAGTTATTTTATGTATTGATAGAACAATTGCAAGTGTTGCCATTGGTTACTTGGGAGATAGAAAATCCACTCCACGAACTTGTGGATCTGACTAAGGTTTTGAGGCAGAATGTTGAAAATGTTGAATTGTAAGATATTGCAGGAGAAATATGAGATAAAAAAATAGCTCTCATTTTCAAGAAAATGTTCAATAACTTGTTGGATTGGAAAATAAAACTGTTTCTCGTTTCCAACACTTCCAGCCAGCAAACATTTCTCAAAGTAAGAAAGGCCTCAGGGCAAATAACTCAAATGTAGGGTGTGCTCTAAGAACTCAGAAATTTAAAGACACTGCTTCACAGACCCTCTCATCAATAGATAGAATTTAGTGTACAGGAATAACTGAACGAAGGATTTTATTATCTACATTTATTTATCTTGAAAGCAAGCATAAAGTTTCTGGACTGTATATCAGATTTGTTATTGCTCAATAACTGCGTCTGTTCCTCATACCTCATTCTCTCCCTTAGGGCGACAGGATGAGAGCAGATGGACCCTATGTATAGAGAGGATCCACACTAGAGAAGAAGTCTGAAATTATGGATTTCAGAGCTTACACAAAAATTGCTGCACAGCAGCTCCTCTTCTCTTGAGAGAGGGGGAGATGTCCTTATCTTGTTATTGTAAAGGAATTCTCCCTTGGAAAATAGAGGGAGGTCCCTAAAATGTTTCCAATACTTTGGAAGGCAAACAAATGCATGGCTCTGGGAAAAATAAACCTGTAACTCTCTGCGAGTCTCCAAGTTGCAAGGCATGCTTGCCATTCAAACATCCTTTAACCCAGGTTGTCAAGATTTTTTACTCAGAAAGCCCTGACCATTAGGAAACATAAAAATATTGTCCCTAAAGTTTTCTCCTTTGTTTTTCCTGGTAAAGTTTATGTCAAATTTTCCATTTATATGCCACTGCATCGGCCATTCTGATTACTCTTACCATCAGGGGATAGGACCAATCTGTTTTGTCTTATGTAGCATTTACGGAGGCTATTAATACAGAACTCAGAGTTGTAGTCTGAGATCACCCAGCAGTTTTGATCCTAGCCATGCCCCCGCGGGGGTCTCAGATTCAGCCAGCTAAACACATTTCATTAACTTTCAGGGTCTACCTTCAAAAGCCTGGTGGCTTGACCTGTCCACCTGGCCCAAGGCATTAACCCAAATACAGTAGGATATTTTCGTAATTTGCACAGACTTCACCTTGCCCTACAAAGAGAATGTCTAGGGCATTAACCCAAATACAGTAGGATATTTTAGTAATTTGCACAGACTTCACCTTGGCTTACAAAGAGAACGTCTAGGGCAAGTGCCACCCATGACAAACCCGGCTCCTCGGTTGAGGCTGATCTGAATGCCTTCAAGGGCAAAGGTACTCATTTATCACTTCAGTTCAAGTTAGGGACAGATTTCATATTACTCTTTCTAATGAAATAACTCCCACTGTAGGCAAAACTGCCCCCAGAGTATGCATCTGAGGTGTCGCTTAAATACTTGAATGTTTCTGTTTACTCCTAGGTACAAATTACAGCTACATAGTTCAGAAGACTGGAATAGCTACAGCATATATTAGGGGGTTGAGTTTAATTAAACATGCCTGGCATAGACCTATGACTTCAGGGGAACCTTTGAATTGAAGCCCCTCAAATAGCCAGTGGCTTTGGTTTTACTTCAGGCATTAGAGCTGGGGATAAAATTTTCTTTACAAGGGTTTGGGACCACTTTTTTGTGTAAAGACAAGATAACTGCTGGGACAGAAGAGTTCCATTTTTTAACATACCAAGTTCATTTGACAAGCAAGGCACTAGTTTTGTCTTGTAATTACTTTTCACCCAGAAATGGATATTCAGGCTGGAGAATCACGAGGCCTCCATGGGTAAAGCATTTAATTTCAGGAAGAGCTCAGTAGTAAGTTTTCCAAAGAGGCATTGTTTTAGTAATAGTAGCCATCTCCAACACTCCCAAAAGGAGGACCTCTAGCTGGAGGCTGTTTTCCTCTGTATGCTGTCTCCCTTTACATACCACTTTTTTTTTTGGTGGTAAGAGGTCAAAGACAGCAGCTTTTTTCTGACTAAGGGCTCTCCAAGGTAAGAGACATCAGTGCTATATCCTAACACACCCACTGGTGGCAAACAGTAGGGAACTTTTCCCCAGTAAAGTACTTCTCTATCTCCAGATTTTTCCAGTTGAGATGATCCACTCAGATATTGTGAGATGGAGAATAACAAGCATATTACATATATCAATTTCTACCAAGCATCCGTATACAGAAGAAACAAAACAACACAGAATCTTTTTAATCTTCTTTGTTTTCTTCAATACACATTTGCTCAAGCAAACCTCTAGCTGTTGGTCAGCATTTCAAAAATTAAAATCACAGCTGCCAGTTATCTCCCAGCTGGGAGTCTGGGAATGCTGGAATGGGACTGCTACAGAGCTTAGGTGACAGGGATGGCTGGAAAGGTTGCGCCGTTTTTTGTTTGTTTGTTTATTTGTTTATTTTTAATGTATCTTTGCTAGTTCCATGATTTTCTTCTTCCCCTGGATACTCCCCACAGTCTGGGTAGTCACAGGCCTCAAGCGATTCCTCTTTTCCCCCTTCACATGTCACCATGGTTCTGTCATACATGTCTCAGAAAGGTACAAATATAGGTTCTACACCACATTTCCCCTGTGAGATTAAGCACCTGCAGGACTAGGTACTTAGGTGTCTGTATCCAACAGAGCTATAACATCCAATCTCTTCAAATCTCTGCTTCACATTTCTAGTTTTCTTTACATTCCCCAGCATATTCAGAAAGTGTGTAGCCATGCTAGTGTCCTTGGGACATGTTGATTTCAGCCCAATTTTGAATCCATAAGGCAGGTGAGGTCAGGGCACAAGGAGAGTGAGAAATAATGGCACCAGAGAAAGCATCCACTTGCCAGTAGGCACACCATGCTTGCACCAGCGTGAGACATGTTAAGGCTCCTCCACCCAGAGCCTTACTCAGATTTGAACACTAATTAAATCTTTCTGCTCTCACCTAGAAGAGTAGTCCTAAGTGTAGTGGAGAGGAAATGTAGTAATATTTAGGATCAATTGATTCTTGTAAGATCCAATGTTTAAAATAGGATACTTTGTATTGTCCTATAAAAACAAGCTAAAAGAGACAAAATCTCTGAATATATACATAGGAAACATTTTATAGACTACTAGATCAAATAGCTAAAAGTAATTTTACCTTTGGGTACTAGGAAGAGGACAAGAAAGAAAAATACAGGGCTTTACTATTTTTACTTTAAATGTTTCTCTACTGTTTGTGATTTGTAAATAAGCATTATTTATGTTAATGTTGAAAACTAAAGAAAAAAGGAAACGATCACCAAGGATATGCATTTTTGGAGGGTGAAGCAGAGGTGACTGTATTTTCTGATACTCCTATAATTACAAACTTCTCTAATTATAACCCTAAAGAAATTCAAATAAAGAAACTGGGTTAAAGGAAGTAAAAATTGATTGACTGCATGATACTTCCATCAGCTATCTACTATATTTATTATTATTTTTCATAGTCCTGCAGCTAGCAGTATAAAATGTGGGCTACATTCCTGCTAGCTTGGTTGGAGTCCTGTGACATGAGATCCTTCCACCTCTTCTTCATGTCGCAGTGTCTCCACTTAAACCTCTGCTGTGATCTCATTATATGTGATGAGGCTAATCATTGCGCCCCCACAGGCATGGCTGACTTCATTTACTCAACAAATACTTAGTGAGCAGTGACATTTTGCTATGCACTTTGGAAGTCTCTAAAATGAAACAGTGAAAAAGGTAGCTCTCTATTGAAGGTGGGCTGAATAATGCCCCCCGCCCCCAAAGATGTGTATGCCCTAATCCTTAGAACCTGAGAGTCTGTCACCTTTCATGGCAAAAGGGATTGCAGGTATGATTTAGTTAAGGATCTTGAGATGGAGAGATTCCCTTGAATTATCTGGGTGGATACAATATATCTCAAAGTTAAGAACTTCTGTTCTTTTTTTTTTTTTTTTTTTTTTTTTTTTTTGTTAGCCCACTGGCCCATGTGGGAATCGAACCGGCAGCCTTCGGAGTTAAGAGCATGGAGCTCTAACCGCCTGAGCCACCAGGCCGGCCCAATATATCTCAATAGTACTTACAAGAAGGAGGCAAGAGGATCAGAATCAAAGAAAGACAATATTAGAATGGAACCCAAGGATGGAGAGATGCTCTTTGAAGGTCGAGAAAGAGACCATGAACAATGAAATGAAAGCAAGTTCTGGAAGCTGAAAAAAGCAAAGAAACGGATTCTCCCTTTAACTCTCCAGAAGAAATGCAATCCTGCTGACACTTTGATTTTCGCCTTTTGCCTCTAAAACTGTAAAAGAGTAAATTTGTGTTGTTTTAAGACATTAAAATTTTGGTAATTTGTTACATCAGCAAAAGGAAACTAATAGAGTTAGGAAGGTGTTACCAGTTTGTTAAGAAGCAAACTACTTTTTTTTTTTAACTATGCTTTTTTTGATATATTTGAAACCATGACTATGTTTTTAATTTTATTGTAGACTTATCATTAAATTTCTGAGAAACAATTATTTTTATAGGATTGAGGGTATAAGGTCTACTATATGTTCCAAGAAGTCATTCCAAAATAAAAATGAAAAAGCAGAAGATATTCTGCTCAAAATAAATTTTAAAAATTGGTGTGAAATCTATAGCATCAGTTTTATCACAATAGAGATTATACATTAGAGATGTAATTTATCATTTTACCAAAATGCTACACACACACACACACACACACACACACATATATATACACACACATATATGTATATATATATATATATACATACATATATATAATTTTATATATATATATATATATTATAGGTCAGAATTGGATATTTTGTTTTTATGTTTTATTCTTAGTGGAATGGCGGTAATAAATACTTCTTAATTCCCACTAACTCAAAATCCCATTGGAGTAATATTCTCTTAAATCCTCTCTGTTCTGAAGGGAGTCTAGAACACAAAGCACTCACTAAAAAGTATTTTTCTCGCATATTTAAGTAAATATTGAGGACTTTTTGACCTGGATAGAGTAGGTCTGATCACAGTGGTTAAATGGCTAATTTCCACCCGTATATTTTGCAGTTTCCTGCAATCCGCATTTTGAGTGCTGTAAAATTAAGCTCCATTGGTTAGCTGATTTGAGAAGGGAATGAGACACTTTGGCAGTTTGAGGCTGGAAAAGGGACAGATGTAAGTGAGACACATCAGCACATCAGTCTCTGTTGGGATTGGTTTATTTTGGCTACAACTTGGGCATTTTTATTAGGCTATACTTTTCCTTATGAGTGGCACTTTACCAGTCTTTTATATCTCTCATACAAACAGAAGCCTGGCAGGTCTGCTCTACTTGTCCATAAAATGTACGCTGCCATGTCTAATCATTAGTGAAAAGAACTTTGGTCCCAAAGTTACAACGTGGAAGAGGCCTGCAGATGGGTTTGTTCAGCTCATGCAACACTGAAAAAAAAAAGTTAATAATTTAGGATGGGCAAATTCAATTTATTACAGTTTCTAGCATTCATTGTGTTTGACATCCAACCACTTCACTCTTTTATGTAACCTGCCTGGATCACTGAGACATGTGGTTTTGCAAACCCTGGGCTATCACTTTAAGCCAATTAAATATAGCTCTTCTCCCAGTTACATTATCTGGTTAAAACACATTGAAAGCAAGGAAGTTAACATTATTGACTCTATTCCTCATACTGTATTTCACATCCCTTTGATCTTGAAAATTTTCTTGAAATAACATCTGATTTTTCTCAAGAATAAACCAAGACTATTTCTAAGTATTGCTATTCTATTTAAAGGTGTCAGAAATTTTTTTCATGCTGTTACCCATAAGGAAAATGAATTTTACCAGGGCACAAAAGATGGTTATCTGAGGTAAACTTTATTTAGTGTTATAAGAAGTATTATTTTATTTTTGTTTTTTTTTTTGCTCATTTTTATAAGGTTAACAAAAGAGTTGTTAAGAATTATAAAACTTTAAATTAAAAAATAACAAATTTTATAAATTTATTATTTTTTATAAAATTATGAAAATAGCACAGACTATATGATTTATTAGCAACTACCTTAAGCACACATACATAGACAAAATAAATAAAATAACATAATTATTATATGGCTTTAGTATTGAGAAATCTTCTGGACCTATATACAAATGAAACAGTAATGTCTACATCAAATTGTCATATTTCTGGCCTTGATTATGATACTATTTCCACAAATTATTATTTTTATTCAGGATTCTATCACCTTATATTTCTTTTTATTTCTCTCTTTTAACAACTTGGTTGGCTTAGGTATAAAGACAGTAACAATAGGCCTCTAATACTGAAACACAGAATTAGGGTGATAACCCATCCCTATGATAATAACTACATGGGAACTCTGAAATTGTGTATTGTTTTTGTGACACTGGGGATGTTTGCAATGTCTTTGCTGGGACAGAAGAACTAGGATACATAGTATAACATCGACTATTTTATGTGTTAAATCTAAAATATTCATAGTAAAGCTATGAAAACAATTTTTTATGGTTCAATTTTCTTATTATATTATTTAAAAAAGTTGTTAAGATTGTCTTTTAAGAAAAAAATAAAAACAAAAACAACAACAAAAAAACTAATCACGTGCTCCTCCATTTGAGTTCCTGCCTTGGTTCTTCCATTGACTTTTATACATTTTCTTACATACCTTAGCACATTTTATTTTGCCTGCATATATTTCTCCTTTATCTTTGTCATGATTTCCTAGAGATCAAAGACCGTTCATCACTGATCTTTGGATTACCAACTCCCAACAAAACAATGTTGTAGGAACAAATACATGAAAGTGAGAGTCAAGTGGGACTTGATAGTTTAACTGAGTTGGGCTCTCTCTGAGTTGCAGCAACTCTGTCAAGTCTAGACTGTGTAAAATGAACTCTCCTATCATGGGCATTGCAGTCTCTATTTAATGTTCTGACCTATGACACATTTCCATGAGTCCTAGTAGAGAAACCACTTACTTTCAATTACTGATATTTTCCTCCAGATAGAAGAACATCTATGCTCTCTGCTGCCTCACTCTTCCCCCCCGGAGTGAAATGACTGTTGTGTTATTTTGAATTTGGTGCAGAGAACCAGGTATCTCAGTTACTCTATTCTGTGAAGCTTCCCGCTGGCAAAGAGCAAGTCCTCTCATTTGTTCCCAACCAAAAGAGGCTTAGAAGTCAAGGCTCTGTCTAATTGGGAGATATCTGAGGGTTCTTAGAACGACCGCGTCAGGTGCGTTGTCTGTCTAATTCTGCAGCTCACTATTAGAAATCAGTAATTGTCTCATACCCAGGCCGTATCAAAAGTGCTATTTTGATCTCACTTTTGCCAGATAGGTTTTATAGGGAAAGGTCCCAAGCAGGGAAGCCTGGACTTTGAGGACCATCAGTTCAAATCAGAGGTGGAAAATTGGTAACTACTATTTCAGTCAAGGATCTTGGAGGCTTTGGAGTAGAATTGCACAGATCAAAGTGATTTGGTATGACTGAGGCTTTGGTGCTGCCAGGGAAGGGACTTTAAGGATTGGTGGCACTGAACTGAAAATAGCAACAAAGATTTGTTGTTATAGTTAGAGCATAGTGGTTATTGTTTCGCCTGGAATGTACCTAGCGGCCTATGTTGTGCCATATGATTGTTTTTTCAGCTGCATGCTGCAACCTTTGACTTCAGACTTTAAGCAAGTGATTTTGATGTTGGCAGTTCCCTATACCTTATGTCTTTTTTTATATGGGGCACTGTTCATTTTTACAAAGAAAGGCTGCGTTAGGATAGAGCTAAATGGAAAAAGGTCAAAACACAGGATCTGGGTCTTAAGCGGCAGGCTACTGCAGACTGACCTTCAATTGAACAAGCATCGCCTGGAATATTTTGTAAGTGAGGGTGAATTGGAAGTATAAGTATTTTTCATGTACAGTGGCAAACAAACACATTAACTTTTCTCTATTATTAGCTATGTCTGCAGGATAGGATATCAAACATTTAGGTACCAGAGTTCTACCTGAGCTACAGAGCACTGGTAGCATTTAGGTTCAAATTGTTTAGATGTCCTATACATATTGTATTTTACATTCAGGGACAAGAGTGAACACTGTGTGAGATGACGTGGATTTGTATGGCTTGTTCATAGGCTCAAGATTCACCTCTTATAACATTACCTGTAACTAATTGGTTTTGCATTGCTTATAAAATCTATCACCACTGCTTTGGAGTCCCAAATTGAACTATCTTGAGGAGCACATGGCAAGGATGTTAGTTCTCCTTATGATTCTGGGATATAAGCCTCAGGAGTATCAATAGAAGATTCAGTTCAAGACACCCCTAAGGATAATTGTTAAGGTAAATTGTTAAGGTAACAAACGTTGAAATTATAACACTTAAGTTCCAGAAAAACAGGGCTTAAATGGAAAATGCAATTTAAGAATTTCGAATATACCAAAAAGAAAATAAATTATACCTCAGTTAAGACCCAGTGAGTGACAGAAGCTGTCTCTATAATAAGTTTCTGAACTTTAAAAGAAGGCAGAAATGACTTTAATGTACTCTCTAAATGCCAGCCTTCACCAAACACACACACACACACACACACACACACACACACACACACACACACACAGATGGCTTCTGGTTAAGTGGTGTGGACTGATAGCATAATAACAAAGCTAAAATCACTAAGCATTGGATCCTGGTAATGCAATATGAGATAACATAATCCTGGTAACATAACTAACTGCTCTAGGCTCTGGAGATTGGCTTGCTTTCTAAATTCAGTGCATCTAGTATCAATTCCATGATAAATAACCCTGTGTCCTTTATCAGTATATGCTCTTTAACATTGAGCATACTAGAGCCTTACCATTGTATGCTTTAACATTGAGCATACTAGAGCCTTACCATTGTATGCTTTAACATTGAGCATACTAGAGCCTTACCAATGTCACATTCAGGACATCAAGGGTAGTATTTCCTTTATCTTTGGGTAAAGAAAGAAGTCATTGGGGTACAGATCAGGTCAGTAGGGAGGGAGTTCCAAAACAGTTATTTGTTTACTGGCTAAAAACTCCCTCACAGACAGTGCCCTGTGAGCTGGTTTATTGTCATGAGGCAAGAGCCATGAATTGTTGGCAAAAAGTTCAGGTTGTCTAACTTTTTCACACAGCCCTTTCAGCACTTGCAAATAGTAAAGTTGGTTAATTGTTTGTCCAATTGGTACAAATTCATAATGTATAAACCCTCTGATAGCAAAAAACGTTAGCAACAGCATTGCAACAAGTTTTCGAACTTAATTGTCAGACTTCATATGTTCTTGGTGGCTCTCAGACTTGCATTAAACATAATATTTAAAGGACCATACTCTGGAGAAAGCCTGTCAATTGGCTAGAGCTGCTTCGACTGGGTGGAAAAGTATACAACTAGTGTTTAGCATTGGCAAGCCCATTTTTGCTACACGCCCTAGCTGTGTGCTAAAACAACATTATTGTGGAAAAAAAAAAACTTACTAGTGTTTTACTTTCCATCTACCTGACTCCTGATTATCTTTCATTTGTTTCAGAATTTGATTTTTAAAACAAAGGATATATTTTCATCATATATTAAAATCTCAACAAACTCTAGGGAATTATGACCATTAATTTAATTAATCTTGTCAGCTTTTTTGGTTGTTGTTTTGTTTGTTTGTTTGTTTTTTACAATTTTGCAGTTTAGAAGATAAAGAACACGTATAAATATGAGAGATGTAATGTGGAGGAAGCTAGAATGTCATTCTAAAGTATATTACTATGGCTTTGACTAACAGAGACATTTTTGGAATAAAGTCATTGAAGAATCTGAAATTTGCCTCTTTTACACATAAATCAATCAATCAATCATTTAAAAACCCAACCAGTTATTTATTTTAGATAGTTGTCTGAAATAATGGCCAAATAATTTTAAGATTTTTAAATTACTTTCATAGACATGTACTTTCTCAAGAAGGAATTTGTTGATATTTTAACAGAATGGCTGTGATTCTGGTCTAGCAATAGCTTGATGGTAAACTAGCTGAGTGTAGTCAAAGAAAATTCAGATATCACCACTGACATACTCAATTTCATGACATCAGTCAATTAAATGTTAGCCTATGGATTGAGATGTTTGCCTAAAGAGTCTCAAAGTATGTATGTTATGGCTCGTCTCATGAAATAACTGTGAACTGTTTTTTCCCATTTCATGATGCTTTGGGTTAGTAGCTTTTATCCAAATAGCTTTCCTCCTTAGATTTCAGCTACAATATTGGTATTGAATTAATTACATCACTTAGTAATAAAACTAAACAAACAAAAAAATTGAGGCAATAGAAGCAATCAAAAATACTGTAAGAGTTTGGGGTTAGAATTCATTAGGAATATTGACAAGCTGTAACATTATTTCAATATACTTTTTAACATTTCTCAAATTAATGAGTCTTGGTGTGATACAAGGTAATGCAACTCTTTATATGGAAAAGTTGATAGTCACTATTCTGTTTTCTTACTGAAAAGATAATGCATTTCATATTTATTTTTAAAGGGAAAAAATGTAGTTTAAATATGCCTTGCAGCCAGAAGCCAAATCCAACATATAAATTTCATTATGTGGAATACACCAAGTTTTCAGTTTTCAATTTGACAAGCCTCTGGTGAATTTTTGAGTTTGACTTTAATAATTGATTTCTCAACTTAAAAGGAGAAAAAATTCTAGATGGATGTGTATTGATGTTCTCTTCGGATACACTATTCTCTGAGAAAATTGGTTGATTCTACTGAAGTATACAATTATAAGGTTCATAGATATGTGTATTATTAAAAATGTCTGGTGGCAAGCAAAGCTTCAGTTTTATATTGCTGCCTGTGTATTTGAGTTTTATATTGTAGGGGTTGTTAGTAGAAAATGATAAATATTTCATAGTCTACCTGTAAATATGAGAAATAATTTAAATAACTGCATGAGTATCTTTATCTGTGATGACCGTCCCAGTTTAATCTTAAGGTGTGCAAGTATTCATAGATTTTGTATAAACTGAATAATTTATATAAAATGACTACCTGGCATTTAAACATTCATATCAAAATGAAGATTAAAAACAAAAGTAACAAATGCAGCAAAATTGATTTAACAGGGGCTCTTTAAGAAAAGCAACACAATTTTTGATGTCATTCTGTAAAAGTAAATTTAGAATCATTGAATTAGATAGATCTCAAATTGGCAACATTTCTTATCCTGATTCACTCATCAAAGTTGCTCATTAGCAGAATAAGTCTTTATAACGTTGTTCATGTTAGAAATATGTAATGAGTGAAAATAAGAAAGCACATAAAAGATGTCAGTGTATCAAAGCAAAGCCATAAACAAAAATAATACAAAAAATACAACAATCTTGATTCACATGCTAATTAAGATGATTTGTTATCCATTAGCAAGTGACTTTAGAGGTAAAGTATGTTAAATCATTGAACAGAGTGGAAAATTTCAGAGTAAAGACTAGATAGCTACAAAACCTAGACTTCTCAAATTAAATCTGCTTGAAAGTACTGCAATAAAAGCTGTTTTACATTTAGCAGAATCTTTTAATTAATTAATCTTGCACAATGAAGTTACCATGAAAACCCAGACTTTCATTGAATTTGTCAAGTGATAGCTGTTTTTGCATTTTACACTGAGGAGTTTGAACAAAGATCAGTTCATCCAACTACTCATTTCATAGATGAGAAAAGCCCATATAGTTATACAAATTCCCCACAGTAGCAAAAGCCAATTCTTGAAAATTAGCATTAGAATCCACTTTTCTGAATTTTAATCCAATTAGCTGACCCAGAATTGACAATCTGGAGATATCACAGGAACCCAAATAATGGCCTGTCTCTCAAATCTAGTTGAGAGAATGACCAGAGTAGGAACTGAGAAACTTTATGTAAGACTCAGACCCGACAGCCACGGAGCAGATATTCTTCCAGTTGAAATAGGAAAACTCCTGTGACTTTGTACCCCAATATGTAGCAGGAGACAGAGACACTATCAAAGACAGCTAAATGTACTTAGCCAATTAGAAAGCATTCCCTGCTATTTAAAATCAGATCCTCAGAGAAAATCCCCCGCCCCCACCCCAAATAAACACCAAAGATTCTGGCTCAAATGCCACAAAATCTCACTTTTTATTGAGATTTAGTACATTTTTCTTCAATGAATGTTTCTTCATTTGCTATATGTTCTTTTCCAGAGATTTTAAAATCCTAGAAACTTTACATGATTTGTTTTTCTAATTTTCTCCAGTTGAATGGGAGATTGTTGGGAAGAAACTATTCTTTTAGTGACTGTCTTTATAATTCTATATATTAGAGTTAGCACAGGTAAATTTCCCTTTCAACTTTTCCTTCATTGCTCAATTTTTCTTTCTTTTGCTTGTAGTTTGAATTCTTCTGTTGGTTCTCTCTTTAACCCTAAGCATTATATATGCTTGAAGTAAAGATTTGTTAATGAGACATTTTCGGAATTTGTACATTCACTTCTCCCCACATAGTGTTTATGTGCAAATCAGATTTCATAACAATATGGAGTTATCCAAACCTAGCCCTGCATATTATTAATTTTATCTTATATATTATTTTTGCTTGTTTGTTTGGTTTGGTTTTGTGGTCAATCCATCTCTTTTGGTGGTTGGTGATATATTTTTCTATATTTTGTCAATTAGTTATTTATAATATTATTCTCTTTGAATAAAAAAGACATTGAAATTTGTCTTTAAGTCATCATATCTCTTTTCATAAATCTTTAATGTTACTTTTGTGTCGCCACAATCTCGTTTTCTTTCATATTCCCACACTTGTTCAGTCTCCTTTGCTTTTTCTCCTTTACTTGAATTTACCTTTTGTAATTCCTCTTTCTACACCATGTCTCTGCTTTATCTTTTATACCAGTGATCTTAATCTCTAAATGCCCCATTCTCCAAATTTGATATCTCAAGCAAAGATCACTAGAACAATATATGTAACTGTCTACTTGAAACTTGCCTTTGCTAAAATGGAACTTATGCTCTCCTACAAATATGCTGGCCCCAAATTTGGCACACATGCACACAGTTTTTTTTTTCCTAGTCAGTACCATGTCACAGAATGACAACCAAACATTAAACATCACATCTCTTTTTGAAATTTCCTCAGGAACTTTTTACCAGCTACTATGGTGTTAATGAAATAATTTTAGAGTCATTATCTTTATAATTAAAGGGGGACAAGACCATGGAAATGGCCAAATTACTCTCACCCCACTTCCAATTTTATCAGAGAAATTTAAAGAAAATTGCCAGTTTAACATCATTTTCTCAATTCATTTTTTCTAGTATGGCTTTTCAGAAATTTATAACACATCTATTGACTGTCATCCCATAAGGGCACGATGTTAAGCTTCGCTGCGTTTTTCAACCTGAAATATATTTGTCCATAGCTTTAGCCTATGGCTTCAATAAATTTTCATCAATTGTTTAAGCTTCAAATTCCATGGTGATATAAAATTTAATCTTGAAGCTAACTTTAAGGGAGCCTTTACGATGTATTTAATCATGCTTTTCATTATTTTGCTTCTGCAAAGCAAGTATCTCTTAAATGTTTCAAAATAGTTTTAGTGATTTTTCTTCACATTTTAATAATGCCCCAAGAGTTCTGATTTCATGTAGTCAGTAATTCTGACTCATATAGAAGATTCAGATTTCTTTATTCAATTCTATATCTAGTACTAAACACATTTGAAATCATCACATGGGTATATTCCATAATTTTAAATGAACTGTTTCTACTTTTTTTCCAATAATTGAATAATCTTAGTTAGATCCGTGCTGTCAGTTTCTGCACTATGAAAATTGTTTTAGGATTTATACTTACTTAAATTTATTTTGAATTTTTCAAAATATTTTATTAATCTTCATACTTTGATTTAGAGAGTTGACAAGATTACTTGGGGTGTAAATTTTTATGTTTCACTATCAAAATGTAAAATGCTGCTTTAATTAGCAAGTATTGGGTACATTGTAGATCTCTGTCTCTTACCCGTCTGCATCTGTCAGGGCAATATGAGATTTTCACTTTCTGTTTTAATTTTGGTATTATTCCACGTTTCCCCATGTGCCAAACTTATAATCTGTAAAGATAACAGAGAGGGAATTCTAACAGAATCATATATTCTGGAAAGCCACTATTAAAAAAGAATTGTGTATATCATATCATACGTTTACTTTCTAGTTATCTTTTTCTTTACATTTAAGTGTGTTCTTTTAGGCAACATATTGTAGGAGGTTTGCTTTTTTTTTAATCCACTTTGTGTTTTCAATTAAATTGGAGTTTTTAAAATAATAACATTTAATGCAAATAATGGTAAGTTAAGATTTAGACCTAAAACATATTATTTGTTTCAGTTTTGTTTACCTATTTTGTGTACCTATTTTGTGTTCTTTTCCTATCTTGTTTTGGGTTATTTGTATATATTTTTTATTATTCCATTGTAACTAGTTGTTGTCACACAGCAGCCAAGCCGACTGTTCTCCCCCCAACTCCTTTTCTTTCCTTGAGGAAAGAAGGGTCTGTGAGACTGTGCCTTCCTGGGACTTTGTTTTATCTTGATGTTTTACATCTCATGTCTCTCTGTCTGGTCCCCAAAAGATGGTTTGCAGCCAATGATGAGTAAGATTCCCCATGGGGGTGGGGCAACTCAAGCCAGGCGGAACCGTATGGGGACCTCCAATGAGCTGCTTTGGAAGATCCTTGAAGGAGCTTTGCCTTCGCTTCCCCACTGCCTGGGAAAAGCCACTGCTGACTCTGGCTTTCCTCTCTCACCTGATTGTGAGAGAAGTACTGAGAGCCATAAAGACCAGCTCTCTCCATTTTGCTCATGGAACAGTTTCAACATGAGCCCCAGGGAGGTGCATACCTCACCTAAATCATCATAGGACTTTCTGCTCTGACTGCTTGGGGACAAAAATAATTGGTTTGGTTCACTTTTGTGACATGATGGATGAGTTTCACAGACTGTGTAAAAAACAATGCTACTTCCTTGTATAATTATCAATAAAAGCCACCAGTTGGTCTGATTCTGGGCTCCAGTCTCTTGTCAGGCTGTGAGACCCCCTGACCTTCTGAGATTTAACTGCATTAAGTCTGTTTCTTTCTTTCTTAAAAATTTAACCTAATGCCGCCCCTTCTCGTTTCCTTACTGCCCATGTTGCGCGCGGGATGCAACATCTAGTGGCTTTTTTTTTTCTTTTTCTGATTGCTCTAGAGATTGCAATATATACACATAAACTTTCTCAATCTAATAAGGGTTAATTTTGTACTACCTCAAAATTCAGAATCCTTGAAGATATATAGGTCTTTTTATCTCTCCACTGTACTTGATGTTACAGTTATTATAAATGCACATGCGTTGAAAACTCCACAGTTCTTATAATTTTTACTTTAAACAGTCATACATATCAAAGAATATAAGTGATGAAATGTCTTGTGTCTTTACCTAGCTCTTTACAATTTTATGTTGTTCTTTCTTCATTCTTGAAGATCCAAGAATCCTTTTGGTATCATTTACCTTTATCTTATGGAGTGCCATTTACGTTACCAGTAGAGTTGGTTTTCCAAAAATAAATTGCATTCATCAGAGAATATCCTTACTTTTATTCTACTTGTAAAAGACATTTTCACTGAATGTAGAATTCTAGATCGACAGTTCTTTTCTTTAAGCACTTTAAAGATGCTGTTCTACTGTCTCTTAGCCACAATGGTTTCTGAGGAGAAATTTGTAATCATTGTAACTTTTCATCTTTTTCTAGTGCTTTCAAGAGTTTTCCTTTTTGTTTGGTTTTTAGTAGTTGGATTATGATGTGTCTATATGTGGTTTTCTTTGACTTTATTCCTATTTGGAATCATAAGTTTTTTGGATCTGTAAACATTTGCTTAGGAAATTTTAGCATGTTTATGAAGTTTTCAGCTATTATTTTGTGTGTGTGTGTTGTGTGTGTTTGCCATGTATGTATATAAGTATATATAAGTATAAAATAAATATATATGTATACATATACACATATATAATTTTCTCCCAACTTCTCATTTTACTTTAGGAGTCTAATTACACATATTAGACTTTTTGATAGTTTCCCATGGGTGTGTTAAAATCCATTCATTGTCAGTCTTTTTCCCCCCCTCTATTGTGCAAATTGCAAAAATTCTGCTCGTCAGTCTTAAGTCAACTGACTCTTCTGTCGTGTATATTCTACTATTGAGACCATTCAGTGAAATTCCCCTCACGTAGGATACATATCCAAATTTCCCATTTGACTTTTTAAAAATAATTTCTCTTCACTGGTGAGAATTCCTATTGATGTTCTTTTTCTTTTTTCTTAATTTTATGTTTGCTTCTTTGTACTGCCCTAAGCCTTTGCTATATTGTTTTTGATCTGTGTGTTTATGCATTATTCAGAGGTTAGTCTGAGACTTATATGGGTTGGTTCAAATGTCAGTTCAGATTTCAAAGGGCTCATTATGTTCTTTGCATCAGCCCCATGCTGTGTAGCTAATACATGTGTGGATTTGCACACAGAATTAGGGAATTTCTTTCAGCTCTCTTCCTTCTGGAATTATTCAATACTCTGCCTACAGAGGATCCTTTCTCTGGTTCCTTGGGATTGAACAATGGAATTACTGTTGTTGTTTTATTCTCTCCATACTGCTGTACTTTTCTGCAATTGGATCCTATGCTGGACAAAAGCCATGAGAGAGAAAACAATAACAACCATAGCAATGGGAAATTGATTCCTATATGAGTTTTGGCACCCCTCTTCAATCCAGTCTGCTTTGTTTGCTCTTTGAAGTTTACAGGCAGTTGCTCTTTTGTATTTCTTATGGAGATTTTAGGTGTCATCAGTGGGAAGGATGAGTTGTGCGGGATTTATGCCATAAAAATATACCGTAACAGAATTAGAACCTCTTTTCATGATTTCCTTAAATATAAAGTATTAGAAATAATTTTTAAAACACAGGCTGTTTAGTCCCAAGCCCTAAATTGACGAACAAGGGACTAAAAACCTGAATTAAACTTCGTTTTTAGATTAATTAAAATTACATAGACATGAATATAATTTATATTCTCAACATGCTATCTGACAAACTTATGAAAATTAAGATTCAGATAATTTAAATGATTAACATTGTGAAGCACAGTATTTATTTTTTCCTTTAATCAACACATTTTCACCAAGCACTAACAAAGTACTAATCGCTGTCCTGGTTTTTATTTCAAATAAAATGTTGAAAGTTGAGATACTTAATAAAAAGAAAAAGAAATTGACAGACTTTCTAAATGTAATGGAATTTAAAAAGTAGCAATAGAAATTAAAATTTGAACAATCAACCTAGAATTATTTTCTACATATATGCTAAAATTCGCATTAGTGTATTTTATGCAAGAACACTCACACTGAAATTTACTCTCATTTATTATACTATGTTGAAATGATACAACCTCAGGCTTTGGTTTGTGTGTTTTTATGTTTAATGACAGAAAGATTGTTTGTGGGTGTTGTCAGCACAGAGATTTGGTGATGTGGACAAGAATTGAACAAACTGCATGATGCCACAAAACTCTGGAAAGAATAGCAAGTTCTATCAATGTGGGTACAAGGATTTTTTTCGGAACTCTTCTCCTAGGCAACATATGATACTTTAAGAGCTCTGGGAGCCTAACAATGGGGATAACTTTCAAGGAATTTTCTCTTTTTATTTTCCAAGACACTATCCAATTAATTATTGGTACTGAGCCCTATTATCATCAATTTCTTAAACAAAATCCAAAAAATAAAATAAAATGAGATATCCAAGTGACTTATGTGATATGTTGCATATTCCTGACACTACATAGGGACTTGAGCTAACCAACTTTGGTACCCTGAAACAGAATGGGTGAGGTGAATATGTAATACTAAAGATATGTGGATGAGGGAGGATCCAGAAAGACTTTGTCTCCTCTGCTTCCACTGTCCATATATTTTCAGTCATAAAATTCATTTATCACTGTGATGTTGCTTTATTTTAATTTGAAGTGGGAGGAGGGGTATGTATTTTTGAGGAACTTCGGAATTATAATTGATGCTATGTGACACGTAGAGAAGTTATGAAGCCTGAGCTGTGTTCCTTTTGACAGAAAACTGCATTTATACTTTTCAGGGATTAGAGAGAGTGTGGAGTGCTTTGTTTGATAATTAACTACAATGCGCAGGTGTTCCCTAAACACTTTCAAGGTCTATTAATTTCTCTTATAAACCACGTCAGCTTGGTAACCTCAGCCTTCACATTGGCAGTTCATCAGTCCACAGGTTGGAGGGCATTCCCTAATGGAATCTAGGCTTATATAGTGCTCTTTACTTAAAATCCTAAACTGAGTTATTTCCAACAGTTTAAATTAAGATCAGGGAATAAATAGTAACACAGGAGAAATAATATTAAATTATCTGTCTAAATTGAAACAATTTATCTAGAATCAATTTTTATAGTGTTGAGATTAAAAATCTTAAAAAACATTTGTTTCTATTTCAGAAATCATGTACTTGAACAATTTTAGTTGTATTATTTTTGCTGTTTCTTTTTTTTATTAGTTTCAGGTGTACAAAACAATGTAAAAGTTAGACATTTATTATTTATATCCCTCACAAAGTGATATAGCTGTATTTTTAAGTTTAGCATGAAAGTACAAATTAAGGAAGAATCTTGATATTTGAATAAAAATACTTTTATAATTACTAAAAGCGTTATATAAGTTCGGGTATACTTACTTTAATAGAAGGGTTTATATGCCCCATTTTTCTCTATAAAGGTGTAATGGAATATATAATTTTTGTTTTGGGATTAGATGCAATGTTTCTTAGATGTTTACACCAAAATATGTTTATTGGGAAAAAGAATGACTTTATATTCTCCTGACCTTCTTCGGCACATCACCCCTGTCCAAGGTATATAAGAAAACAATCTAATGGAACACGCGTATATTTTATATGAATACAAAGGTTTGTCAAATTGTACTGAATCGTAATTTACATATTCCTTCCAATTTTTGTACTTAAAACCTACAGTAAAAAGTCATGCTCCAGAAAGATGTGGCAAGCTTATCTGAATCATATATTCTAGAAACATGAGGTGTGGACAATTAAACTTGAGCAGCAAGAAATTAAATAAAATTCTCACATGATGACTCGATAATTAAAAATAAGCTCCTTTTTTTTTTTTTTAAATCTATGAGTGAGATGACGGATTGTATGTGTAATAGCTGAGTATCCTGATTCAGCACAATTGGCAGGTGATTGTCCCATCTTCCTTTGCCAGGATTCTCAAACATTGCTCTGAAGGACTGGGGCAGTGTTTCATAGGGTTTCACCCAATACTCAGACACGTAAGAGAATTACAGATACATTAGTAAATGCATTTTTTAATATGAAAATTATTTGATGTTTGTATTCTAAGATAATGTTCTTTAAAATTTGGAGGTCGAGGGCCTTTTTTATGAAATTAGGGTTTTATTTGATAGAGTAAATAATTCTATGGTAGTAAGCAAATCCTTTGCTTTAAATTTTGCTAACGCATGAGATAACAAAGTGTGGAAATCCTTCTGTGTTGCATTTTTGGTATGCAAGAAATATTGCACTGTACTCCAAAACACAAGAGAAGTATTGAGTGTGATAGGTGCCATAGAAATAGCGAACAAAGTACTATGTCCCTTCTGATCCTGGAACACCACTAGAACTTCTAATAAAAGAGCAGAGAGAGAGGAAAGTGAAAGTAAGTTTTAATGATAAAACTCATAGCCTTTCCTTTCTGAGGTGATAAAGCTTAGCAGTGTGGATGGGAGGACACTATTTCTCCATCTCTTTGGCAGCTTATGGATTCATAACCCTGAGCCATAGTACCCTGAAAATTACAACATTCTTATAATCCAGGGAAGCCCTTTCAATGACTACATGGGAAGTAAACATCAACAGTAATATTGTGGATCTGAGAAACAAACCCCACGTTGAATATTTTCTGGGGACTCTACAGAACACTGGTTTGTCATTACTATGCAAAACTGACTTTAGGAAATGTCAAAAATAACTGTGTTTGGAGCTAGCATTTTTAAGGCAATATTGGAGATTCTGAATAAATATATGAAATCAAACAAATTCAAATCTACTTGACTTATCTTCCCTGAACAGTGATAGCTGATGGCATTTGCATTAATAAATAGAACATACTCTAAACATACCATATGCTTTTAAGTGGCCAAAATTAAGTGTATTATCCACAAGTCTCCTCTTTTATCTACTTTTCACAGCAAGAGACACTACATTCATTCAGAAAAGAGAACAATAAATTTCCAAAACATATTCAGTTTAAATCTTTTCCTTATCATGGTCCCAAGTTATTCACTGAAAGACCAGATATTTTTATTTTATTTATTTATTGGGGTGACAATTGTCAGTAAAATTACATAGATTTCAGGTGTACAATTCTGTATTACATCATCTATAAATCCCATTGTGTGTTCACCACCCAGAGTCAGTTCTCCTTCCATCACCATATATTTGATCCCCCTTACCCTCATCTCCCACCCCCCACCCCCTTTACCCTCTGGTAACCACTAAACAGATTTAATCACCACTATCTATGCAAAACATTATTTCCATTTTTTGCTTTCTTTCCCATTTTTGGGTAGAGTTTTATAATGGTTTAAATGCATGTAATATTTCTTTTTTCCAACTGATCAGCAAAGCAATCTAACTGTACAGATTGACTCATTTTAAAAGTTATTTTCAAAATGGCTCAATAGTCTACCAGTATCTACAGAATAAATGCAAAATTCCATGTGATGGATTTGTCTGCTTTTGCCATCTAGATCTTGCCTATTTGATACCTTTCATGTCTAACCATGTTGTCTCTTTTACTCCATCCTCTAATCATTCCAAACCCTTCATAAATCTTGGAATATGCTATATACTATCATGTTGCCATGCTTTTGCTCTATTGAACATGTAATATGAAAGCCTTATGACCTTCTCTATCATTAATATTCCATTTATGTTTCATATCTCAGTTCATCATGATATTGTTCTTATTTTTGTATTGTTATATTTTCTTTGTGATCATAAATCTTTGCTGTACTTCTACTATAGTGTTTGTTTTTTTACACAGCTTCTTTTACATGTTTGAATTGCCATTCTTTTTTTATTGAGGTGAAATTTTCAAAACATAAAATCAACTATTAGCCATTTTAAGTATAATTCAGAGGCATTTAGTACATTCACAATGTTGCACAACAATCACCTGTAGTTCCAAGATATTTTCCTCACCTTCAAAAATAAATACATACTCATTAACAAGTCACTCCCCATACTCTGGCCATTGCAAAGTCTGTGTTCTGTCTTCATGTTCCATATATATGTACAATATGTTATCTTTTCTGTCTGGTTTATTACACCTAACTTAATGTTCTTAATGTTCATCCTCATTGTAGTACATATCAGTAGCTCATTTCGTGTTATGGTGAATAGTGTATATAACTATCAGATGATGGACCTTTGGGTCCACATTTTGGCTATTGTCACTAGTGTTGCAATTGAGATTCACGTACAAGTATTTGTTTGAATACCAGTTTGCAATTATTTTTGGTATTTACCTAGTGGTATATTTGTTGGATTATATAGTGATTCTATGTTTAACTTTTTGAGGACTTGTCAAACTGTTTTCCACAGTGGCCACACCATTTTACATCCCCACCAGCAATGTAAGAGGCTTCTAATTTCTCCACATCCTTGCCAACATCTGGTATTTGATGATGATGATGATGACGATGACGGCAACGACGATATTGACAAGGAATGAAACATGGAGGGTATGGAGTTGTATGTCATTGTAGTTCTGATTTGCATTTCTCTAATGACTAATGATATTGGATATCTTTTCATGCATGAGCTTGTTGGCCATTTGTGTATCTTCTTTGGAGATAGGTCTAGAGAGTAAAAAGACAATGCACATGATGGGAGAAAATATTTGCATATTATATATCTGATACATTCTAGTGGCCCAGAAGATATAAAGAGTTTCTACAACTCAACATTAGAGAGAAATTAACCAATTAAAACTCGGCATGTGTATAATGTGATAGCTCGGTGTGAGGTCGGGGTGGTGGTGGATGGGGGGAGGGGGGTTCATGGTGTGAGGGATGTAAAAATAAAATAAAATAAAATAAAACTAAAAAAAACAAATAAATAAATAAAAATATATATATGGCAGAGAGCATAAAATATATGGGAAAATATGCAAATCCTAGATTGAACATTGTCCAATAAATAGAACAAAAACAGAAAACAAAAAACAAACAAACAAAAAAAACTCGGCAAAGGACTTAAAGCACCATTCTTAATCACTATATTTTTTTTTTTTCAGGGAATGAGTATAGACTAAATACTTTCTTATTCTTGTAATCCACAGAAAATTACACAGGACTTTTATACTGACACTCAATATGGAAAATGCATTCCAAATTTTCATATTTATTTAAAGTCTAATATTGACAAAGATGTAGATTTGAGAGCTCTATCGATTGTCAGTACTAATTAAATTCAAAGGTAGGATAATAAATTCTGGATAAATGACCCTAAAATCTGACTGTTGACTCAATTCATTAGGGCTCTCAGAAGACTGGCTTAGCAAAATAAATTTTTCCACAATATACGTAACTTATTATTTTCTTAAATTTAAGTTTTATTTTTATCAAAGTTGTTGTGTTGTTTAACTTTATGTGTCTACTTGGCTAGGCCATGGGTGTCTAGATATTTGATCAACACTGCTCTAGATGTTGCTATGAAAGGATTTTTTAGATGAGATTTACATTTAAATCAGTAGACTTGGAGTTAAGCAGATTATCCTCCATGATATGGGTGGTCTTCATCCAATCTGTTGATGGCCTTAAAAAGATTGAGGTCCCCTGAAAAATAGGGACTTCTGCAAACAAATTGCCTTTTGTACTTAAATTGCAACATTAACTCTTCCCTGGGATTCCAGCCTGCTAGTCTACCCTTCAGGTCTTTAATTTGCCAGCCCCAAAATTTATGTAAGCCAATTCCTAAAAATAAATCTGCTGGTAGATAGATACATAGATAGATAATAGATAGATAGATAGATGATAGATAGATAGATAGATAGATAGATAGATGATAGATAGATAGATAGATTGATAGAAATATACATAGATATAGACATACATATACACAGGCATATATGCACATCCTCATGTTCTATTTTTTTCCTGGAGAACCCTAATAGAATTGTATATACTCATTTCAAGTATTTTTATAAGGCTCATTATTTAAAAAAAAAAAAAAAGGATAATAGCAGCTATTACCTTTCCCTCTCCACTTATTTATGGATTGTTCCAGAAACAACTACTTTAAAACATTTTAACAAATGATAAGGATTTTTACTTTCATTTTTCTAAACAACATTCTTGTAATACCCTGTCTTTATTTTTCCATTTGAAGCAGTTTTCTATGGTTTTGGTTTACTATGAGATATGAAACTTTGCTAATTTTTAACCTCTTTTTTCCATCACATAAATTTTTCCATTCCCAAACCTTTTATTATAATTAGGGATAAGTGATTTCATGTTTACAATATTATGATTCCACATATTCATAATAATGTATCATTATATGAGGTTGGACAATTAAGTTCGGGAACTCATTCTAGAAAAAGTGCTACAGACCTCATTGCTGACTATCACTATGGTCACCTTTGAAGTTCTCCCCTTGGGAAGCTATATATTGATGCCAGTGCCTAGTCCACCCTTCAAAATAATTTTGGAACTCTTTTTCTGGAATGGCCATCAGAGCTGTCCTAAATATCATCAAAATGTCTTCTGTTAATATTTCCTTTATGTTTCGGTAAAGAAATTAGTTATTGGGGGCCAGATCAGGTGCGTAGGGAGGGCGTTCCAATATAGATATTTGTTTACTGGCTAAAAACTCCTTCATAGACAGTGCCGTGTGGGCTGGTACATTGTTGTGATGCAAGAGCCATGAATTGTTGGCTAAAAGTTCAGGTCGCTTTCATCTAACTTTTTCATGCAGCTTTTTCAGCACTTCCAAATAGTAAACTTGGTTAACTGTCCAGTTGGTACAATTCATATTGAATAAATCCTCTGATATCAAAAAAGGTTAGCAACATCGTTGCAACAAGTTCGCGAACTTAAGTGTCAGACCTCCTATATCATGGTTATATTATGAATCAAATATTATATACTATATACATGCATAAGTATGTGTATATATGTATGTGTGCATTCTAGTATGTGTATGTATATATGTACATTTTCTAGTCTTGGTGTAGATCTGGGATATCTCTTTTTCATCATTGGGATTTCTCTCCCTTTTTTCTTGTGAGAATTTTCCTGAATGTCCTAATTCTATTTCTTGATTTACTCTCCTGTTTGGGTGGAATGTGTATTCTAGTATTTTCTGAGAAAGACTGGGTTTTACAGACATTTATTGAGACACTGAGCTAGTAAAAATGTATTTAATCTAATCTCCCCTTTAATTGAAATTTAGACTAGGCATAAATTTTAATTTCAGAAGTTTTTGAACATCATTGTAGTGTTCTCCAACTACCAATGTTGTGGTTGAGAATATGGGTCTTATTCACCATTGATTCTTTCCTTGTAATTTTTTTTTCTGAAGCATTAAGATTTCTTCATCATTTTGCATATTCTAAAATTCAAAAGGGTGTGCCTTTTTTTGGACCCATTTCTATTTGCTATACTAGGCACTCAATTAGTGGGTCCTTGCCATCATAATAATGTTTCTTACATCTGAAAATTTTATTCATGATTTATTTGCCAATGTTTCCCCCTCACCCCCATTTTTGGTGTTCTGTTTTTTTCTTTTTCTTTTTTAAAATAACTTTTATTATTTTAAGCTTAGTCTTTCCATCCTGGTTCTCTAATTTTGTTATATGCTTCTACCATTTTTCATCTTTTTTTCTTTTTTGTTCTATTTCTTCATCTTTATTATCCAGTCTTTCTATTGAGTTTGTATTTTTGATGTTATAGTTTTATTTTCAAGTGCTCTTTTTTTCTATGAATAACATTTCTTTATAATAGGGGTTTATTCTTTTTTCATAAACACAATACCATCTTAGTTCTTAACATTATATTAATAATAGCATCTTTGAAGTTTCCTCTCCCTACCTTTATTTATTTTCTAAAATTTTTATGTTCTCTTTGCTTCTTTTGTTTTGTATCTTATTATTAGATTTTATTTTCCTCAAGTGCTTAGGATTCCTTAGCTATCTCAACATGTTTAAGAATTATGCCTTAAAATGCTGTTTGAGATCAATTACGAGGTATCTTAATGTGCTTTGTGGACTGAATTTAACTGAAGGATAATCTGGCAGGTCTGTTATATTTAGAAAACCAAAATAAAAGTATCTTTATGTTTTTTCTGAGGCAGTTTATTTCCCCCAGTGAAGATGTCTTCCATCTGCCAAAAGGATGCTAATTAACTAGGCATGTTTATTCTGGGAGTACTTGGAGTTTAGTGAGGGAAGATGGTTAGGTGCTTAATATTCATTAATGATAGTTAACATTCATTGAGCACTTATTCTGTGCCAGGTGCTAATTTAGTGCTCTCTCTTATTTTCTCATTTATTTCTCACACAACTCTATGAGTTAGGTACAGGAAAATATATATATATTTGGGGTGCCAAAAAATATATACACATTTTAAGAGATGTTATCTATGTATTACTTTTCGAAGTTGAATTGAATTATGGTAGCAATATGTAGTATGACGTTCCCTCAAAAGATGACGTTAATTAAATGAAATCTGGCATCATTCATCGTATTACAATTTTAATAGTTTTTTTCCTTTTTTAATATGTGTGTATACATTTGTTTCACATGCTCTGTACATATTCCAAATGATAAATCATATTCAGATAGAGTAAATAACTCATCTGAAGTCACAAGACTAGGAAGTGAGATATTTGTATTAATTTTGCTATAGAATGATTGCACTTTATTTTTTCTCCTTTGATCCTGGGACTAAAGGATCTTGACTTCACTTCATGTGTTAGAAAAGCTTATTAAGATTTTTGTTCACTTATTTGATTTTTTTACTATTTTACTATTTGATTTTTTACTATTTTTGTTTTTCACCTCTTCTAAAAGGAACATTGTTGCCAGTTGCTCAGACCTCTTTTTTTTATGATATTATATGAGATTACAGGTAAAGGGATGACTATATGGCATGTTTTGCTTTTGTCTGTGTATAAACACTATGCCTCCAAAGCCATGAGAATATTATTTGGGTATTCATATTATGCTATGATCACAGTGCATTCATGAGAGAGCTACATAATCATTTTTCTGTCTAGTTGCTGTAGAAGTGTTTCTCTGCATTTTCATTAAATTATTCCAAATTTTTTATACAGAAATTGTAGTCATCCTTTAACAGCAAAATTGTCAAGGCAATTTTATTTTCTATTCTTGGAGGAAAAAGTGAAGACAAAGTATAACCAACGAATGGATGCTGAACTTAAAAAAAAAATTGTCTTTTGTCAACCAAAACTAGATGCAGGCTAGGAAAAATGCCACCTTATATACCCCACAAAAGTGATTAAATAACTAAATACAGTAACAAAGTGTTGAGAGTCTACCTATTATTGTGAACATGGGTGGTGAATCACGAATTTTGTGAAACACTGAAGCAGATAATGTGAACGCAGAAGACACTAGTAGTATAACAATAGGTTTGTGAATAAAAGTATGTGGTAAGAGAACAAAAACAAAGAGGCACATATGTTAAAATACCTAATTTTGAATAACGTTACAGTTCTTAAAATAATGACAAATCCAAATTACATCTTTTTTTCCACTTTTGATCATTAGGCTTTATTATTACTTAGCATTATAAATAGCAACTTTTTTATTTTTATTTTTTTCTTTGTCTTTGCATTAGCTATGGATTTTGACGTATACTAATACACCAGGTTCATTTTTGGCCCATATGCAAGAATTCATCATGGCTGTCATTCTTAAGTATAAGTACATTTTTAATGCTAGATATTCATTATTTCATTCTTTTGAACTGCTTTGTTTTGTTCTTGATCCTATAATTTCTCATTAAATATTCCTCAAATCCTAAAAACTAGTTACAGTAGGTGAGGGTAAGGGGGATCAAATATATGGTGATGGAACAAGAACTGACTCTGGGTGGTGAACACACAATGGGATTTATAGATGATGTAATACAGAATTGTACACCTGAAATCTATGTCATTTTACAGACAATTGTCACCCCACTAAATTTTTTAAAAAATGAAATCATTTGTAAAGACTACATTCATTTATTTTCTATCAAATTATTAGATTTTAAAGAAAGATTCCTTTATTCATTAATTAGTCAGTCTTCATTTTTTCTTGTCAAATTCTTAATCATTATTTTCTAGATTTGTCATCCACTGATTCCTGTAATACATGTGATGTTAGAGAGTGTAAAATTTTGAATTTAAGGATATTCTATAAAATGGCATAATGATAAGACAGCTCACTATAATAGTTACTTTATATTTATTGAAATTGGATTTATTTTTGCTGCTTTGTTTACTGTCTCAATTTGAACTTGCATCAGGAATTACTATTTAATGTAAAAAAATTAATATGCAGGATTACTTTAGTGGTTATTGAGAGTAGGCTATTTTGCATAGATATTGAGAGAACACATGAAAATATTGAGCACATTGGAGAGACAGGGCAAGGACAGCATCAAACAATGCTATTTTCTGTAATTTAGTAACTATTTCTTTATTTCTCACAGAAGCTCATACTGGCTTTCAATCCATTAACAAGACTTACAAATTTTAGTCCAGAAATAAAATTTCAATCAATCTATTTTTTCCTTCTTTATTGCCACCACTATATCAATCCTCAAATACCTTACCTAGAATTCTCCAATTAATAGCTTAATTTGTCTCCCGTTTTCCATTTAAACTATGTTATGTCACTACCATGGTTAAAACTAACCATTGTCACCCCAATAAATTTTAATAATAATTGAAAAAAATTTCAATAGCTTCCCATGAGAGTTAGAAAAAATATCCAAACTGTTTATGCAAGCCTGAGATCTTAGAGTTGGCCATCAGCCTTCAGCCTACATTCTTTATTGTACAACATTTTCCTTTCATAACTGTGTCTTCAGCATCGTGACGGTTATTATGTTTCTCTCACACTCCAAGCTTTACTTTTTTTATCAAAAAACCTGTATTGCCTAAACTTTACAATGCCTGGTCCTTTCTCATTCCTTGCCTTATGTGACCTCTTCAGAGATGGCATTTCAGAGATCTTAAGATCTCTTCAGAGATGGTCTTAAGTTGCTCTCTTTTCATCATACCTTCAATTATTCTGAATAGAATTTTACAAGCTTTTTTAAAATCATAATTACTATACACTAAAATAATACTGCTTTCTTGTTTATTTTTATCTCTCAGAACTAGAACATAAGCTCCATTGAAGTCCTGGCTGCATAGTATTTGCTCTTATAAATGGTACCTTGTGTATTAAACAAATTAATATTTTAGCCCATTCGTGAAGGAATTAAGACTTGAAAATGTCCTTGAAATAAGAATTTTTAGATGGTAAAGTATATTTTCTTTTCTCTCTGTCCTGTAAAAATAATGAAGAAATATTTTGTGATTTTTATATTTTGTCACCTTTTGAAGCTAATGCATTTCAAAGAGTGTAGTTAGTATATTGCAGCTGAGGGGTGAGAATGGCTATCAACTGAGTGGACAGAAAAGATGGTAAGACCACTATCCATCGATAGGAGCAAGAAAATTGTATGAGAAAGCAGGGTTGTCTCTAGAAATAGCATGCAGAGAGTAAGGTAAAAGGAATATGACGATGATTGAAAAAGATCTTTAGGATTATTATTTAGCAGGCTCCTACTAAAAGGGAAACAGTTACATTAATTACCACAAAGAGTTAAAGTTTATTTACCACTAAGTCAAACACTTGCAAATTCTCACACTTAGAACATACAAGTATGAGAAAGTTTATGCTGTGTACTGTTTACATAACGTGTAATGTTGGGACAGCCTTTATATTCCCTGGTTTGTTGATTTGTGATATGGTGAATCATCCTCCAAATTGTGGTTATAACCACACATTGAGAATACAGAACTGTGATAACATGGCAAACAGCAAAAGGAAGGTTACTGTTACACTGTTATTAGTTGACTTTCTTAATCTTTTTGAAACTAATAAATGAAGAGGGTGTTCAGATATAGCTACGTCTCTTTACATTTATATTCATATTTATATATAAATGTTAGCATATGGTTTGACCAAAATTATGTGTATGACAGTGTGTTTTTGCTTTGTTGCTTTGTTTGAGAGGCAGGATTAAAACTGTAATGATGCAAATTGCCTTAAAGTTTTTTTTTTTTTCTTCCCTGTTTGGATAGAAATGAGATTTTATTTTAGAAGTTATTTTCCTTTAGAGGTGGATATGGAACAGAAAACATTTTAGTTAACCCTTAAGTATGCCCATAGAAGGAAAGTCTATTGTGATGAGCTACATAAAGTGAAGTAATCCAAGAACAGATGTTTAAGATGATTATTCTGCTTCATAATATAAACTATGCCTTTGCAAATTATGAGACTATTACAAATGTTTGTTTTGTACATGTGGACTTGGACTAACATCGTGTCCATTCCCGTTAAATTATATTTGCTGTTAGCAAGTAATGTTTTACAGAAGTTGCAGAGTTTGAACATAAAGGATGGGGGAGCTGTTCTTAGAAATATCTATATTTTATTCTGATTATTGTCAAATAAGACTGCACTGTATATCAGTAAAGATCTGCTTAGGAAATAGGGACAGATCCAGGTATTTCAAGCTTAAGGAATTTAACTCGAGGAATTGGTTAATCAGGATGATGAAAGAGTTGAGGATTTTTATTTTTTTATAGTAACAGATAGTAATACAACCCAGAGATTAGCATTACAAGATGTTAGCATCCCTAGGACAGGAGCTGTACAGGGAGAAAATCAGAAACCACAGAATTCTGAGTTGATCTTGAACCAGGGCCATGCTATCCTGAACAGGTCTGTGCCACAAAAGGAGGGTCAGGCCAGTGACACTGAAATTACAGGAAGCCACCTCTTCCTGTAGGCCATTGCTGGAGGCAGAGATAAAGGAGAAATAGCCTTGGTCTTTTTTCATTACTTACATTTTCCTTTCTTCCTTCTTTCCTTCCCTCAAATCTTGTCCAATTGCCTCCCATTGACCAAATCTATCAGGATACCAGGGAGCAAAGGAGCCTTTCAAATGTAACTTGCAAGAGAAAGATAAGAAATGGGTCTGGAAGTAAACAAGCATATGGTAAGGACAGAAGGCTTCTTCTATGCTTTCACAAAAATACCTTTAGAAGTTTCAGCCTGGTTTTAGATATTCCTGGATAATCAAGGAAAGCCTCCTACCTAGGAAGAGCTTAGTGAAGAACCATCGATACTAAGGTTGGTGTGGTGGTATTCGTGGTGATTTCCACTAAAGAATGACTCTACACTAAATGTAGGGATTGAGGATTGGTTGAAAGGGTAGTACAAAATGGAAGAATATTGGACCACTTTGGGAACTCATGAAAATAAGAAAAAGCTATAGACACCTTTCAAAAGAGCTCATTTCTGTTAGTAATATGAATTTGGACTCAACTACTGTAGTTGTAAGTTAAATTACATTATTTGTGGATGCATCACAATGTTAATTGTAATAACCTGGATGATTTTTTAAAGCATTTGATACAAATACATGGATTCTCTAGAACGAAAGAGTCTTCTTAAGTGATCTTTGGCACTTGAAATTTAATTACAGCCTATCCAGTGAGGATTAGAAAAAAAAGAATGAAGAAGAATTTAATAACTCTTCATAGTGTATCAGCAAAGCCCAGATCATACTGAAGGCTTATAAAACATATTGCCATTTAAGACATACATAAAAACAAATCTTAGTCTTAATTAATATTGGACAAAGTCCAATGTCTTTTGATTGAGAAGACATTTATTCATAGATGTAGGAATGTTTAAATCAAGCTGTCTTTGAAAGGCATTACATATCTATTGAACTAAGGCATATATCAGGCTCAAGATTACACGGTTAGTCATTAAAATCCTTCACAATTTGGTTTTGAAAGGTATGTTTCCAAAATTATCTCCCTTTTCCCCTGTATTAACCTCACCCCTAACTGATTGTGTATGCTCGCTGAGTTTTAAACACACTTCTCATCTTGTCACTTTTACCCTCTTTATTGGCCTCAATTTATCCACTCTAAAAACATATCCCCTTTTTAGAATACAACTGGCTATTCTAGATCTATGCACTTTTTAAGATGATGTATGTTTTCTTATATAACACATATCTATTTAGGATCGTCTATGTTTTAATCATTAGACGGTGAACTATAGATACACTAGTAGAGAAGACTGTCTTTGTGTTGAAAGATATTGTGAAGTAAGGGAGGTGGCCATTAATCATGAAATTATGGTGGCATCTGACATAGATTATAGTGGATTTGTATTCTATCAACTTAGCTAAATTGGAGCAACATTTGCCAGAAATTACTTTCCTTTATGGATATAAATTACACTTGGCAACGAAAAGAATTTTTGCAGGTTTGGAAGGTGGAAATAAAGCAGCAGCCATCATGCAGGGAAGATTGATGTAGATAGAGTGCCCGTTGTCACTGCATGTCATGGACATTGCCACTTATGTGCTGGGTGATTTTGTTGCCCTAGTGCTGTACCCAGGCCATGAGGTCCTTAGCCCATTCCAATTCAGGGCCAGGCAATGCATGTGCAGCATTATTACGAGGTGACAGCCGCTTTCTCAAGTCATATACGTCAAGGTTGGTGGTTTACACATATGGATTCCGGGCTGTTTCATGGGTTCCAGTGTGTCCTTGCTCTCTTCTACTTCTTGTTCAGCATTTTACTGACTTCCTACCTTCCAGTTAATTCACACTGATCATTAGTTTCAAGGGTGAGTGCCTCCCATACAGTTTGTCACAATACTCCCACAATTGTGGAAAGATTAATCACAGCAATATATTCCTACAAGTATATCACACATATTGTTTTTCATCCTTGATTAATCACTTGTCCTGCAAGTGATTCCAAGAAACACAACCTTTGGGAAGGGCTCTCTGAAATATTTCTCTAATATGATTAGTTCTAATGGCATTGATGGTATTGTTGACAGTGATAAAAGGGGCTGGTAGCCCATGGCAAGCTGTGGCAAAACCGTCACTTAAATTGCTATACATAAACCCTTGTAATCAAATACTTGTTAAGGGCAAAGCTTAGGGTAACAAAGTAATTTCTACCAGAAATATTTTAATGAAAATAAAGGGTATAATGTAATGCATTGGTTGTTTCTAATTGTGTTACAGTATTTAGAGGGGAAAAATATCAAACCAGAAAAAAACACAAATAGTTCATGGTTTTAAATTCACAACTAGAGCTCTGGTAAAAGGTTCAGAAAAAATTGTGATGACTCTCCAATATCCCTTATCCTCTGTACACACAGAGACAATGTTATAAAAAACCAATGTTGCAGTCTAATCTTGTGGGTAGTTGAATTGCAATGCAAATTGAATTCAAGATCTTACAAGTACTCCTATGTTAAAATTGAGGCATAGACTAGATAAGAGTGTGTGAATTCTTACAAAGTTAAGAATCTTGATTGCTAATTCTGCTAAGCTTCCTCTGCCTTCAGAAGCAGACTTTCCTTCTCTGGGGGACAGGATATCCCTTTGCTGGAAGAACCAATTGCCAGGAAGGAAATTGCTGATATTCCTAAGGATTAGGCCCACCGACTGTCATGGTTCCTAGAACTGAATTAAATTTAACTCTGAAGGCCCCGGGTGGTAAGTTATACATTATATCCTGTGAGGAGAGTCAGAATGATGTAAGATTTTTCCAGTTTATATCAATGCTTCCTAAAGGTGAATCTTGGGTCAAATAATATTTGTTGGCAGACGATCTGGATTCACTGTTAGTTCTAGCAACTAGAAGAGATTGTAAAAGTTTTTAAAGTTGTTTGTCCAAGAAGCAATCTCAACAGAAGAGGATCTTAGTAATGAGGTGGATAAAAAATGTTCTGTTCTATAGACATTATTCAACCTTTTCCCAACCATTTTGTCTTCACAAATTGGCTCACGAACAAAGTGGCTGTGGCAGCAGGGATTAATTTATGCATGGGTTCACTAAACAAGACCCATTTCTGTGTGTCTGACTTGCCATTGGCTAGTTGGTACTTACTGTCTGCACATTCAGTGGTCATGCTGAGCCTCCAGTATGGAGTAATTCTCGAAGGGATTCATATAGCTAGCTACTTGTGGCAGGTTGTCTGCATTGAGTGTTCTCATCTTAGAAGAGGCAGTTTTCACCTACCTTGTATATGAATGTACCTCCCAGGCCTCCAATGCTTCTGCCCAAACCATTATTCATGTAGTTACAGAATGAGTTATACACCATTGTGGAATTCCATTGCTTTTTGACCAAGGGACTCATTTTATATGAGAAAATTTAACAATGAATGCATGCTCATGGAATTGACTGGTCTTATCATATTCAGTCTCACTCTGAAATAGTTGTCCCAGTAGAATAGCAAATGGCGTTTTGGAAATTCACATATAGTGCAAGCTGATGTCACTATCTTCCAAGGCTGGGATAATGTAATCCACGTTATGTACAGGTTCTCAATCAGCAACTGATACCAGTTTATGATGCTCTTCATCCCATAACTCCTGGTCACAGGTCCAGGACTCAAAGGGATGAGAGTCATTAGCCCAAATGACTGAATAGAAATTATTTTATTTTCCATTTCCACAACTTTGCTCTCTGTGGATATCAAGGTCTTAGTTTCACTGTGAATGAATGATTTCATCAAGGGACATGGAAATGATTCCATTAAATGAAGTTGAGAGAGACTGCCATATGGTCTCTTTGGACTCTTCATTCCAGTAAACTAACAGGCAGAAAAGTGAGTTGCTGTATTGAATAGGGTGCCTAACTCTCACTTTCAAATAGTACCTGGGTTGCTACTACACAATGGGAACAAAGAGATGTATGTCTAGAACGAAGGATAACCCACGAGACACCTCTCAGGACTCCCATGTCCTATGATAAAAGTTTGCAGAAAACTATTACAACCCAGTGTAGGCAGGACTACCATGACCCATAACCATCCGGGTAAGGTGAGGTACACTCCACAAAGCAGGGACTCATGGGCAGGCACGTTGCTTGCTGAAAATGAGGGAATATAGAATGGACAGTGCAATAGGCAGACATAAATACCAGTAACAAAATATGAAATAAGGAATATAATAGTTATAATAGTTCCTTCTTTATTTTTATATGAATACATCAGTGTACACATTAAATAATTATTTCCTTCTTGCATTCCATTGCTTTATCAGCTAAAATTAAATATTTTATTAAGGATTAACATTATATAGCAGAATTTCAGGATATCAAAGTATTTGTCACTCATTTAGAAGCGGACTCAAACTTCAACCAAGATAAATAAATGTGATGCAGGGCTTTGTATTCTTTTTTGGGGAGTGAGTTAGTATGTTTCTGATTGTATAAGGAATAACTGCATTATATTATGGGGAAATTATTTAAAATTGCCTGTTTTTGAAAGTTAAGAATAGTTAAAAGGGAATATTTGGTATGGATATCTAGTTGATAAGAGGTGGACTGTGAATGTTTTATACTGTGTTAAGTAAGTTAGGACTATATTTCCCAGAATCTCCTTCCCTTCTTGTTTCTGGGAATAATTACAAAAATAAAGGCAGACTCTAGGGAATCTATGAAGGGATGATGAGCCACACAAAGCATCGTAAAAACAGTAAATCACTTTCACTCCTTAGCTTGAACATCGTTGGGTATGGAATTATTTGTCAACTATAGGTTTCAATGGAATGTTCTCTGTTGTCTCCATTTTCTGTCAATGTTAAGTGTTAAAAATATTCTGTACTAGTATATTTTATTTCTTTGCTTTCATTTATTCATTTCATACTTAATCATGTGAGGTGTCACTCATTATTTCACATATAGGATGCATAAATAAATTAAAAAAAAATAACAGGTATTTTCCCACCTTAGACCGTACATTATCTCTTATATTTTAGTGGAATAATAAATAAGTAAATTGTATAGTTCTAGAACCTGTTAAATGATGTAGAATCAAAGAAAACATGTATAAGTAGGAAGACACAGGAGTACCAAGGGGCAGGGTGATGACACACTATTAAATAGGGTGATCCAGGTAGGTCTCACAGATAAAGTGAGGTGCAAGTTTGGTTTAGAACATGAGGCAGTGAACCAAGCAATTGTCCGGGGAAAGAAAATTCCAGTCAGAGATAGCTAAGAGCAAAGATCTTTGGGTTCTAATGTTCAGTGTGCCTGGAGTACTTGAGGAAGAAGACAGTGTAAGTGGAGCAGAGAAGAAAAATAAGAGATGATAATGAAGAGTTGAGGATGTGGGGAACAGATTATGAGGAGTCAAAAAAGGGTTTTTTTTGTTTGTTCGTGTGTTTTTTCAGATGAAAGAAATTATAAGGTAGTTATACGCTCATAAAAATGTTTCACTAAATAAAAAAATAAAATGATGTAAGGGAGAAGGGGTAGTTTTTGGAATTCTTTCCTTGATCAGGTGAGAGCAAATGGGACCAAATACATCAGTGTGGCTGTTGCCTGAACTAGGAGCACAAGTGGTTCTTCTTTAAGAAAAGGGAGGACAGCAGAGTAAATGGGCCGATTCCAGTAAGGTGTTAAATGTGGTAGTATCATCAAGTGGAAATTCTATTCTGATAATTCCTGTTTTCTCTGTAATAGTATGCTGGTTATCCAATTAGAATGAGAATGGGAGAAACCCGAAGGTGTGTGGAATGAGAAGTTGGATAGTCTAGAACAGCAGAAGACAGAAATGGGTAGGTTATTTAGCAGGATTTTGGAGCAGCCCGAGAGGCCCACTCAAGATTAATGGTTGTGCATATAAAATGAGACCAATCTTTAGGTTTATTGGTATTTCTTTAGCCATATTCAGCTGTGCAGTGAGATAGATTTCATTGTAATTACTGTTTGCCAGAAAGGTACAATGAGGTGATAGAGAAACAGGGAAATTTAAGGTTTCTGCCAAGCTGGGGTCTCAAAGAGGAGTCATGGATTCTACTTTGTATAAAGGATATTCAGATATGCAAATGGTGATTTTTAGGGCTGTGCTTTCAAACTTTACCAGCAGATGAATTCCCTGCAAACCTCTTTGAAACATAGATTATATATTCACAAACTTAGAATTCTGGATTCAATAGGGTTGGGGAGGATCCTGAGAATTTGCATTCCTAATAAGGACCCGGTTGATGCTTATGCTATTGTTCAGTGATCCGACTTGGAAACCCAGTGTTTTAAGATACTCTTAAGGCTATTTCATCTCTCTCTCTCTGTCTCTCTTTTTTTCATTCTCCTTTTTTCTTATTCTCTGATACCATCTCTTTGCATTTCATGTATTCATTAATTTGTTCACTTATAATATATTCATTCATATATTAATGTTAATCTATATGAAATTCCCCACAATTTCTCCTAAAGGAATTGACAGGCACACATAACCCATACTGTTATAATTATAAAACAATACAAAATATATTGCCAACTTCCCTTATTTTTACGTCTCTCCTGGCTAGAGCTTTGTTTAGGTTACTTCTCATGATTTTTAATTAATTTTTCAAATGATGATGTAATAATTATGAATCTTTAAAATAATTATAAGGTTTATATTGATTTTTTTTAGTTTAAAACTGTAAATCGGTTAAATTTATTTTCAAAAAGAAAAAACTTCCCCAAACCAAAGCAACATAAAACTTAATAAAAAATATTTTTCTACAGACACTTACATATCTTTAACCTTCAGAGAAAAGAAGAAAATCTGTGTTGGAACTTTAATAGCAAGTGTAAGCAAAGCTATATTGTTCTGGAAAATCTGTGGTCACTTTTGAACTCCTGTCAGTGTAGGAAAATATATGAGGAGTTTTTATACAGATTAGCATGCCAAATCTGGCAGTTGGATGATGTTATCTTTAAAGAGAGTTGACAGGACTCCAGAAGGAACATTTGGAGAAGAATCTGCCAACTGCCTTTATTACCTTCTGAACTACCTCGAAGTTACAGGTACTTCCAGTTTTGTTCTGTAGATAATTTGAACTCCATCTGTGTTTGATGAATATTTTTTAGTATGCTATTACAAATTATGACTTTAGGCGTTATTATTCCTTTGCCCTGAAAATTCATCTACACAAAATATTGTGTTTCTTGATTCTGGGTATGTTTTCATAGTGGGAAATACAGTGAGAGAAGTGGGGAAGTCGTTTTCTATTGTAATCTGATGGTTGGTTTGTTTCCAAAACAAGGTTGTTTCAAATCTTATGCTAAAATAGATGATTATTTATTCTTAAGTATAAATTCCCAACAGAGTCTATACTAAATGGTCTCTAGAAAGTCAGAGAGGTCCTGTAAATAAATTTTAATTAACATAAAACCTACATAGTAACTATATTGTTACTCAGTTTGGTTTGAAATAAAGAAGATGTGACTATATTGTAGATAATATAGACAATGATCAATTTTTAGTTATAATTCATTTTGGCAGAGTTAATAAAATTTAAAAATCTTTTGTAATTTAATGTTGCATTACTTTCCAGATGCATTCCTCAAATAGTTTTAGAACATGAACTGTGATATACTGAATTTGTTATACAAAGATGATTCAGAGGCCTGGGAGGTCAATTACAGCACTTGTCATAATAAGGCAGACAGTCACATCCTGCATAGTATATATATAGAGAGAAAGAAAGATAAAACTAGATGATTAGAAAAAACAGACCAAGTGTAGAAAACTTGGAAGTTTACATTAATTAGAATGTGATGCAAGTACAAAACAGTACGTGGTATCAAAACAGTAGAAGAGTTTTTTTCTTTAAAAAACTGAATCAAATATATCGTGATAGAAGGAGAACTGACGTTGGGTGGTGAACACACAAGGTGATATGTAGATGATGTATTACAGAATTGTACACTTGAAAACTATGATAGCTTTACTAACAATTGTCATCCCAATAAACTTTAACTTGAAAAAAAATAAAAAATAGGAATTTTTAAAAAATGTATTTTAAAATTATAGTTGACATACAATATTATATTGTTTTAGTTGTATACATAGTGCTTAGACATTTATATACCTTGTGAAGTGATCATCATGAGAAGTCTATTATACATCCGGAAACATACACAGTTATTAGAATATTATTTACTATAATCCTTATGCTGTTCTTTACATCATCATGATTGATTTTATAAATGGAAGTTTGTACTTCATAATGCCATTCACGTTTTCCCTCTATTCCCCCTTTCAGTTCCCTTCTGGCAATCATCAGTTTTCTGTATCTATGAGTTTATTTCTGTTTTGTTTTATTTGTTCATTTGTTTTGTTTCTTAGATTCCACATATAAGTGAAATCATATGGTATTGTTTTTCTCTGTCTGACTTATTTCCCTTAACATGATACCCTCTAGTTTCATCCATTTTGTTGCAAATAGCAAAATTTTTAACGCTAAGTAATATTCCATTGTATATGTACACCACATCTTTTTTTTCCATTTATCTATCAATAGAAACCTAGGTTGCTTCCATATTTTAGAAATTGGAAAAATGAAGATAGGGATGCACATATCTTTTCTAATTAGTGTTTTCAATTTCTTCAGATAAATACTCAGATGTGGAATTATGGAGTCGTATGGTAGTTCTGCTTTTAATTTTTTGAGGAATCTCCATACTGTTTTCCACAGTGGCTGCACCGATTTACAATCCCTTCACCAGTACATGAGGGTTCTCTTTTTTCCACATCCTCTCTCACACCTATTCTTTGTTGTTTATTTGATAATAGCCATTCTGACAGTTGAGAGGTGATATTTTATTGTTTTAATTTGCATTTCCCTGATGATTAGTGAAGTTGAGCATCTGTTCATGTATCTGGTGGCCATCTGTGTGTCTTCCTTGCAGAAATGTCTATTCAGATTATTTGTCCATTTTTTAATTGGATTGTTGACTTTTATCCTAAAGATGCTACCAAAAATCTTAGAACAAATGCATGAATTCAGTAAAGTTGCAGGATACAAGATTAATATTCCGAAATCTGTTGTATACTAATGAACTATCAGAAAGAGAAATTAAGAAAACAATCCCATTTATAAGAATATCAAAAAGAATAAAATACCCAGGAGTAAACTAAACCAAGGAGGTAAAAATACCTGTACTCTAAAGACTAGGAAACATTGATTTAAAAAAAAAAAAAGAGAGAGAGAGAGAAAATTGAAGAAGACACACATACATGGAAGGATGTACTGTGCTTATGGATTGGAATAATTAATATCATTAAAATGTCCATACTACTTTGAGTAGTATTTAATTTAAGTGGTACAATTTAATTGATATTAATAAAGCTATCACCATTTTCCATTGATTAATGTTGGCCTTGAGAATCTTCAGTTTTCTACTATATTTTAGTAATTGATAATGACTGGTATTACTACAGCTACAATGGTTTTCCCTTGGAATTATCCTCTTGTGTTTTGGAATTTTTTGTATTCTCTTTCCTTATGGTTTAAGTGTTTCTCTAATTAAAAGCATATAGCAGGATTTTTTTTTTCTTCTTTTTTCTGTCTTACCTGGAAACCATTCTCTTGTCTGTAAGGCTCTTACTCAATAATTCCTTCTTTAATTTCTGGGTTTAGTCAAGAATCTGGAGAAGTGAAAAGTCTGGAGAATATGTCAGAAGATAAGATGTATTGGTATGAGTGGAAACTAAGAAAACTTTATAGAAAAAGAATTGTGATGCATATTTTAAATCCAAGGCAAATAATTATCTTCTAAGAAAGACTACATACTAAACAGATATTCTAAAGGAATCCTAGAACTATAAAGTAAATTTAATATTTAAGAATTTTTCTACAACAAAAGCACCTACCCAGATAGTTATACTAACTAGTCCTATCAATATTCAAGGAACAGAAAATCCCAAATTGATACAAATATTCCAGAGGATGAAAAAAAGGATTATTCATTAATTTATTTTATGAACTAGTAAACTATAGTACCAAAAATCCACAAAGGCATACAAAAATTATAAGGTAACCTCAATTATGATTTTATATGCACACATCGAAAAATTCTAATTAAATATAGAAATATAACCAAAAGCCATAACCAAATTGTGTTTAATCTCAAGAATGCAAGACTATTTTTACATAAAATATGTTAATGTATCAAAAAAACACACTAAAAATGAAACAGTGACTCCTATTCATCACCATACATAAAATTAATTATAGATGGATTAAGAACATCAATGTGAAACTCTAAGATTTTTAGAATTTCTAAGAAAATATGGGAAATGATTTCACAATATTTGGTATTTCTAAAACAAAACATAAAATAAGCAGAAATAAATGCAAAGTTTATAAAATAGATCACATTTTTAAAATCCTGATAAGACACAATAAAAAGTGAAAACACAAATCCCAGATTTATAGGACCTTTTACATATAAACAACACAGTTGTTATAAAGAGAATGTAAAGAAATTGTACAAATGAAGAAGAAAAGTTAAATAACCTAAAAAAAATAAGCAAATGGTAGGAAAAAAAAGAAAATTAAGCAAAACTTACTTTTTTTATGAAAAGCAATTCACAGAAGAGAAAATACTTATGCCCAATAAACATATAAAAGTATGCTTACTAGTAATTAACCCAATGACCATTTCACAGATTGGCTGACATGCAAAAGCTTAAAAAGAAATAAAATTTTCCTGGGATGAGAATGACAACACTTCTGTATTGCTTCTGGACATAAGTACATGGCATTGCAGTGAAATTTAATGAGATTGAAGTTATTTATGTCCTTTGACCTAGTAGCTCAATTTTTACATAAATATAAGGAGAGACATGTATTAGAATGCTAAGTGAGGCATTATTTTCAATATAAAATAAAACCTAAACATCTTTCAATAAGTTAATGGAAAAATAAACTACAGTATTTTCTTTCAATGGAAATTCTCAGGTGGAAAGATATATGAAGTAATTGGTGCTATATCTACCAAAGTGAATTAGTTTCACAAATATAATGCCGCTAGGTGCACAGTGGGAGGTTGACAGTGTTCAATTGCTAAAGAAGACTGATAGGGCCCCAGATGACAATGATTACAAATCTACAGTTTATTGCAAAAAAGGATACACTTTTGCAACAACACTAAATTTCATAACCCAAAGCTGTCTTATAGCATAGGGTCTTGACGTGTCAGGTTTTAGCTCCTATTTTACTTCCTCGATAAGCAGGAAATATATAAATATATTTCTATGTATTTCCCTTGGATCAGAAATCATTAAAGTGTGCACAAAATACATCAGAACCAAGAAGCACAAAATGGAATCTTGGTCAAGTTTCCTATAATCTACCGGTCACAAGCATATTGTGTTGCGACTAGCTTAATGGTAAAACCTGCCTTGCCATTATCAATTTTACTGTTACCAATAAACAATGATGACAAGCAGGCATAATGTACCTTGAAACTCCTGGTATCAATAATTACAAAGAAACACTATCAATCAGTATGTTCAATGACTTCCAGGGTTAATGACATGCAAGAACTTGAGCAAAATAGTTCAGGTTAATTCGAGGACTGTGGAAATTAACCTTCACAACACCCTGTGGGGAGAATGTTGAGAGATGTGCAGTATACTATCATTTGTATAAAGTTTGAAATCCTGCTAAACAATGCACATAAATGCATTGTGTAGCATAGTGTATGTACGCTTCTTGTTTTAACATATGTTGTTAAAATATAAGATATAAAGGTTAACATATGTCACTAAAATATAAAGACATACATGGATATTATAGTCACTAAGTATAGAGCGTAATAACAATTTTCCATAAAGGGAAGAACACATGTGCAGAGAAGTGTATAAACAGAGCTTAAGTTGTGTTAGTATTCTCTTTCTTAAGCTGTGTGATACGATGAGTACATGTCTATTTACTATATAGTCCACTCTATCTTTTGTCTCTAATATTGCAAAACTTTTAGTAAGTAACTATGGAAAAGAAAAGTAATAGGATGAAAGAACTGGAAGTAAACCATGAATACATTTAAATATAGAATAAAGGGTAAACAACTGTGGAAATTATAACTTTAAAAAATACCTGGATATTTATAGGGATGTCACAGTTATCATAAGCATGACAAAAGTAAACACAAACAAAATATAAACGAGTAATTTTAACGTGAGTTTAGGGGCTAAGAAATTAAGAATGCATATGTATAAAAATGATGAGGAACAAAAGGACTTAGAGAATCACTGAAGCAAGTAAATTTGTGACAATTTTGGTCATCATCATGCTTCCTATTTGAGTGTGTACAAAAGATGGTGACACCTCCAGTAGGGTAAGAAACGTACCCTTCTTGAAGTTTCTGATTGACCCTAATTGTTCTGTGATACAACTAGCAATTCAGGCTGAGAAGAGAAAGAAAATAATTCTGAGATGTCCTAAATTAAACTGTAGCCAGCCAGAGAATGGGAAAAAGAGCCAAGGAGTTAATCAGTTAGCAGAGTGTGGGCAGAAACCAATAAAAAACTGCTTGATTCCTGAATGTATGCTGAAACTTTGAATCAACTTCCAGGTGGCTATTTCAGCTCTTATCTAGAGAATAGCTAACCATCGGACTCCACAGAATCCTGCTTCTGCGTGAACTTTCTGGACTGTTGCACACAACCAATCGCAAAGCAGCAAGTATTTCTTTCTTAGGGACTAGGCACGTATCCCAGAATTTTCTCCACTTCGCCTTCTTCTACCACCCTTCACGCCCAGCTTACCCATTGCCAATGTAAATTCCTTTGAAACAAATTACATCTTTCTTCCCCAAACTCATTGTATAAAAAAAGCCCCATCAGCCCAAGGATGGCAGACATGTTTTCTTCTCCATGTAGCCCTGCTGATGATGATTTAGACTGCAGGCCCCAGGGCCTGGTTCTTTTTCTGACCAACTTGTGGCTAAATAAACCCTTTCTTTCAGAAAAACTTTCATCCCTGAAGGTTTATGTGTAGTAGGGCTCCTTGTTGGCTGGCTGTCTTGAAGCAATCTGCTATAAATTACAGGGCATTTGTAGTACTCTGTGAATACTTACTCTGTATATAGACACATAAATCCCTTTTATCAGTCTTATAATTGGAATTAGCCAGTCCCTTAGCTGAACAGTCTACTTTGTATCCATACAATGAATATCAAATGTACTCTAAAATCTGCCTGACAATCATCGTGCATTTTCCTAAATCCTTTACTCTCCCACTCTCTCAGAAGACTGTTCTATGCTTCCTTACCTCTCCTTAACTCCCTGTACATCCTCCCTTTTTTCAATCTCAGCTCATAAATTAGTGTCCATTTTACTCAGAATATTGAAAAAAATCAGAAAAGGAATTCTGCACACATCACAAACCCTTATCCCTGATGCATTCATTCATCTTTCACGTCTGACACTATGATCACTGGTCCGTACTCCTTCTATGACCTAAACTTCAAGTTATGTGTTTTATCCCATCCTCTCTCACCTATTCAATGATAGGATTACATTGATTTTCTTGTGGTCTGCATTATCAAATTTTCCCTCCCTGCTTTGCCATTCTCATCAGAAAATAAAAAAAGAAATTCTATTATTTCTTCCATCATCACAAACCCCCTATTGACTCACTTCTCTCACCAGATAAACCCCTTGGTTTCCCTTATGGAAAATATCTGGAAAAAAATGACTCATACTTTGTATTCCCCTGGATCCTCCTCCCTTTATCTTGTATACATTGTATCATGAGTTCTGCTTCCCTACAGACGCAAAGTGCTGTCCAGTGACTGTTAACAGTTGATCTCCATGTAGCTTGGGGAATAATGGATGCCACTCTCTTACTTGGAACACTTTTTCCCTTGAATTCTAGATAACACACTAAACTAGATTTCCTCCTTTTTCACTGGGAACTTCTCCTAATCATTCTCCTTCTCCCTAAACTATTCACGTTGGAGTAATCCTGGGTTCCATCCTGATATGTGCATTATGTTGCAACTCTTTCTTACACACTCTTCCTGCTTTTTTATTCTCTGCAACAAGTTTCACAATTTTAGAAACTCTATGCTATTTGCTTCATTTTTATTGCCTATTTTTCTATACTGTATTATAAGCTCCAGAAAGAAAGTAATTTTTCTCTCTTCTGTTTACTATTCTGTTTTTAGTACCTGGAAAAGTATCTGGAATAAGGTTAGTACTCAATAAAAATCTGTTGAATAAGTGAGTGCTTAACGTGCCTCTCCTACTGACACTACTGTTTCACATTTTCTCAGGGTACTGGCCATTAGGTAGAGGTTAGGGGGCTGTGAAAAGGATGGAAGCCTGTCGTTAAAATGCAAGACTCCTAAGTTTTAAAGCCTATGCATGGATAAAACGATTGACTATAGTTATGCTTAAGTAAATTGAACTCACTCCCCACCCATTCACACATACATCATTGAGAGAGTTGTATTGGTAAAGAAGGCCTAGTGATCAGTCACTTTTGCTTTTCAACCTATCTTTGGCTTTCAAACTTATACTACTACAACAACAACAACAACAACAACAATAGTAATTGTAAGCACTTTACATGTCTGAAGAGGATACTCTCTCTTAATACTCAAGTATATGACCATATAGGAAAATGGACAGGGAATCTACTTCCCAAAGACAGAAATAAGGTAACGGAAGTCTTTCTAAATTGTATGAGGAACTGCTACAATGGCTAAACAGGTACTCATTGACAAATGGAACAAGGCATTCTTGCTATTTCTACACAGAGAACATATTTCAAATTTTAAATTTTGGTAATCTTTTCCCTTTTCCATCTCTGCATAATAGATGTGTTGAAAGCACATTACTTCATTTTATAGTTCATTAGATCATATGGAATCTATAAGATAGTAGAAACATGTCAAAATATATTGATAACCACAATAAACATAAATAGATTAGCATTCCTAATTAAAAGATTATCAGATTTCCTCAGTTTTTATATGTTCAACTCTATATTGGTTATCAAAGCTATATCTATAATCTAAAAATAAAAATTGAGATTAAAGAAATGGCAAAAGGTAAAATAAAATACACTTACCAAAATAACTAAGATTGTTATTTTAGTAACCATATTACACATAAGAGACTGTAAGATAAAAATAAGTTTTGAGTATAGAAACTTTACTATGTAGTGATTGAAGGATCATTTCACCTGGAATTAAAAGAAGTTTGTATTGACTCTACTTTCCCTCAAAAGTCTGAAATTTTGGAAACGGGCTTTTAGACACAGGAAAGCATTAATGGTGTAATGCCAGATTATTCAATGAAATAAAATTACTTCAAATATGGTAAAACTAATGATCTCTTAGACCAAGAAAAAAATTATTTCAGTAATACATTGCTGGTCAGTCTTCAGTCAGTAAAACAGAAACCACATAGACATTTAAACCATAAAGGAATTAATACAGAGTATGTGGTACCCATAAAAGAAGGGCTAGAGGAGTGAGAGAGAAAATACCACCAGTTTTCATATTAACCAGTAAGTAGGGAAAGTAAGACAAATGTATGTGGGTGAAGTAATAAAAAATCTAGGTTAAACCAAATGCTAATTTCCAATATGACATCATGTTTATCTGAAATAAGAATAATCAAGGACTTGATATTATCTCCATTGACTGATCAAGTCAATGAAATTTAAGTTGATATATATGTCATTTATAATAGTTGAGGCTATAATTGTTTAAATTTATTTGTAAGAAAATGCATTAATTCACTCATTCCACAGACACTCATTGAACATGTAATATGTGTTAGATGAAACACATATTAGCAGTTCTAATAGCTGAAAACATAATACACGCACCAGTCTCAAACTCATGTTCTAATAAAAAGCGTACTATGACATAGGGTAATAAATTATATGAAAGAGAGTAAAGAGGAAGGGAAGGGGACCAAAGCCGAACAAAGGATTCAATTACTTAAATAGAAGAGTAACAGAAGACTGCATAGTATAACATTCATTAAAAAACTGAGCGGGTATAAATTCTGTAGGTATCTGAGGCAAGAACATTCCAGAAAGAGAAAGACAACTTCAAAGGCAGATGTAGGGGGCTTACATGATTGAAGAACATTGAGGAGACCTGTGTGACTATGCTTAGTGATTGATGCTTAGTGAATTAATATATGAAGTTAGAACAGTGGCTAGGTCTTATAATATTTTGTAGGGCAAAGGATTTCAAATTTTACTCCAAGTGAAAGAAAAATTATGAGGAGTGTAATGGTTTGGCTTAGTTCATTCGTTCTGGGTATTGTGTTGAAAAGGGGTAGAGAAGGACAAGGGGTGAAAGAAGGGAGATCACTTGGGAGGTTATAGCAATAATTCAGGTGAGAGAAAAACAGTAATTTGGACCAAGTAGTTACTAGTGGAGGCCATGTAAACAGGACAAATTTTAAATTAATTTTAGTGTAGAGAAAAGATTTAATGATAGTTTGGATATGAAGTATAAAAAGAAAGAGAAGATTCTAAAATAAGTTCAACATTTATTTTCCCTGTAGCTGGAAAGATGAAGTTTGCATTTACTAAGATGGAGAAAACTATGGGAAGAGTAAGGGTTAAGGTGGAAGCCAAGAGGAAAGTTTAATACATTTGAGTGGAGATGTCAAGTAACTAAATACACAAGTCTAGAATTCTGGGTAGATACCGCAACACAGAAGTATATGTGAATCATTTTCAAAGAGATGGTATATAAAACTGGTCAAATTGTGTGAAGCTGATAGATTAAGTAAAATGTAAGCAGAACATTTTCCATTGAATGTATCAAAGTGGATATAAGTGAAGATATTTTATTGGGTAATAGAGTGAAAATGAATGAATTTAAGAAAGATGGAGATAGCGTTTAGTTTTGTTGTAAAGTAGTACAGCAAGTAGGAATGGTTACAAAGTAAAAAGATGTATTTTTATAGAAAATGTATAAAATGAGCAATGAGCAAATAATTATATATATATACATATATATGTATACATATATATGTATATATATGTGTATATATATATATATATATATACATATATATATATATAAAACAGTGAGAGAAGGAATGATTTCTGGATTTATGTCCTGGAGTAAAAGAAAAGTAGATGGGATGTAGTGAACAAGTGGAATCATCCATCCTTATTATTGGAGTAAGGACAAAATATATGAGAACAGTGGTGGATAAGTTGGAAACGGGATGCTGGCTGCATTTAGAATTTCTTTTCTGTGATTATTTCTATTTCCTCGGTGAAACGGAAGAAAAATAAGTGTGGGACAGGAGTGGTGCTCATGGAGCATTTTGACGAAAGAGAAGATGGTGTAAAATACTTCGTGGAGAGAGTGGGAGAGTCACTGGACTGGGTAATTGTAAGGATTGCCGTCACATTAGAGGCCCACCAGGGTTCATGGTCATGATTTAAAATGAGTCCAGTCAACAAGACTGGGTATTTCTCTTCACGCACAGGGTGAATAGAAGATTCCCAGACGGGATTCTCTAGGCAGTTTTGTGGGCAAAATGGATTATGTAGGCTGCTGAGCATGTTTCAAGGGAGTGATAAACAGTGAAAAGCCATGGATTCTAATCTGGAAGTGGAGAAAAGTGAGAATAGGCTAGGGATGAGGCCTGGAAAATAGGTGGCAGGATCAATGTATTGTCAGTTTCTGTTGAGGACATGTGATAGTTGAGGCACGGCGTCACAAGGGATGACTGAGCTCCGAGGACACATCGCCAGGGAAATCCAGTGACAGTAAGCCAGGTCTATTTTAAGAAAATGATCAAGAAAATAAATGAAAGAATATGTACAGTACAAGGAAATAACTCCTTCCTGTTATACTTTATTTTAGCATTGACAGTCCACATTTTGGGTTTTACAACAGAAAGCATTAGGGTATGTGTTTTTAAACTGTTTCATACTTTAAGGGAGATACATATAAAGAACTCAGGGCATATAAAGAGTTTGAAATGATTCATTCCCTTTTAAGTAATATCAACTGCCATAGCCTAAGAATTAAAATAGAATGTATTTTTATTTTCATTTTAAAGTGAAAACAACAACAAAACAAAACAAAAAAAACAGGTTTCTGGGAGGGTGTTAGTTGTGAATATATAAGTACAGAAAAGTATAAGGAAACTGATAATTCCCAAGAAAATCTTACAATTTCAGCTCAGACTCCACAGCAGTAGGAAATGGGACACGTGGTGGAAATCACTAACTCAAATGCAAACCACCGCTGAGAGTCTGGGGTATTTTTGGAAGAGCATCTTTGTCTCCTTTTGTGCAGTCCTTTTCTTCTTGTCAGGCGATGAGTTAGGAATGAACAAGGGGCAGAGGTGAGCTGAAAACACATAACAAACCTCCAGAACAAAATTTCCAAATTACACAGAATTTGACAAACGTAGGCGTTTATTCCTAAAGAACCGTTTAAAATCCAGCTTAAGGCAGGATAATATAGCGATGGCAGCGGCTAATTACGCACCGCGAATGGCCAGAATTTGACAGCTTTCAGCTACCTTTTCCAGCAAAAGGCTGTTATCAAGATTTTTCATGGTAAATGCTTTTAATGAAGCCCCTGTGGGCAAGTTGTCACGGTGTACACATGTCATTTTGTATGTCCCCCTTTAAAAAATGAGACAAAACTGCTGAGAACACCTTGGACCGTACTCCTCCGCAGAACGTGAATCACCGGCTGCCTCTAATGACCGGATCCGTAAGACCTAAATAATGGTACAATTTCCTGCTGAACGTCTTGCTGTTGCCCCACAGGGAACACAGTTACACTGATGTATCATAACTGTTTAGTGACAATGCCTATTATTACAGTCTTGATTTTCTACCTTCTGAGTTTTTGACACTTTTTTTTTATTGTATAAGGATTTGGAAAGCACTACAAAGAAATTGCTTTTCATCTCTCAGCTGAAGTCAAAGTAGTTTGCCTGAGAATTTAACCAGCTCGTCAATTCATTTAAATCTTGTGATAAGTTCCAATTTTTAAAAAAAACTGTGCTTTGTGTAAAGCAGATATTTAAAAGAACACAAATACAATAACTCTGTTTTTTATTAATTTATGTTATTTTAAAATTTAATACATAAGTTGATTCTTTTGTGTAAGAGGTAATGGCATAGAGTTTTCTAGTTTTTTCTAAGAGTGTGAAGCAAAAAGGACAAAAAAGAATCTTACCTGTGTTGTTCTCTCTCCATATTTTTTGAGGTATTATGTTTATCTGTATTGAAATAACAGCTCTGTTACTGGGGTACACTCTTCTCTGCACAGTGTCCAGGTTCTTGGCATCTGGAGCAAAGAAGTGAATGAGATACTGAGATAAAGCAGTGAAAAAGCAGTTTATTAGAAGAGAGAGTACACTTCAAAGAAATAGAAGTGTACCTGAGCAGTAGAGAATGGCTCAAGGGCCCAAGGTGGCATTACTAGGAGCAAAAGAAGGGGCTCAAAGGCAAAAAGGTCCAGGGGCTGACGGTGGAACAAAGGGAGGGGCTCAAAAGGCAAAAAGGCCTAAAGGGCCAAGGGCCGGGGCTCAAAAAGGACTGACTGGTGAGGACTTGGAGTTTTTATCCTTTTTTTTCTAGAATGGGCTATTCCTTTCCAAACTTGGGACCACTTGATTGACACCTGTGATTAACAAGAGGCTATTACCTCATCTTTTTAAACTGTGCAGGTGTGAGTGACCGATTTAATATAGTTGGGTATCGGTACCCATTTGTTCCTCATAGGGATAGATAATTACAATGAAAAGGAGAAGTTTGGGGCAGAAAGGGGAGGTCTTTCAGGCGGTTGAAAACTATGCGTTATGCAGGAATGCAGAGACCAATGCCTATCTCTAACTGCCTGTCTTGTTTTCCCCTTGAGAGACCTGATCCCCATAAAATCTCTATGGGAAGTTGAGGACAGAAGGTCTGTTCTTCTGTATCTGCTTCCTGCTGGGCAGGGACGTAGAGCTGTCCCTACCTATTGGGGGATTCACAGAACTCTCGCCCTATCTGATCTTAGATGAGAGGCAGGGGTCCCCAGATCTACCTAGAAGACCACATTGGCTTCTTCAGTTGTGACTAACAATCTTGCTGGGTTATCCTCTGTATCCCCAAGGCTTTAAATGAGGAAAAATAGATCTTGATTAATAAATCTGTTAGCTCTATAGAGTCTGTGGCCATTCAACCTCTCACTTAGGTGGTGTCAATTGTCCAGGAGCTGGGCCCAGAATGGGTTGGAATAAACCTTAGGCTTCAGTGATTACAATCAACAAGTATACTAGCCTGGGGGGTCCGGAATGGCTTGGGGGATGTTGGGAAGTCACAGGCTTTTAGGTAGTTATCTGAGAGACATTCTGTGATTCAGGCTAGGAGCAATCTTTAGGATTCAGAAACTGATTAGAAGAGTAATCAAAGCCAGGGGCTAAGGAGCTAAGAAACTAGGGAAAAGGAGACTTAAAATTTCTATAGTGAGGAGGCTCCCATATCAGCTCTATGGAATATTTGAATATATAAATATATATGTGTTGTTCATTTATAATACGTATAGAACAGAAGACCAGAAAGATGGCTTTCTGTATGGATTAATACGCCCCAAAAGGAATAGGTTTAATTTTTTTTTTTTTTTTTAACAATACGATGGCAACTCTAAGGTTTGGTTGATGCCGATAGGGTCAGGCATAGTATTGGTTAAGGTAGGCAGGGGTAACAAACAGGCCCCAAATGCATAATGACTCAAAACCAGCACATTTATTTTTGGTTCATGTCTAGGGCCTAGTGAATTGGGAGGTTTTTCTTTGTGTTAGAATTCAGGAACACAGGCTGATGGAGGCTCCAACTTTTTTTTTTTTTAATTTTATTGGGGAATGCTGGGGGACAGTGTGTTTCTCCAGGGCCCATCAGCTCCAAGTGGTTGTCCTTCAATCTAGTTGTGGAGGGCACAGCTCAGCTCCAAGTCCAGTCGCTGGTTTCAATCTTTAGTTGTGGGGCGCAGCCCACCATCCAATGTGGGAACTGACAACCTCATTGTTAAGAACTCGTGCTCTAACCAACCGAGCCGTCTGGCCACCCCGTCTCCAACTTCTTTAACTTGTGCCTTTGAAGATTTCCCTGAGGGTAGAATATTTCTCAGTCACTCAGAAATGGGAAGAGCTAGTGACAGACAGTGGAGATTTCCAAGGGCCAGGTGTGGAGGTCATCATGACCACTCACGTGGAATCTGGCTGTACACCAGTAAAGAAGAGAAAACTCATTTTGATTATTAGCCAGTCGTGTCTGAGGAAGCATCTTCCTTTAAGGCCTTATCATATGCAGGCCTTATAAATGCTACAAACCCATTCAACAGGAACAGTGCAATTCACCTGGAGTAATCATATTGAATCAATTTAAAACTTCTACAGATATTGCATAGTTGTGAGGCTCTAATTATTAATTATCCACTCATTCTCAGTGGGACACTTAGGAAAATCTTATTTATGTACCTATATAATGTCTGTCCTATTGATTCTTCTGTCATTTTCCTAGTTTGGTGTGATCTGTTTGACTGATGGATCCTGTGTGATATTTTCTGGCATAATAAGCTTTTCTTGTGTTAGTTAAACTTGTAATATCCTTGTCAAAGCTGACATACAAATTGCAAAGAATTGATATTTCCAATATGTAGTTTAAATTTAGTCTTTATTTAACAGAAATTATATTCCTTTTTTTTATTTTTAATTTCAAAATAGGTGAAATGGTAGAGGGATGAAGGAGCCAAGCTACACTTTAAAATTTCTTCCTTATAGAAACTAACTTTAAGAAGAATAAAAAGGGTTAACAAACAAGCCAAGAAAAAAACACTGAAACATTTAGAGAAAGAAGATACCAGGCCTCAAATTCTAATCTTGTTGAAAGCAGTTCACACTGAGAGACATTTTTACAATTCTAATTTGGTTCCTTGAGGATTTCAGATCTCCTTCCTCTGCCCTACATGTAAAGGTGTAAAAATTAAAGATAGGTAAGAAAAATCCTGAAAAAAAGTCCTATTGCTCCCAACACACACATATACTTGCACTCCTGCAGAGACAGACAAAGAGGTACAGTAAATACCCTTGAGGAAAAGAGCAGACGTTCTTTCATTATCACTTTTGTATCCCACGGAAGGCAAGATGTAAATTTGGGTTCTCACTCATTTGGTTGCTCTAAGCTAAATTAAGTTGAATGGATATTTCTACAGGAAATTGTCTTTAGCAATACTGAAACCAAAAGAGACAATAAAAATAATCCTTTTAGAAAAGACAGAATGCAATCCTAAGTAAAATTAGTTCATCCAGGTGAATGGTATGCAGTTTTACAAAAGAGAATCATTTCAAACCTAAAATAACAAGAAGCACATCATTTGTTGCCATGGTCTAGTGAGCAGAAAGGAGGGGATGGAATATAAAGGAGAACTAGGAAATTTTTTTAGTGTGATGTGATAGAATTGTTCTAAATTTATATTACTATGATGTTTACAAAACTATCAATATTTTTCCAAATCCATAAAATTGAACATTGATTATTATGGTGTGTATTTTGTACCTCCATAAAGTTGGTTAAAAAATTAACCAAAAATAGAAGTATTAAGCATAAAATGATTGGCAAAAGAAGTATGGCAGTCCACATATTTGGAATGGCCTCTTAAAAACAAAAAGGTGAAGAGGAAGAGATTATGAGCTGGGACTTAAATTGAAATAGAGGCTTAGGACTTCATGATATAAATTTGGGATAGCGGACACGGTTCATTCCACAGTACTGAGTATACAATTGACATATTTGAGGGTTGGAATAACCCCAGATGCAATATGTGGGGTAAGAAATATTATAGTTGGGAAGGATGTGTGGAAGCGTTGAGGCTGTCCTGCTCCTGCCTCCTTCCTTTGCAGCCAAGAGAGTGAATCAAAAATCAAATTACATCCTTAGAATGATAGTGGGGATAAGTGATATCATTAAAGATATAAAGGATACAGGGAAAATAGTCCCTGTCACATCTCAGTTTAATTTGCCAATGTGGCTCTGACAGAAACTGAGTGAATTTTTGAGAAGGGCAGTAGATTCAACCAACCAGGAGCCACTAGAGTAGCTCCTATGTTTAGGTGCTGTCATTGCAAGAGCAGATTCATAAAGCCTCAGCACATGCATATCAGCCGGCCATGTTTTGGTGAGTGTTGTTGATGTTTTCCTTATGCCTATCAGTATAGAGGATCAGAAAGAGGTCACGTTCCTGGACACATTCGTGGAAAAGACAACAGATTTTCCATAGGGCTAGGTTCACTATCCTGCCTTCTGTAGTAACATAGTCCTAAAAGGTCTGGGCCATTTGGGCATCCCTGGGAACATTACATTAGTACATTATATTTGGACACAGCATACAATATGTGGTTGGAGTGCCTAAGGTCTTGGTAACGCCTGTGCTCCAGATCTTGAAAATGAACTCTGAAGTTTCAGGGACGTGGCACTCAGTAAAAAATTAGGGCCTGGTATTCAGGGACATGCAAGGTTGTTTCCTCCAAATAAGAGGCAAATCACTCTATTTTGCATCTTTTTACCACAGAGAAGAAAGCATCTGATTCTGGGGACAACACATTCCATGATAGGTATACTCTTCAGGTCCATATCCGGGGAGACATGAAGGCCGCCAAACTCAGGTGAGTCCCAGAACAATGCAGGACTCAGCCGCAGGTCCAGACTGGCATTGAGTAGCCCTTACGCTTGAGCTGTATGATCTGCAGGACATTGTGTTACTGTGGGTCTCAGTGATGAGAAAAGACACAGTTTGCAGTTTATGGCAAATTCCAGCGGAAGAATCACAAAACAGGTCTTCAGGGCACTGGGACAGGGTCATACTGATGTAGGAATGTTTTTCTGTGAGTCCCTAAATGATGTGAATGATGTTGGATATGTCGAGTTTTTGGGTATGGGCCAGGATCGTGTTTCGTGAAGCCGAAGAATGGACGCATGGACCAGGAGAGGCAGAGTTTTAAAGGAAGATAGTTTATTAGAGGCTGGAGAAGAGGTTGCAGCTGCCGAGCGGGAGGCGGTACCCGAAACTGGGAAGACTGGTGACTGAGGCAAAAGTTCTTAACTTTATACCTTCCCTTGCCTGCTTGGGGAAGGGGCTGGAGCCTTCTAATGGAATTCATCTATCAGCTTTGTCCTGTTTGCTCATCCTGAAGGGATTAATGAACTAACCCATTCCTATCTATCAGATCTGCTCCTTTGTCTGGCCAAAAGGGATCTGAGATAATTTATTAACCTCAAGGTGTGGTCTCATATCTTTGTCCTGGAGTGAAGGAGACATTCCAGAACCTGGAGTTTCAGGATGTGGCTGCTTTTTATTTATTCTACCAGGGACCTTTTTGTCTACCTAACGACATGCCAACTAACCTGTCTCAATACCAGTGGCAGTGAAGAATTATATGCCTTCGTAAAAGTATCTCTCAGCATGTTACTGGGCCTTGGTAGAGACAGAACACTTGGTGTCTGTCTCTAGGCCATGTCTCTAGAACAGGCTATTGTGGCTGAGTCCAATAAATGAGTAAATGAGATTAGAATACCTGGCAATAAAGACAGAAAGGCAGATAGGGACAGGTCATATAGAACATATAAGATAGACGATGGTAAGACAGGAGGGCAACAGGGTCTGGTCTATAATTCTGAAGGAACACTGGCTGCTGGAGGAAGATTGGACCATGGGGAATTGGGAAATAGATAACTTGGAGCTGATGAAGAATTAGAGTGGTAGCAACGGAGATGATAAAAGTTCTTGTTTTCTGAGTTTGTTTCAGAAACAGGGTAATGATGACTGATAGATTGCATGTAAAGGATACTTTCTGGTAGTGTTTCTCGTACTCTAATATTTATATGAATCATCCAGGGATCCTGTTAAAACCTAGATTCTGAATCTATAGGCTTGAATTGGGGCATAGGATGTTGCATTTCAAACAAGTTCCCAGGTAGTGGTGGTCCAGGATCACACTTTGTGTACCAAGCACATAAAGATTGGAATTGAGGATAGTTCTGGAGGTTTGGGGCTGAGTAACTGCTTGGATGATGGAATAATGCTGATAAAGGAGATTATACTGCTGTTGTTGATGGGGCAGTAGATTGAGCACTTTGTGTGACCAAATTAAGTGTGAGATTATCATTAGATGTTCATGCTGAGATGTTGAATGAGCAACTGAATGGGTAAGTCTGGAATGCAGAAGAGAGAGCAGGGCCAGATCATCAGTCTACAAATGGTACTCGTATGAGATAACAGAGAATCGGGCCAAATCCTGAGGTCTGAGTCATTCTTAATTTACAGTATAAAATATAAACCAAGCTCACAAATTTTTATGTTAATAAACAGTCAAAAGCATGTTTACTGCTTTTTAAAAAGCTTTTGTTAAAGGAAGAAAGTACAATATTGTCTCTATCTATCTATCTATCTATCTATCTATCTATCTATAAATATTGGAGTGCTATTTTAGCTTCATTTTAGAACAAAGACAGAAAAGGAGATAGACAAATGTTTTCATTTACAAATTAAGTGAATGATAGTATTACCATATTTTATTAAATGACTTCTTTCCTACTACCTCCACTCCCCAAAATACGACTCTGAAAACTTTTTTAAACAAAGCCCTGGAAGCCTATGCAGTTAATATACCGTGTTTTCCCGAAAATAAGACCTAACTGGAAAATAAGCCCTAGCATGATTTTTCAGGATGACATCCCCTGAACATAAGCCCTAATGTATCTTTTGGAGCAAAAATTAATGTAAGACCCAGTCTTATTTTCGAGGAAACATGGTATACCTCAGTGTAAAAGTTTATATTTCAGATCACTAAAGACAGCCTTGGTAACAAAATAATTTGAAAGAAATATCATTCTTATCTCTTACATTGAGTGAGAAGAAAACACAATACAGGCACTCTGCCACTTACAATTGACCAGAGTGGATTTTAGAGTTAATTATCTGTCTGAACCTTATTGGACAGCAGGCAGGCTCTAATTTTTTCCTCTATTGTTGTAAACACTCTGGTCCTTAGCTTTTCTAAACAAGTGAAGAAAGTGATTTACAAAACAGAGTATGAGCAATGTATTTTTATATCTAAGTGACATATATCACCACTTTAAAATTAATGCTGATTTTATCTGATTGAATGGATATTTATATTTGATTTCATATTTTTTATTGATGAAAGAAGAGGATAATATCATTTTGCTTTTATAAAATCTGAAAGCACATGACAAAATCTTAAATTCCATTCTAATGAAAATAGATGGATCCTTTCTTCACCTGAAAGTTAGCTAGTTTGATATAGACAGAAAGTGGGAGAGAAAGAGAGGAGGAAAGCAGGAGAGAGATATTCAGAAGTGAGAGTGAACAGAATCTTTGGTAGTGAAACACTAGAAATACTCTCATTAAATGTCAAACAGGGCAAGGATGGCCAATATTGGTTTGTTCGTATAATATTCTAGACATACTAATAAATACAGTTAGTCAAAATTAAAGCACGTGTATATGTGGACTGGATAAATATGTAATGTAAACGCATATAGTCTAATATTATTAAATGAAGCAAAACTTGTCATTTTCGGATTAGAGGTCAGATCAGATGATGTATAGCTACAAAGCCAAAGGAAATCCCCTGAAAGGTCATTGGGAGCAATGTCAGAATTGAGCATTGTGAGTATATATATATACATATGCATATATATACCACACACATATATATACACATATATATGTATATATGTACCACATATATATATCACATATATAAAGATATACATATAAATATGAATAGAAATATAAATATATTAACCATTACAAAAATTACTGGAAAAAAATATCACATACAAAATAGAAACTAAACCTCCCAAATGTAGAATATTAAGCTTAATAAAGGCTTAAGATATATAAGAATACTTAAAAACTCTGATGTCAGAAAAATTTTACCTAAATTATAAAAATGAACAATAGATTTGCATAAACACCTCGCTAAAAAGATACTCAGGGAGCCAATAAACATATGAAATAATGCTCAATATCATACCAAATAAGATTCTTTACACAAATGTTTATGGCAGCTTTGTAAGTGCCAAGCACTAAAAGCAGTCATGGTGCCCCCAAATAGATGAATGCATAAACAAACTTTGGTACATCTATATAGTGGAATGTTATTTAGCAATTCAAAGAAATGAGCTATCAAGTCATGAAACAACACGGAGGAAAATTAAGTGCACATTAAGTGCAAGAAGCCATTTCTACACACTGCATATGTTGTTATATGACATTCTGAAAAAGACAAAACTATAGAGACAGTAAAAAGAAAAATCAGTGTGTTTCAGAGGACATGAGAGGGAGTGGAGTGGCTACTAGGTGAGGTGCAGGGGACTTTTTGGGTGGTGAAACTATTCTGGAAGATACTGTAATGATCTGTAAAGATACCTGATATTGTGCATTTGTCAAAACCCATGAAACTGTAGAAAACAAAGAGTAAACCCCACTGTAAACTAATAATGTATTAATATTGGATTATTATTTGAAACAAATGTTCCATACAAGATATTAAAAATATGTGAAATGTGAAAAAGGGGTTATATCTGATCTCTGTACTCTCTGATTAATTTTTTGCTAAACCTAAAATTGCTCATAAAATAAAGTCTTAATTTTTAAAGAGGATGAAGTAATTTGCAAAGACTTGAAAAAATGATTTTTATATGTTAGTTTATTTCTCAAATGTTGCAATTTTAGTAAAAAAATATTTTCCATTACCACATTATACTTGTGAAATGAAATTTCATTATTATGCTTCAAACAAAACTAAACATAAAATTATATTTGGTGTAACTTGGAAATAAACATCTTCTTGAACAATTCTGAATATTGAGCAGATAATAAAGAAACACAAAAACTCTATTATTAAATATTACATAATAGATGTGAGCATTTGACATTTACTGTTAAAGAAGATAAAATATAAATGATTATTCATAGCTTGTATTTAATTCTCATTTAAAAATGTATTTTAATTTTTACATATTGGGGGTGTAAAGTAGAAGTATATAAATCCAATTTTGATAACGTAGTGGAAAAAAGTTTGCTCTTGAGACGTTCTATTATTTTATCTCCCTCAATCCAGATGAACATTCTATGTATGGACTCTTATTAATGTTTTGTGAAGATTCCTACGTCCAAATGTTTTTATATTAATTGACCCTAGCTCAAATTTTGACAGCAACTTCTTGGAAGATACGTCTTCAGGTTTAAATACAAACAATACAGTTAAGGTTTTTTTTTCTCCTTTTACCTCTACACGTTATGGGTGTCTTAGTCTTGTTTTTCCTGTCTACCTCTGTTTAAAATATCCTTGACATAGCTAGTTTACAAAATAGTGTGACTCTGAAAACTTTTTTTTATTAAACAATCACTGTATTATGCATCACAGAGTACACATAATTCTTAGAGTTGCCCATGTGAGAAGCAAGTTGCAAATCAACTTGAAATAGTTTCCTTTTTGACTTTTAATTTGGAGCCAGTGTTAATTTTCTCTATCCCAGTATCTTGTGACGTTGAATATGTTTCTTTCAATCATCATTATCCAGGCTCTCCGTTCTCTGATTTAGATGTCTAGACTGCCTGGAGATGAACTGAGAACTCCCAAAATGGATTTTTAATATGCCATATCGTAAATGTTTTAGATCTGTCATCTCAAAAACAACTTCCTGAGTATGTTAAAAATTGTTCAGCTTTTTTTACAGTAGGTGTGTAACAGGAAAAGAAATGGATCAGATCACTAGAAAGAAACCGGACCTATTGAAAAAGATAAACTTTGAATTTACATACTAGACTCAAAATCATGATTATTATGTTTGTTTATTTTAATAATATCACATACTTTAGCAGAGGCCTCGTATCAGCCAAGAAAAAGACAGGGGATCTTCCTTACTACGTAGAAGAGGTCTTTGTGCCAGTTTTTTTCACTCCATGTTATTCACAGATGTCACATGTGCATGATTTCTGGTGGGATAGAGAGAAGCACAGCTGGTAGCTACCATCAAAACTCATATCCACATCTGTTGTGACATTGCCGAGAAGAATTTTTCACTAATTTATATGATGGGACGTCTTTTACCCACTATCTCTTCTCAGAGAAGAACACAATATTTACTAAAAACATCTGGAGTCTCTGCTAAAAGGAGGAATTTCTTATCTTGAAAGACATTATTTTCATTAGATTTTAGTATGATATGTTATCATTATGCAGTGAATCACTAAAAATAATATATTTGTGTCAGATACTTTAATTCAAATTGTTTTTGAGAATTCTTCTTAATTGTTCCAACTGTCTCAGACTTTCCAAGATGCCAAAAAGGATCAAATTACTTTCTTTTCCTAGTTCAGCAAATTAGATTTTTGTTTTATTTCTTTTCTTCAAGACTCAGCTTTCCATGAATCTTCAGTTCTCCAAAAGTGGCTTTAAAATAATTTCAGTACTAAAATATGAAATCAACACTTTATAATCACATACTTTTAAAACTAAGGCTCTATAAATCTGTTTTTTATTTGCTATACTACATTGTAGTTGTAGTGTTTATTTCTTCTTAAAAATAGACTGACGCCGTAGTAAATAATTGAGTTAACATTGATCTAAGAGCTTTCTTTTAGGCATTTTCTAAGTTCCTAAAATTTATTATTCAATATTTACTAGTTATATATGGCACATTATCTATTTTAATTAGGATATATGGCATTAGGTGATATAAAATCATGGGGCACTATGCTAATTTATGAAAAGTATTTCAGGCATCAAAATAATTCCTTTATTAGAGTTGTGTGTTAAAGCTCTGAGGTTTTCAAGTATGAGTAAATAGGTATGCTTAGAAATGTTCAAAATGAGCACATGAGTAATTTGCACAATAGTGTGCTAGTGTGCAAACTACAAATTCTTCCCATTTCTAGATGTGGTTGCTTTATTTTTTTAGTTATCATACTACATTTTCAAAACTGTTTTAGTGCAACTAGTCATGAAATGGTTTATAGAATTTACAGGACTATGCAGTCAAATTGGTTCTGAATTGTAATGCAAACAGTTAATCCAATTAATTTATTTTCCCCAAAAATATAACCAGCAAATGTTTGGCCTGTAGTTATTGACCAAAAGGTAGAAGACGTGTCAAAGAGTCAGCCAGTTGAGGTAGCTTATTGTAGGTTTCTTGAGGATTTTGATATTAATTTCAATGTTGTGAAAATAGTTTGGGCAGCCTGAGGCAGGAGAATGTCTTGCTATAATTTTGTTTTTGTTTTTAAAGTTATTCTTTCTACTGTCTTGAGACAAAGTTATAGGAGAAACAGGCAGAAGCTGGAGACTAAAAACGAGATTATATTAGTGTCAGTGACATGTTCAGTCACAATATATATTTTCCAAAAGCCCGATTATCAGTAGGTTCAGATGGTACAAGTAAATTACATGGTCACGTGTCCCAGATTCCATGTCCTCTGCCTCTGTTGTCTCAATACCTGTCCCTCGGCTCACACCTATGGCATCATTAGGTTTTCTTTGTGACCAGGAAAAAAGTTAGGTCGGATTCAAGTTTGGGTTTTCTCCATAGTTATTATCAGATAAAAATGGGATGCTGTCAGTGACAGTCCCACACTCAAGGACAACGGTTTGGGGAAATAGTATACAGATCTTTCAGCGGTACACTTCGTCATAATCTTTGCATGGAGGAAGAAGTCCATGACCATCATTCTATTATATCCAATCCTTAGTGATGATGTTTATTCCTCTTCTAATTCAAGCCCACAATGATATTCTAACTAAAAGACTGAAATACACACACACACACGCACACACTTTACATATAGTAGGGAAATAAGAGAGAGGAACCTGGATTTGGATTTGCTTTGTCATAGGGCGCAATTGGCAGATCTTCCACTTCAACATCACTGAAAATTCTTCCCTTGTCCAGAACCCTATTCAAAATTTGTAGCTTTAAAGACTTCTTTAATATGTGTTGGAGACACATGCCAACCCACGATATTTATGTTCTTTATAAGTCAAAAGTGTCAACCAAGGATTGCACTCTTTCCTAGAAGTAGGACATGCAACGATTCAGCAATTGATGTTTGATTTTAGGCGCGGTATTTTGAAATGCCTCAGAGCACTGCATTCCAGAAACTTCACTACATCTTAATTTTTTTGTTTGTTTGTTTTGTTTCTCTTATCACCTGGCCCATATATGTATTACCAGGTGACATGGTCCTGCTACTTCTGATTTTCTCGGTTTCATCTGCCTGATATACTATCAATATGGTGGTTCTGGATAATGGCCCATAGATGGGAGTAAGCCGGAAAGAGATACTGCTGCCACTGTCAGCTGAATCAAGCTGTTTATAGTATTCATGGGTACCTGGGATAGAACATAACTCATTAGTCTGAAAACTTCATAGAAGATGACAGCATCTGTGTTGATTTGGTCCAGTAAAGCGACTGCATCCGGAAATTATCTGCAACTAGAATTAATGCCACTTATGTTTATAATAATCCATTTATGTTCTTCAAGATTTATGTGTTTTCTGTATAAGCCAAATAAGCCGAAAAATGAGGAAGTGGTAGAATCACCAGACCTCTAGATTTTAAGTCCTTGATAATGGTATTAACATGTTTTGCCACATATGATGCGCTCTTGTGTATAATGCGCACCCATGTTTTTGGCCCAAATTTTCAGGAAAAAAACAAAAATTTGTTTTAAATTTTTAATTCCAATTTTTATTTGTTTACATTTAGGTACTTGTTTTTCATATTATAAAGGAATTTTAACATTTATTTTTAAATATATTATGGTATAAAAAATTTTATGTAACAAATAATTGCAAAACACAAGAACAGATACAAGGTACAAGAAAGTTTATCTACTGGTAACAAATTTACAATATTTATAGATCATAGAAGACATAAATTCAACAAAATCTGATTATCGTATTCCAGGCTATTATTTTTCATATGGATATTGTTATTGATTTCTAGAGTTATAGTTTTAACTCATAAGCATAAATAAAAGAATTCAAAACATTTATATAAATACAGAATTAGTACTACCCATGTATAATGCACATCCTTATTTTTCCCTCACAAATTTTGGGGAAAAAAGTGCACATTATCCACAGCAAAATATGGTAATCTCTGAAATCCATGGTAGAAGTGGTATTGTATGCTTCTTATTATTTTAGTAAAGAGGAAAAGGAGCTTCTCCAAGCTCTCTTACCTCAAGGAGCCAATGTGGATATCCTGCTTGTTTCCATTGTGGTTAATTCACATTTGCATGCAGAAAGTGGGGAAATAAGCAAAGGGTGGGTTTATAAAGGTATTAGACATTTTTGAGATATATGGAGCTACCATCTGCCTCCCTCAGTTTTCCATCTGAGAGGTAAATAATAGTGAGGTTCCGTGACACCAGAAATTCAACTCACTATCCATGAACCAAAATCCTCTAAACTGAGTATTTCCTTTATCTCTGTTATACATGTTTACATTAGTATGTGACCACAAGTCATGTAAACGCAGTGTAACAGTGTGATAGTCGTCTTCCTTAAAGAAACCTTGTTGTCTCTTCATGCAAAGGGCTCTGTGTCTATGAATTGACTCAGGTTTAGAAATTGGGTGCAGAATCCTGACTTTCCACTTGTATGACAAGTCAGGTCACTTTATCCAGACATGGCGGTTTTTCTGATCTCTCTATCTATCATCAATCTATCTGTCTGTCTGTCTGTCTGTCTGTCTATCTAATTACCTACCTATCATCTATCCATTATCTGATATCTATGTTATCTGGATATCTATCTGTTATTTTTTATCATAAGTCCAGTAGGACTTTTTTTTAGATTGCTTATCCATTTTAGTGTCAAGGGCACCATAATTAATTAATCCCCCCATCCCCTACCTGGTAAGTCTGCAGTTCAAATCGTTTGCTTATAGAATTGACACTGCTATTCATTACAGTGGCCCTGGCCATTCTGCTTCTGGTGGTCACTTGCTGCTGTTACTACCGATGATCTCAAGCACAACATCATTCAAGTTACTGTGTTTCCCCAAAAATAAGACCCAGCCAGACAATCAGCTCTAATGTGTCTTTTGGAGCAAAAATTAATATAAGACTCGGTCTTATTTTATTATAACATAAGACCGGGTTTTACATAACTAATATAATACAATATAATACCAGGTCTTATATTAATTTTTGCTCCAAAAGACACATTAGAACTGATTGTCTGGCTAATTTTTATTTTTTGGGAAACATGGTAGATAAAGAAGTCAGAAATGACTAGGTGTTTCTAGCAGAAAGAAATTTAACACAAGCAGTTAGATACTTAGAGAGTCGCATGGGACTGTGTCTGGACTATTGGCCTCAAGTTCATACCCATGAAAAGGGAGGGCCAATAAGTACTGCAGCCACTGCTGTACTTTCCAAGACCTCTCGTTTATTAAAACTGCCTCTGATACCCATAAAGCTCGTCATCAGATAATAGAATGTAGAGTTTACCCGTTTTACATTCTCAAGTTCAGTGATCTCCGCCTCCATTCTTCTTTTCAAATCTTATGCTTTTGCATCTAATTGATGCAATCTACTTCTCATCAAGAATGTTAGTTGCAAAAAAGTTATGAAAATGTAGTTTTTGCTTACAAACTTTGTAATATATGTCAATGGACTACCTTTCCTATAAATGGCTTTGCCTCTAATTACTATTACTTTACTTGTGTGTGCTTTTCATCATAATATTATTAGCATAAGGAGGTTATCAAGAAAATTGGCCAAAAAAAGTAATAGCTAATTCTTTTGAGAATGTCTAATATGCTTAGCATAGTTTTTAGCATATAACATGTTTCGACTATTTTATTTTTTTGATAACCCTAGAAGTACTGTAATTATTTCATTTCACAGATGAGGAAACTGAGACATGATATTTTAAATAAAAAAAATATATATATCAAAATAGTAAGGGGCAGATCTGGATGTCAAACTCAGGTAGTGTGTGTTTCCAGAGCATGTGACCTGAACTACTGCAATATAATATTTCTACTTCAATATTTTCTGAACATAATGTTCCACCTTGCTAAACTCTAATTATTTCATGGCTATGTCTCTCCAGCTGTAGGAAGAATATAAAACCTTCTAAAGATTGGAGTCTCTCCTTACAGTGTTCTTCCGGTCCTTCTCAAGTCTTCGTTGACCTGGGCATGCTCTCTTATATTCACAAATTACTAATTTATATCTTCTAAGTAAACTTGGTACCCCATTTTCCTCATGAAAAAGAAAAAAAAATAAGGATGTCGGAAATGTCAAGTTATTTATCTATAAACTATTATTGATTGAAAAAATCATATTAAGTTACTACAAGAAGAGGAGGCATAGAACTTACTGATTTGCAATAACTTTAGAGGTTATTGAAACTAATTTGGATATCAAAATATATTTCCAAATATATTGCTTTCCTTCCATTCTTCAAACTATTATCTTTCAACATCAGAGTTGTTTTGGGATTATACACAGAAGATGCCAAAAAAAACCCGAATACACAATTTAAGAAAGGAAAAAATATATTAAAATTATAATGCTTGATATATACCGATAACAGAAGATGAATATAAATTATGTGTATACTTTTTTTTTTTTTGGCACCCTCAGTATAATTGGAATGAAGAACTAACTAAAATAAAGGAGAAAGAAGAGTAAAAATAATTAAGTGAGAACATTAAAAGAGGGCAGATGTTATTTAACCTAATGTAAAAAGATACTTCCCAAGTTAGAAATTAATTAACTTCCCAATGAAAATATATAGAACAATCATTATGGTCATGCCATATATGTAATTCTCTCAATAGGGAGGAAATGGTCAATTAGCTGTAACTCCAATGTGGACATGCTTGGTATCCTTTCTTGCACAACAGGGTGCCCAAGTAGCTGGCAGTGAATGGCAAATAAAAAGCTAATGTCTATAGAATTATATAAGCACAAATTTGGAAGCATTTGTAATATGCCCTAATCAGATTACCAGGCAAACAAACAATCTTGACTTCTCTAAACTTCACTAGATCCTAGAATCTCTAAAAAACATTGTTTTGAATTTCTGCTAGTTTATATTATCATCCTATGTAGTTAAAAGCACAGATCATCCTCATCCATCTTTGACAGATGATTCAGTTAATATACTATGGTGTAATTAATATTTATTAAAATAATAAAATTATTGGCATCTATAGCTGGAAACATTATCATGCCTTCCAGAACGAGTGGCTTGGAGATCAATATACTTTTCTATAAAATATAGTTTTTAATCAGGCAAGAGAAAGAAACAAAAAGCATGCGGATTGGGAATGAAGATGTTAAATTGTCACTTTTTGTGGATGACATGATTCTATATATAAAAAAACCCTAAAGACTCCACCTAAAAGCTATTAGAAACCATAAACGAATACAGTAAAGTTGCTGGCTACAAAATAAACGTACAAAAGTCTATTGCATTCCTATATACCAACAATGATCTCAGAATAAGAAATAATAATAAAAAAAACAAAAACAATTTCTTTTGCAATTGCAACAAAAATAATAAAATACCTAGGAATAAACTTAACCAAGGATGTGAAAGACCCATATGCTAAAAACCATAAGACATTTTTAAAAGAAATTGAAGAAGACTCAAAGAAATAGAAAGACATTCCATGTTCACGGATTGGAAGAATCAACAAGATAAATTGGCCCTATTACCAAAGCAATATACAGATTTAATGCAATCCCCATCAAAATCCCAATGGCATTTTTTAAAGAAATAGAACAAAAAATCATCAGATTTGTATGGAACCACAAAAGACCCCAAATATCCAAAGCAATCCTAAGAAAAAAGAACAGTACTGGAGGTATCACACTCCGTGACTTCAGATTATACTACAGGTCAACAATAATTAAAACAGTATGATATTGGCAGAAAAACAGACACATAGAGCAATGAAATGGAATTGAGAACCCAGAAATAAACCCACATAAATATGGACAGACAATTTTCAACAAAGAAGCCAAAAACATACAATGGAGTAAAGATAGCCTCTTCAATAAATGGTTCTGGGAGAATTGCCACGTGCAAAAGATTGAAACTAGACTGCTATCTGTCACCATGTACCAAAATTAAGTCAAGACCTAAATATAAGACCTGACACAATAAACTGCATAGAAGAAAACATAGGTACTAAACTATGGACCTTGGATTCAAAGAGGATTTTATGAATTTGACTCAAAGGCAAGAGAAGTAAAAGCTAAAGTAAATGAATGGGACTATATCAAACTAAAAAGCTTCTGGAAAGCAAAAGAAACCATTGACAAAATAAAGAGGCAATTGAATGGGAAAAGATTTTTGCAAACAACGCCTCTGATAAAGGGCTAATATCCAACATATATAAGGAATTCATACAACTCAACAACAACCAATAAAACAAACAATCCAGTTAAAAAATGGACAGAGGACCTAAGAGAAATTTCTCCAAAGAGGACATACCAATGGCAAATAGACATATAATAAAATGCTCAACATCACTAATCATTAGAGAAATGCAAATAAAAGCCACAATGAGATATCACCTCACACTTGTTAGAATGGCTATCGTGAACAAGACAAATAATAAGAGTTGGAGAGGCTGTGGAGAAAAAAGAAATCCTCATACACTGTTGGTGGGAATGCAGACTGGTGCAGCCACTATGGAAGGCAGTGTGGAGGTTCCTCAAAAAATTACAAATAGCATTACCATATGACCCAGCAATCCCTCTCCTGGGTATCTACCCCAAAAATCTGAAAACATTTATACATAAAGATATACGTGCTCTGATGTTAATTGCAGTTTTATTTACAGTTGCCAAGTCATGGAAACAAGCAAAGTGTCCTTTGATAGATGATTGGATAAAGAAGGTGTGGTATATATACACAATGGACTATTACTCTGCCATAAGAATAGGTGAAATAGTGCCATTTGCAATAATATGAATGGATCTTGAGCTTGTTATGCTAAGTGAAATAAGTCAGAAAGAAAAAGTCAAGAATCATATGATTCCACTGATATGTGGTATATAAAATTGAAAACAACTAAGGAAAAAGACAAACATGAGGAAACAAAAACTCATAGATACAGACAATAGTTTAGTGGTTGCCAGAGAGTAAGGGGGGAGGCAGGTGGTAGAAGAGGGTAAAAGGTATCAAATATATGGTGATGGGAGGAGAACTGACTCTGGGTGGTGAACACACAATGTGGTATGTAGATGATGTATTACAGAATTGTACACCTGAAAACTATGTAACTTTATGAATAATTGTCACCCCAATAAACTTTAATAAAAAAAGCAATGTAGCTTTAAGCACTTACCCATCTCTAAAGCTGACCGTTACTAAATCTACTAGTTATTTTTTTTAATCATTAATCTTTAAACATTTTTTTTACTTTTTCAATTATAGTTGACATTCAGTATTACATTAGTTTCAAGCATACGACACAGTGATTAGACATTAATGTAGCTAACTTATGATTTGATCCCCCCAATGTCTAGTATGTAACTGACACCATACATAGTTATTACAATACTATTGACTATATTCAAAATGGTGTACTTTGCACCCCCATAACTGTTTTATAATTGCTAATTTGTACTTCTTAATCCCTTCACCTTTTTTCACCCAGCCCTCATCAACCTTTTTTTTTCTATTCGTAACATTTATTTATTTATTTATTTATTTATTTATTTATTTATTTATTAGTTTCAGGTGTACAAGACAAGGTAATACTTAGACGTTCATCATTTATATCCCTCGCACTGTAGGCCCACCTCCCCCCATCCACTATCCCTCCGACCTTGCACCGAGCCATCACATTATATATATAAAATTATAGTTGGCATCCATTATTGTTCAGCTTCAGATGTACAGTACATTGATCAAGCATCTACATCTTCCCTGAGGTGGTCTCCCAAATGGGACACGTGTCCATCGGATACCCTACTTAATCTTTACAACATTATTGTTACGTTCCCCAAATTAATTTTCAAAAACCCTGAGGCCCTCTTGTGGTTACCAACTGTTTCCTAATCCCCTCACCTTCCCCCTTATCCCCACCCCACCTCCCCCCCCCCCCCCCCCCGCTCATCTAACAACTCTCAGTTTTTCCTCTTTGTCCCCAAAACTGTTTCTGATTAGTTCATTCATTTATTCTTTTCTTTAGATTCCGTATATAAGTGAGATTATATGGTACTTGTCTTTCTCTTTATGACTTATTTCACTTAACATAATGTTCTCTAGATCCATCCATGTTGTTGCAAATGGTAAGATTTCTTTTTTCTTTATAACTGCATAATACTCCATTGTATAAATGTACCACAGTTTCTAAATCCAGTCATCTACCGATGGGCATTTCGGTTGTTTCCATGTCTTGGCTATTGTGTATAGTGTTGCAATAAACATAGAAGTGCATACAGATTTTTGAATTGGAGTTTTGGATTTCTCCGGTTAGATGCCTAGGAGTGGAATTACTGGATCATAGGGTAGTTCCATTTTCTAAAAATGGAACTACTAGTTATTTTTAAATTTAACATAGGTATTATCAATTCAGATCAGATCTGTCAGATACATTTAGTAAAAATAAATTTGCTTCATGCTTAGATTTGGGGTTTAAAAATTCCCTGTGCTATTTTTTGAACTTTAGAGGACATGCACAAACTGGAAAATTCTTCTGATGCAATTTTGACTTTCGACAATTCTAAGATGAACTTAGTCCATGTCGGTGAATAACATTATTTATATCTGGAATTTCTTCCAAAGAAAGAAGACCACATGAGTGTTTGATATTGTTCTGTTTAGAAACAGCAATACCACCTGCAAACTTTTTTTCACTTTTAATATACATAGATTCTAGAACATAAAAGTATTTTATGAGATTATTCTATGATATCCTTCTACCAACCAGATCATTCTACATCCTGTTGATAGACATGACTGAATTTACTGCTGATGTTTTTTCTAAAGGGGCTAATAAAATATTTAATAATCATTATAAATAATAGAAGTCATGAATAATTAGAGAAAGGCCTAGATATAACTAAATATATCAAATAATCAAAACTTTGTTACTTTTGCCCTAGAATATATAATATTGAGTTAGAGCTCTTGAATTAGAGGACATGCAGAAATATGGCTATCCGTTTCTGCATACACCGTTGAGTTAATTCTAATTGGTATGCTAGTCTGCAACAAGAAAAAAAAAAAGTCAATCATCCTGGCTTATTGTAATAATATATAATAAAGATTTTCTTCCTGGACACTTTTTGGCTGTTATAGGATAATAATACTTAGGCTGCTTCTATGTCACAAATATGCTCTTTGTCTACCCTGTGACAATTGAGTCTAAATGAAACTTCTTTAAGCTGCCGATCTTGTTGAGTTCCATTTTCACTGAGCTTTAATTCAATTATTAATATTCTATTTCTATTGACTTATTGCTAGCTTGCAGTTTCTGGAGAAGTAATAGATCTGAAACTAACATTCATTTCTCCCTTTTTATAATTTCTAACTGCAATGATTATGGCATAGTTATATTCTTTTCCTATTTCAGATATTCAAGGGAACCTCATTTAAAAACAGAGATAGCGAGGTCCTGTGAGCAATATTTACCACAATATAAATGACTCCCTTTTGAATTTTCAGGTTAAGGAAAATTTGCAATTATTAGCTCATTAGATATCATTTGAAATTTTTTTTGAATAAATATATTTTTCTATTATAGTTCTATTATATTATAAATTGAATTATTTTTGTGTTTTAATAGTATTGTTGAGGTATAGTTTACATGCAAATAACTATATGTATTCAATATATAACTATATAACTACATATATTTAATCTAGTATATATTTTCATTTGATTATAAATTATTCTTTTTTCTTTTTTTTACTGTTGTTAGATAAATAGAAACTTTTAAGTAAATTTCCTGCTTCAGAAAAATTAACTTTGATTTTAACAGTCTTCTTCAGTCTTTTGAATCACAAAGAATCCAGTCAACCACCTATTCAGGAAACGCATTGATATACAATTAATCTAAATCTTAACAGTATTCATTTTGTATGATTCTATTTTAGTGTTTTCATTCTTTTACAAATAACCATAGGAGAGAATCTCGCTTTCAAATTTGATATGCATTAAAATGTATTAAAGTTGTATGGTATTTTAAAAATATTAGAAAAATAGTTTTTTAAGAAGTCTGCTGTCAATGTTTTATTTCAGTATGATGAATTCATTTTAAATACATAAAATTGAATAGTTGTCATGCTTCATATTTTTGTTCACTATTAGCTTCAACCGATTTCTGCCATTGACTTTTTTCTCAGATGCTCTGAGCCAGTATATGTAACTGACTACCAGCTTGAAGTTTCTGGAGAAGCAATGATTGTGAAACTAATCCTTCTGCTCTTTCTTACAAAAATACTTGTCCTTAAATGGGTTTATTAATGAGGAACTTTCTAGCCAAAATGAAGGTATTAGGGAATGATACGTATTCTTGGATAATACAAACAAAACAAAACAAAACTTCAATTAACTTGAAATAACCAAGCGTTGAATATTTAAAGTGGATTTAAAAAGAGAACATTGAAAATAGTTTATTACGACTTTCAAGCAAAGATTCAAAGTGCCATTGTTATTGTTGCTGCTGCTGACTTTGTTTCCATTTTCCATATGTTCAGTTGAGTGATATATTCCATGCTTAGTTTCTTAGTTGTATTTCAAAATTCTTTGACCAGAGTCTTCTAAAATCTTACTGTTTCCTGTTTGAGCCATGACTCTGTTTTACAGAACTATATAAGCTCCTGATGTATCAGTTTGATTTTCTTCACTAAAGAGTAGAATGGCCCATTTAAAGACTTCAGAGCTAAAGTTTTTAATGTGATGATAAACCAAAAACTGATTTTAAAAAATACCTTATTTTTCAATAGTTCACAAAGTTGCAAATTTAGTACAGACAGTTCCCGTGTATTCCTCACCTTGTTATTAACTTCTTGTATGAGTGTGTTGTATTTGTTCCAACTAATGACACCATACTGATACATAATTTTAACTAAAATCCACACTTTGTTCAGATTTTTTCAGTTTTTATTTAATGTCCTTTTTCTCTTCCTGAATCCCATCCAGGATACATTGTTATGACTCTAGGATACTTGTTATGACTCTAGACCTCTCCAGACTGTGACAGTTTCTCAGACTTCACTTGTTTCTGATGACCTTGACAATTTAACGTGTACTAGACAGATGTTTTGTAGGGTGCCCCTCGATGTGGATTTGTCTGATGTTTTTCTCATGGGTGGACTGTGTTGGTTTCTTGAGGAAAAGAAGACCACAGAGGCAAAGAGCCATTTCATTACATCATGTCATATGCTATTAACATTTCTTATCACTAATAATGTCAAACTAGATTACCTGGATGAGGTCATGTTCTTCATTTTCACTTCATTGTAAAGTTATTTTTTCTGTCTTCTCATCCTGTATCCTTTGAAAGGGAGTTACAATGAGTAGCCCACACTTAAGGAGGGCTTCATCCTCTTGAGAGGAGAGTGTCTACATAAATTGTTTGGAATTCTTCTGTATAAGCTGACTCCTGTGTCCCTTTAACATTCCCTCATCCCTTTGTTTCATTGGCACTTACTTTCTGGTCTATTAGAGGCTCATCTTATATATTCTTTGTCCTAGCACTAAAATGAGCCATTTCTCCAAGGAGTCCTTGTTCTTCTAACTCACCATTACTGGTATGACCTAAATCTAAGGGAGAAAAAATTGTCAGTGACTTAGAATCTCACAGATAAACTAAATCAATTATCCCAAGTGAAACACTAAGCCACATTCAAAAATAGTATTCAGTGATTGGCTTCTCTGCCACTACCCTGTTTCCATGAAAATAAGACCTAGCTGGACCATCAGCTTTATTGCATCTTTTGGAGCAAAAATTAATACAAGACCCGGTCTTATATTATATTAGATAAGACCCGGTCTTATAATAAAATGAGACGGGGTCTTACATTAATTTTTGCTCCAAAAGACGCATTAGAGCTGATGGTCCAGCTAGGTCTTATTTTCTGGGAAACACGGTACCTACATATGTGGCTATAAATGTGTCAATGTAACTTTTAGACCTCAGCCTCTTCACTGGTAAAATACTGTACAAAATTAATGGACAGGGACTCTCCACGGGGATGAAAACCCTGATTTATATAGAGTTTTATGATCTATAGTTTGTTCTTTTCCATTAGGTATTAATAAATATCCCCAAGATGACTGGTTTCAAACCACCAGTCAATTGGATGGCAAAATTTCTTGAACTTTTATTTGTTGGTATCTTGAATTGGTACAAGAAAGCTGCAGCCATGTCCCAGGCAAGGCAGACACATGTAAACACAAACACATACACACAAACCACATTCACAAACCACACAAACACACACATCCATGTACACACAATTTTTTAATGATTAGACAGGTAGTTTTAGTCTTTTAAAAAATAAAACTACATATGCCACCAGAGGCTGAGGGAAGGGGGACCTGTCGTCATGCTCCCCTTTCCTAAGGTTGAGTCTGAGTTGAGTCCAGGTTTCTGAAGAAGTTCCCCTCTGAGAGTCACACCAGACCTGACCGTGTCCTGGGAGAATCTAATGGGGTTCTTTGTGGCGTGGGAAGAGGAGCAGGGCAAGACCAGGAGGTGGGCTTTGTTCTCTTAGCTCCAGGAACCCCTGCAGCTTGAGTTGAAGGGAGTGGTATGGCCCTGCAATGCCACTACCTGAGCAGTCTGGGGAAGGGCTGGAGGCAGAAGGTTTCCTACAAAGGAGTGCGTGGCACCACAGGACCGCTCAAGTCACCTGAGTGTGATTCTCCAAAGCACAGGCATTTTCCCAACCCTCTCCATTGTCTCCGCATTCCTGAGAATGGACATGTGAATATCATGCCTCTCAAGGCAAAATGAGCATCCCGCAAGTGTGGCTGGGCTGCCAGTGGTCCAAGAACTGTTGGGATTTCTCCTGGATGGAGATTTGCTCCATCGTTGTCCCTGCAAGCTACTATCTTCCAGGTCCTGGTCATGGGGTTGCTGGTGGGAAGTGGCTTCAGGGCTTCTGGTTACCACCTCTGTCTCAGCATTGCCTGCAGAAATATCCTGTTTGAGCCTGTTAATATCGTTGTCCTCTTTAATACCTGAAAGCACAGGCTGCTAGAGCTCCAGGGGACCTTGTTGCTGGTTCCTTTTGAAAGACACAGTCATAGGTAATATGGATACCCCTGGCTACATGTGCTTGCCCATTAGGTCTAGGGCTATTGACTTCCTGACTTTCTTGATGGGGTTCCACCGTAGACTTATAATGTAAATATAAATATAACATAAATGTAAAGAGTACACGCACAGAAAGTTGACGTCTTAGGTTTAAATCTAAACTCGCAGTTTCAGTTTCTTCCTCTATAAAAGAGCATGCTGACAACAGTGCTTTTTAAGAGAGATGTTAGTATCACATATTCAGCCCTCAAAAATATTTATGTTTAATTGAAGGACAATGATTAGAGCACAGTTTGTAATACCATTTCTAAAAACCAAGGAATTAACTAAATGTGATCAAATTCCATGCAAACAGTGAAAGCTCTTTTGAATGTTACATTTATGCTGTCCTTATACTTTCTCTTATTTTCAAATTTTTCTGCTGTGAACTGGTTTTCCTATAGTAGTATTATGTTAGAAATATATTCACAAATGATTGTGTCATTACTTCTAAATATAGTGAAATGTTCGAATTAGATCGTATTATATGCCTTCCAGCTCTTGCTTCAATATTTTAACTGCCTTTACTTAAAGTGATTTACATGTAAATCTAGTGCACACTTTCTAATGTTATGTTATATAATTTTGTATGGTCACTTTTTTTCTCATAACTATCATTTAACTTTGTTCTGTAGCACGTTTCTTGTTTCAGTGTTTCATTTTCCCCAATGGTAAATATTTTTTCCTGTTTCTCCTACTTCCAGTAATGTTGGCTGGCATCTTAACCTTTATGCCCAATATTCACTTGACTTTTAAGACACCCAGTAACACTTGGCTGTATTGAGTAATTATAACAAAAACTCCCTCGTTGGAAGTGCTTTCCTATCATCACAAGCATAAAGGGCCTTTAGTCTATTTTCCCAAGTGTGGAACAAAGGGTAGGTGGAATGTCTGCCTTTCACTTATTGTAAATGCTAAAGGCATACTTTATTTTCTTCTGTGATCCCAAGTCCACTTCAGCTTTTATGCTTTCACCACAGGAATTCTGACATGCAAGATGGCTTACAAAACAAGTAATGTCAGATCTATTTGTCATGTCACCTCACTCTCTTACAGCTACGGATTTAAAACCAAGTATATTTTTGGTTTTAGAATTCATGTAATCAGAGTTTCTTCGACTCTGTCAGTTCTCCTTGTCCTTTGTTTGTTCATTTGTTTTCCTTTCTATTTTGGTCATATTCCTTCAATTCATCCTACTCAAGATCTAAAGGACAATAAAAAGAATTAGAAATATAATCGGTGACAAGATTACTTCATGACTGAGTGTCAGCAAGTTTTTCAAAGTATTTTATTTCTGTTATTACAGCTTCACAGTTGCACATATTGTGTGACCAAAAACCATTTGAAAAGCTGAGAATCTTGTTCAGTGGGAGGATACAATGCCTCTGACGTTTTTTCTGTTTATAAAATTAATGCTAATTATTAACTATGGTTTTGAAATAAGATGAAGGGAACTTAACCAAAGAGTGAGACATAGACAGGTTGCAGGCATCCTGTACAGACAGAACACGTCATGTGTTTAATGCTTCATTTTGCATCCTGTAAGGAATTTGCCAGGGCTCCCTAAACGTTTCATACGCAACTTTTTTTATTAGAGTATGAAAAGTTACTTGTTAGACCTATTTTTCTTTTTTTGAATTTATTAAGGTGACAATTGTTAGTGAAATTACATAGATTTCAGGTGTACAATTCTGTATTACATCATCTATAAGTCCCATTGTGTGTTCACCACCCAGAGTCAGTTCTCCTTCCATCACCATATATTTGATCCCCCTTACCCTCATCACCCACCCCCCACCCCCTTACCCTCTGGTAACCACTAAACTATTGTCTGTGTCTATGAGTTTTTGTTTCTCATTTGTTTGTCTTGTTCTTTTGTTGTTTTTGGTTTATATACCACATGCCAGTGAAATCATAGGGTTCTCTGCTTTTGCTGTCTGACTTATTTCACTTAGCATTATACTCTCAAGATCCATCCATGTTGTCACAAATGTACCTAGGTGTCCTGTATTTTATTTAGTAAATCTGGCCACTCTAGACACAGGCCTTTTTATTCTGACTATTCATTGAACACATTTCTAAGTATACTTTAATTTAAAAAAAATATATATTTTTCAATTTCTAATTCCTTGAGTGAAAGATGTAAGCATACATATTTAACATTTCCTTAGGAAATAAAACAGAAAAAAATTGTAAAGGAAAGGGAATTTCTGCTTTTACATTTGATTGAATGATTAATCTACCAATCAGGCTCCCGATTGACATTGATATCCTCCTGATATTGAGGTCCCTGATATTGTTTAGTCTTTAAAATGTAAAATGGTAGAGAAGCATTTAAATTATAATCCTCAGTCTGTCTCCCTTCGTATTCTAAACAATAATGATCCAGTTCTCTCAGTCTCTGTGCCATACACAGCCCTTTCCAATAGGATACCCATCCGTATGTTAATGTTTCTTTTCAAACTTTCTGCTCTCATTCATGTTTTCTGGCTGTAACACTTCAGGGAGTGTTATGGATTGAAGTATATATAAGTTGAGGACCTAACCCTTAATGTAATGGTATTTGGAGATGAGGCCTTTGGGTGGTAATTTGGTTAAATGAGCTCATGTGGGTGAGACCTTCACGAGAACTTGCTTCTTCTCTTTCCCCACCTGCACACACCAACAAAAGGCCATGTTGCTATCTGCCACCCAAGAAGAGAGTCCTCACCAGACACTGACTCTTCTGGCACCTTGATCTTGGACTCTCCAGTCTTCAAAACTGTGAGAAGTTCTGAAATTGGTGCATTCATGAAATTCATCAATTTCATGAATTCCTGTTTTTAAAGACACCCCGTCTGCAGCATATGGTTATGGCAGCCTGAACTGCAGGAGCCAAACCTTTATCACAGGGACACAGCTTAGGATTTCTCACTGTGTTTCCCAAATTTGATAACAGAGTTCAGACAAAAATGTCAGGATTCATGAAAAAATTCTAAAGCTCCATGTGATATATTATTTATTTTTTTATTTTAAGATAGCACTTTTTGTTGTTTGCTATAAAAAAATAAATAAATAAATCACCTGTATTTAATTTAGTGGCCATTCTGTGTGTCCACTTGCAATCCTGGAAGACGTAGTGTTTTTGTTTGTTTGTTTTGTTTTTCATTGAGAAAACAGAATCACAGCAACATTTCCTTCATTCTTTCAAGGGTTCATTTGTTCTAGAACGAAAATTTAGTAATTGAATCTCTGTCGTGGAAATATCATTCCAAGGCAAACAGCAGACTGTTAATCCCATTGCAATACAGTTATATTGGTTGAGGTGCAATAATTTTTTTTTTCATAAATTTATTTATTTATTAGTTTCAGGTGTACAAAACAAGGTAATACTTAGACGTTCATCATCCATATCCCTCACACTGTGAACCCCCCTCCCCCCATCCACCATCCCTCCGACCCCACACCGAACCATCACATTATATATATAAAATTATAGTTGGCATTCATTAATGTCCAGCCTCTGGTGTCCAATGCCATGATCAGGTATCCACAGCATCCCTGAGGTGGTCTCCCAAACAGGACGCAGAGGTGCAATAATTTTGACATATGAAGTTGTTCACATTCAAGCTACATGAGCTCATGAATTGTGTCAGTCCCTAGGATAGCAATCTTGAAATTAATTGGAATCCAGGTATAGAAAGAAGAGTATCTCTGCTTTAGTCAGAAAACACTGTTAAGCTAACCCTATTTTCCACTTATTGTTTGTAATTTGTGTCATTAGGTATGTGGTTTAACATTTCTGAGACTCTGTGTAAAGTACTTTATAAATTCACAGTCTGTTCTTCAAATTTACCAGCATATATTCAGATATATTTTCCACAAATTAATGGTCGATAATTCACATCTAATTAACCAATAGCCAGCATATCCTTCTTTAGATTCCTCCATTTCCCATAATTTAAGTTGCCACAGATGCTCAAGGAATAGATATAAGATTGTTCAGCTTAACTAGTTATTATTGATTGCACTCTATTGGTTTTCTTTCAAGAAATTTGTTCATTTCATCTAAGTGTCAAATTTATGCTTTTGAAATAATTTGTAATGGTGTCATGATTCTTTTAATATCTATTGAATACTGGTATATTTGTCTTCTCTCATATTTTTGGTCATTCTGCTAGATATTTATTTTTATAGAAATTTATTTTTATTGCTCTGTTAAGAACTAGTATTTTATTCATCAATTTTCTGTATTATTTTATATTTTCTTTTTAATTTCATTGATTTATGCTTTCACTTTTGCTACTTTCTTCTTTCTGCTTGCTTTGGATTTATTTTGCTTTCTTCCCCGCATCCCCCAGCATTCCACCCAGTTTCTTAAGGATAAGTTTAAATGATTGATTTGGGATTTTATTTTTTTCTAATTTAGACATTTAATTTCTAAAATGTTTTCCTACTTCTGTAACATTATTCTGTGACGTTTTATATGTTTTGTTGTCATTTTTCATTCAGTTAAAAATATTTCCTAATTTCTGTTTTGCTTTCTTTTTTAATCTATGGGTTATTTAGAAGTGCATCATTTGCTTTCCAATACGAGGTGTGTTATAAGACATATTTCTGTTAATGCTTTCTAGTTTGATTACTTTGTATCGTACTTTATATGCTTCACTCTGTTTAAATTTACTGAGATTATTTTATGCCCTAAAATATCATTTATCTTGGTAAATATTTATATGTACTTGGAAACAATGTGTATTATGCTTTTGTTTCAAACTGTGTTATGTTTTTGTTGGGCTCAATATATATCAATTAGTTCAAGCTAATCAATTGTGTTTTTCAGCTTCTTTTATATCTTTATTGAATTTTAGCGTACTTGTTTTGTCTCATACTGAATGAATAATGTCAAAATACCCTAACAAAATGTTGATTTTTAAAAGTTTTCTTTTCAATTATTGGAGTTTTATTGTGAGGCTCTGTTACTGTTTTGTGCTTTTGATGAATTGGTTCTTATACTATTATGGAACATTTTCCCCTCTTTCTTCTTGGCAATATTCCTTATTCTGACTATTAATTAATTCAATTGGGACTAGGACTAATATTTAGAAGTTTTCCCCCTTATCCATTAGCAAATATATTGTTTTCACTATTATGAACAAGATCTATAACAACTTCAATGATATTTTTTAACATTTAGTATTCAGTTCACTAGAGTTTTAATGTCAACGTACCATAAAATATTTAAACAACTGATTTTTATTAATACTTTTATAAATATATACATTTTCTTGAAGAATTTTATGGAAAAATGTCTTCATTTTTTAAATCTGATTACAGTAATTTTAAATTCATGTATTTCCCATACTTTATTTATAAAAGATAAATGCCAGGTTATCATGATTATAACTCAGATAAAATTCTAAAATTCTTATGAAGAGTTTTTTTATCAATAGTTTAACTTACTATAATCACACTTTCTTTTGTATTTACCTGGTAAAATGCACCATACTTTTATTGATATTTACATATTTATTGAAGAAATGAATGCTTCATAATTTCTCTGGGAGTTGTAGAAGTCATTATATGGCAAATGTCTGGGAAACAAAATTTAATTTAAGAACTCATGTGAAGTTAGTATAAAATAAAGATTTAGAAGTGTTTTATTCACTAGAAAACATATTTATTAAAATTATTTAGAATAGTAAAACACAATTCAGAAATCTGGTGCTGTAGGTTATCATTTTCTCCTGTTTAGTAATTCACATAAGTGATTTCAAAATACAAAAGTTATGTTTCTGTGCAAACAAGTTATCCTGTTATAATATATTTAAACAAGTTATAGGTATGTACAATTCCCATTGTACGTTTTGTACTTTTATGTAAGAGTTGGCCACTCATAAAATGTAACAAAATGCCATATTTTCCTTACTGAGCTTCAATGATTATAATTTGTATGAAATTAATGACCAGTATAATTAAATAAAACTAATTAAATCTGAGGCATGTTATAGATGTAATTTGGTTGGATGTTCAAGATAAAAATCTTAAGATCCATGAGAGCTATTTTCAGTTTTATGTCAAAAAGCATTCTGAACTGATAGATTAGTCTTTTTTTATATTAAGAAGAAACTTAAAAATAACTAAATCTCAAATTTTAATATTTATGGTTAGATATGCACCTGTTCAGAATTGGTTGTATCACGTCATTTCTTTTTTTAAAAAACATATGCTTTAATCTGCTAAACTAAACAATTCAGATCTTAAACTCATTCATTACATTGGCATGTACTCAGAGAGTTCACAAGTTATCTATATTTGTAATACATTATAATTAAACTAATGCAAGTTAAATAGTTAATCAATAATTAAATATTTTTTGGTGATTGTTTGATGTCTCCTTCTCAAGTATGTCCATTCCAAAGTTTTGAAACTTCAAATGGTGATTTAATATTAGCTCTTATATGAACACTTCATTTATTGCTTTAAAGTACTTTCAATATATATTTTTGAATCTATGCTTTTCTTTGAAAATTAGCCTGGGGTACTCTCTCAGGGCCTTTCCTTCCCTCTGTTAGATATCTTTAAGTCCTCATCATTCTCTCTGAAATCGTTTCTGCCCTTACCATTCCATTTTTCATTTAGGTCCCAAGAATAACTATCAACATCTAGTCTTATAAAAAGCAGTGTGGAGGTTCCTTAAAACGTTAAAAAAACAGAACTACTATATGATCCAGAAATCCAGCTTCTGGGAATATGTCCAGAGCAAATGAAAATAGGATCTCAAACAGATAGATCCACTCTCATGGTCGTTGCAGCATTATTCACGATACCAAGATATGGAAACAACTTAAATGTCTATACTGATGAATGGATAAAGAAGATGTGATATATATCCAAATATCTTTATACATCCATACACATGTCACACATACACACAATGGAATATCATTCAGCCATGAAGAAGAAGGAAATCCTGCCATTTGAAACAACATAAGTGGAACTTAAGGGCATCAAGCTAAGTGAAATAAGTCGAACAGAGAAAGACAAATACAGTATGGTATCACTTATATGTAGAATCTAAAAATGCCAACTTATAGAAACAGATCTTTAAAAGGTGTTTACCAGGGGTTGGGGGTGGGAAATAGAAGAGAGAGTTGCTAATCAAAGGGTACAAACTTACAATTATATGATGAATAAGTTCTGGGGATGTAATGCACAGAACTTTCATTTTATATACTTTAAAGTTGCTAAGATAGTAAATCTTCAGCTTTCTCCTCACAAAAAAGAAATGGCAAATATGTGAGATGATGGAGTTGTTTGCTACCCGTGTGGTGATAATCATTTTACAATATAGAACTGTGTCAGATCAACACACTATACACTTAAACTTACACAATGTTATATGTCAATTATATCTCAATAAAGCTTGGAAAAAAATAAAGAAAAAAAAGCTATACAGCCTTAAACTTTTCCAGCATGTCACTAAAGATCGCTATAATTCTTTCTTTAGCTTAATGAGACATGTTTTATAGTATAATTATTATAATAATTATATAATTATATGCAATTTTAGTTTTCTTTTCGTTTGTTTTGCTTTCCCATTAATCCGATTTTAAAAGTGAATCTAGTTCTTTCTTGAGTTCCTAAACAAACCCAATTATTAGATAAATACTATTTTAGGAACAAGAACTTTAAGTCCATTTCTCGACTTGGACTTGGAATACTTTACTGCGTTTTCTACTTTAACCCCTAAATGATGTATTGCCTATTTAATTAAAAATAAAATACTATAAGCATTCAGGCTATAAGTGACCCTCTAAACACTACTTTCATTGTGTCCTACATTTGATAAGTTGCATTTTTATTTTCATTTAATTGCAAATATTTTTAAATTTCTCTTGCAAGTTTTATGATCTCTGTGTTGTTTATGTATTATTTAATTTCCAAATATTTGGGGATTTTCCTTCTGTTATTTTCTTATTGATTTCTAGTTTAATTCCATTGTCATTAGATGACACAATTTGTATGATTTCTATTCTTTCAGTTTTATTAAGCTGCATTTTATGGCTCAGGATGTTGTCTTTTCTGGTGAATATTACATGTGATCTTGAGACAAATGTGTACTCTGCTGTTGTTGAATGAAATATTCCATACATATCAATTAGATTAAATTGATTGTAAAGGCAATTCAGGTCAACATTATACTTACTGATTTTTCTGCCTGCTTGATATATCAATTACTGAAAGGGGATGTTGAAGCTTCTTAGTAGTATAATAATGGGTTTGTCTATGTGTTACTGTGCAGTCAGATAATTTGGATATGTTGCTTATTTTCTCTAAGGCTCATCTTTTTCCCCCCAATTTTTGTATTAGGGTTACCATCTACTTCACACTCTTGTACTGAGGATTAAATGAGGCGGTGCAATAAGGTAGGCACACAGTGAATGTGTATCGTCTCTTTTTCTTTCATACGGTAAGAAAATTCAAAGCACTAAAAGTGTATTTTTTTTTTATTCTTTCTCTTATGTCTGCTTTAGTGAACATAATTTGAACTGGGATACCAAGTACTGTGTAGTTCATCTTGCTTTTTTTCCCTACTTAAAGAAAAATTGTAGCAAAAATTGGTTAACGTGAATTTATTTTATTATGACAATTTAACATATTTATTTCTTGTGAAAAAACTCTCTCGTGATTAGGTTTAGTATGTGGTATGTTACACATACAGTGCAAAAGGTCATTCTATTGATATTATTATAAATAATATTTCAATTTATTTCTGTTTAAATAATACAATTTTTGACTGTGTGTGTGTGTGTGTGCATATGTGCATGTGAGCTTTATTTTCAAAATAACTTGTCAAATGAAATGTTAAACCATTTTGTTGTGCCACATGTAGAATGATGAGGTATATCAGGGTAGTTATGGTTCAAATAATACTGCCTAACTGAATATAATTGAGTTCCACAGACATGTCCCTAGAGAAAAGTACTCTTGTAATAACCATTCAAGCAAGATCTAATAAGCTTTGCTTCTATAGGCCAAGTGACCGAGAACACACAAAAAGTAAAATGACTATGAATTATATTGTCAGAAACATTTCATTATCCTCATGGAGTGGAAGTTATAATGAATGCAAAACCCAGTGCTCTGCATGTTCTTATGTGTCATTAATATGTATGAGACATGATGAAGAGCAAATTTATCTAGAAATACTGGGTCATTAAAATTATTTCCTAAACATCACGAAGATAGGTGTTTGATAATTTTGATTTAACAAGTTGTGAAACTTGGGAGCGATTAACTATTATAATTTATTTTCTATTTAATTTTCCATTATTGAGTGCTCCATTTATCGTATATCATTTTAGAACCTGACTCTAACTACCCATAAAATCTTTAAGTTATATGAGCAACAATTTATTACTTACATGTATTTTTGTTTTGTAAAAAAAAATTACCTTACTTTGGAATATATGTATATTTAAACAAGAAAATATAATTGAAATTGTTTATAGTTAAAATTCTCTTTATAATTGAATTGAAATTGTTTATAGTTAAAATTCCCTTATTATATTTTATTTTACTCTCTCTCAGTTACTCTGTATCTTCATTTCTTTTTCCGTTATCTCCCTTTCTTCCTAATCTTGATCTCTTTCTTCAAGATGAGCATCTATTTGTAAAAGAATATTTCTTAAATGTTAAAAAATACATAACCAACTTTAATGATCTTCATATGTTTCTAATGGAAACTGATTTCAAGACAATAATCAATATGGTTTTATATTTTTGTTAAAGATATTTGTGTAAGTTTAGGTTAAGTTATTTGAATTTCATCCAAAAAAAAAACATCACCAATACGGCATTTTATTTTCCACATTTTTAATTCAATATGTGTTTTTTTAAAATCCTAATATTCTGCTGTGATATTCTTATGCAAATTAAGATTTACAATAAAATTCTCTGGTCTACAAAATAATAATAATGTAACGTATTACTTTGTCAGTCATTTCCCAGAATAGCTATTTTATCAGCTTTGTAGACATTATCCTTGAAGGTCTTATTTAATGTCTATTTTGTTGCCCATCGTATTTATATGCTAGTGATACGTCTATGAACGAACTCACGTGTGTGACAGCAGACATTTATATTGCAGAATCTTACAGAGTATTCCAGTGTAATATCCGATGATTGTCTCTAAAATTGTTTTTATATATCTTAGTGTCTTTAAAGAGAAGAGAACAAAAATACTATCAAGTATCATGGACACATTCAATAAAGAACTATTTCACACCAATGATTGGGTTCCTAAGGCAACTCCCAACATGATCACAAATGATTTTATACTTGTAGAGCTCTTGCAATGCTAAAGAAGTGTTAGCTTATGAATTAATCTTCACCATGGAAACATGAACACCATCAATTTTAGATAGTACCATAAACTTAACTTTTATCAATGGAACATCTCTAGTTGTTCAGCACACTATTTTATTAGAGATCTATCACCAAGTTAAGGAGCCAAGCCAAAATTCCTATATTGTCCTTGGATATTGGGAAATGAGTATAATCACCTTCTACAATGAAATATTGAAAGATCAGTTAAATCAAAGGTAGATATATATTTTTTTCTTATCACTTAAGTTTTGTTAAATTTTCCTTTTCTTACATATGGGCAAACTACCTGATGAATAGCCTTTGATAATACTTAGCTAGTGTTCAATTCCTCATTTTATAAACTCCAGGTAAACAACATTCAAACACACAGAACTAGTTTGGGGCAAATAAGGATTAAAACTCCTGTCTTAAACTCTCAGAGGATGTTCTACTTTCAGTGGAAGAAAAGATCAATAAGGAGTTCAACATTATCAGAGTAATGATCATTGTAAAGCAACCCTAATGGGCTAGATAATCTTCACATGCAGAAACGATACGATATTCTAATGTACAGTCAGAACAGTATGCAGCCTTGGGAGGAGGGTAAAATGAATACATTTTACTCATCTGCAAGTAGTGAAGGTCACTGATGTTAAAAACATTATAACAGAGCAATACGGACAATTGCTGTTGGAAATAGGCTGGTTCTCTGTAAATACAGGTTTTGCCTGAAATTTAGTCTATAATTTAGAGGTCCTAACAATGCCAGACCTTGAAAACATAGTTTAGACAATGAATTGTATTCTTCATGCCCATTCAGCAGGATCTTTAAAAGTAACTACAGAAAAACATGACATAGTAACTATACAATATACATGATTAGGAGCTATATAAATACTTGATTAATTTAATTGGAAATTTAAAAACTCTGTTTGGATTCATTACAACATAGCATGTTGACATTTTACTGAAATATTAACTTCTCTGTAAGTACATACTTGCTTATATGGTGGCAGTTTTGGAATAGGAGATGGCAAAAATCTAAGCTCAAGGTAACAATATATACTGGGAAGAACATTTGGTACAGTATCAGAGAATTGAGTTTTATTATTGGTTAACTAGTTTCTTATTTCATTTTAATTTCCTTAGCTACAAACAGTGGTTTTACCATGATCTCTCAGTGCTCTTAGACTATTAAATTATATGATTCCTGATTTTTTTTTATATTAATGAAATAGTCACATCATAATCATCATCACAAGTATAAAAGGACTTGATATAGGCAAATAGTGATTAAGAATATCATTAATAATTTGTATTAATCTCTAATAGTAATAATTGAAAAGATCTTTGGGAAAGATCTTTGTGACTTTGTCACAAAATAGTTAACAAAATCAAGTCAATGCAATGCAGCTATTGAGTGGATTCAAAATGCTTTTAAGACACAGACAGCCCTTATTTTGAAAATACTCTGATTGGAAACTGTAACCCATCCATCAATTATAAAAGGCAAATATTATGTGTTACAGAAAATGTCATGTATAAATATGTGTAATAATTTTAGATCCTATCTTAACTGCATTCAAGTAATCCCTTCAGAAACGTTTCTGAAAAATACAGAAGCGAAAGAACTATATTAGAAATCTCTTGTGTAACGTTGAAAGAAGTAGAATTATAAAATTTAGGAAAATATTTGTAAAAAGTAAATGAATCCTCATAATAGGACAATGGAGGTTTTCTTACCTCCTTCCACTTTCCCTTAAGTGAATAAATATGTCTTAGAAATAGAGAATTGTCAATGGTAGAGAAATTCCAGAAACATACCTAGGTATTTGCATGGATTTCTGGTGAAAAAGAAATTATGGCAGGAGGCAGCCTCTGGGTAAGGGTTAGCTTTTGCTTCTGTAACTGATAGCAGAGATACACTCATTCATGTCTTCCAATATCCTTTTAGTTGCTTTCTTTAACTATAAAAACATAAGCAATTATAGATGGGGTTAATGGAAGTTACTGGTTTTTCTTTTCTGAGGTGGTTATTGAATGGGCAGTTTTATTATCTGGAAGTTATTGATGGTCCTTTGCAAGCTTGCTTTACAGATAGACATACTTGGTGTTATGGGTATCGATCCTGGCAGTTTTAAAATCTAGGGTATAACAGAGATTCACAGTGTCTGAATCAACTGGTAAGAGCAGAGCAGACTTCCATGTACTAATGGCAACTTTCCTATTATTGCCCTGTTCTTCAGTGAATAGACGTTATAAAGCAGAAGGTGTGTGTGCGTGTGTGTGTGTGCGTGTGTGTGTTCTGGAACAGGGATACAGAGTAGGAGACTCATAATATGGGAATAAATTAAAACTATTTAGCTAAAATAGCAGTGTCTGGTTAAATATCATTAGTTATATTACGAAGTAGGATTAAAGTACAAGTTTGTATAAGTGAAACAATATATCTGTTTAATTCAACATACAGAAATATTTTTGCATATTTATTGTTCCAATTTTGATATTATTTGTGAATCTCTGTACTACATTTCTTAATATGAAAGTAGTGATATCAGCATAAGTCATTGATCATCTCTCACTCCTTACCAATTTTTATAATATATAAAGAAACTGGACCTAGGGGAAAATCCATGCCATTTGAAAGTTTTTCATACAAAAATTCAAATATATGGATTAATTCCTAGATGTTTTTTTCCTGTGTTTTATTTGTATGGTTTCTTATAAAATACAAAATCAAGTAATTTAGAAAATGTTAGAGTGAGGGATTTTAAGCCTAAATATAGACAAAACATATGGATGTTTGGAAGGACATGTAAAAAGAATTAGAAATGAATGAAAGTTTGGCCAATGGAGCTGTAATAAGTCACTAGAGGTTGGAAACCATGAAAATGTAGCAGAAGCTGTTGGTACAGTTTTGTGAATTTCTCCAGAAGCTCTTAGCAGTTCAGAAGTAAAAGCAAAAAGCAGATGTAGACTTTAAGTTAGTCAGAATTAGTAAAACAAGACAAAGAAACAAAGGAAATAAAAAAGACGGACTTTTATCCTGGCAAAACTGAAACTAAGATTCTGTCCAAGTACATTCCTTCCAACCAAAACATTTCCTACATAAATCTACTTCTGCCCAGATATCTGGCACACCCAAATATGATACCAGGTTCAAAGAACTAAATTTGGCTAGAGATCTTTTCTAAAAGCTGTGTTTCTAAATTTTGTCAACGTGGGACAAATTCTCTCATAGTCTTATGGACCTTGTTAACTTTTTGCACTTTTTTTTTTTTTTAAAGAAAATATAGAAGACTTACTGTTGAACTAATTTAACTTTCACTGTCTTAAATATACCATATCCATTCCAGAAAAACACAGCCCAGTCTGCGTGTGTTGAAGCAATTTCATTTCCCCAAGGTATCTATGTGAGGTTCCTGAGGCTGAGACCAAGCCAAATTAGAACTACAGAGGATGAGGATTGATGCTGGGCTGCAATTTCCTTGGGCTTATTTAAAACACACACACACACACACACACACACACACACACACACACACACACTCTCATTTTCATTTGGGCTTTAATTCACTTGCGTTCCAAAAAATACATTAAATTGTTTTTCAATTTAAGAACATGAATATTTATTTCATTGAATTCAAAGTTACAAAAATTCTTTACTCTCTGGAAAGAATTCTTTACTCTCTGGAAGGAATTTAGAAAGGTAAAAGTCCATATTCCAATTTAAATATACATGTTTTTATTATACAAAGTATATTAATAAAATATACACTTATATAAAACTCTGAGTATAGACAGTCTTTAAAGAGAGTAGAACAAAAACACTATCAAACATCGTGAATACATACAATTACATACATATCTATGTATATATATATATATACATATATATATAATATATTATGTTTTATACTCTGAGAGTTGATTTTTGTTTTTTTTTTAAGAACCATTAGGAATCTAAATTGACCTTTTGATGAGAATCCTGACCTTTTCTCATATGCCTTTAACATTTCAACGTGAGCAGTTTTAACTGAGAGTTAGTGTATGGTTTTTGGGCAGCTCTCGTGGAGAACTTGTCTCTGAAGAACTTGTCTGCTTTTGTGTTAACTTTTCTGGGTGCTCAGGGAGTGTCAGTTTTTAGCGACTTATCTTTATGCTAATTTCTCAACTTGGGCATCTGTACCAACAAGCAGGGCATAAACTCCACCTTCATGACTATGCATGGCATAGCTTATGGTTCCTAATTATCTAGAGAGAGATTTTTGTCAACCTAGAGAGTAGGTAGTGACAGAAACACTTTGCGCTCTTCCTTTGCTTGTAGATAGGTTCTTTGTTTTGCCTATTTCACCCTTGTACCAGTCTGCCTTTTATGAAGCCCTCAGATTTCTACTTTACATGAGGGTCTAAATTCACCTTCATCTCCCATGGACTCAGGTCTCATATCCTTTTCACATGTAGGAGTTCAGGATCACGTTTGGTTACCAGACTTGTCCTTTGGGATGGGTCCCAGAGCAGCCAGGGCATCTTGTCAACTACCGTGTTTCCCCGAAAATGAGACCTAGCCGGACCATCTGCTCTAATGCACCTTTTGGAGCAAAAGTTAATATAAGAACCCCGTCTTATTTAACTATAATGTAGACCTGGTATAATATAATATAATATAACATAACATCACATCACATCACAACACAACACAACACAACATAACATAACATAATATAATATATAATAACGGGTCTTATATTAATTTTTGCTTCAAAAGATGCATTAGAGTTGATGGTCTGGCTAGGTCTTGTTTTCGGGGAAACACGGTATGTACTTACTGAGCTGCTTTTGTTCTTCAGTAGTCTTTGCACCAAGGGTTTTAATTTCATTGCATTTATTTGAAGCTATGAATTTAAAGAAATGTTAAAATTCTTTTTTTTTTTTTATCTTAGAGTGGAGTTTATACCTTTATTGGACATTGACTTGTTTCCTCTCAGCCAGAGAAAAAGACCCAAATAAAAGTCCCTACATTTTCTTGTATAACTTAAAATACATTATATCATTACTACATGTTTATACCTCAATAAATCTTAATCTATAAAGCACATCTCTTATAATTAACTGTTATCAGAAAAATCTATAAACAAGCTCTATTCTGCCTTCCTTCTCCACCAGCTGGCCTCACATTTATTACTATGTTTTTTAACAGGCTCATGAAAATCTCACCTTCCTTTCAAATCTGATCCAAGCAAGATGTAACCAAAATCTCTGGAACTATGAAATATTTTTATTCACATGGGTCGTTTTCCATACAATGATACCCACTACAGAAAAGCTTGTTCTCATATTCTGTATTTTAACTTCCAGAGTTTTCCACTGAACAGTAGAACCACAGTACTTGGAATTCTCAGCCAAGGAGTATATAATCCTACTACTACAATGTATTACTTTTATACATTTTTAAAAATGGGTTAATACTTAAAATTAAAAAAAATAGTTGAATCAATTCTGATAGTTAATAAACTAGTTGTTAATAACCTAGCTGTTTATTTTTTTAAATAGAACAATCCATTCAACTAACATGTAAGTACAACCTCAATGCTACTAGAGATTGATTAGTTGTTTTTTTTTTAAAAGACCCACAAACCTCCAAACTGTGATACAGAGTATTTTGGTCTCACCTCTGAAGAAGCCTGGAGAGATGGCTAGCTTTTTGAGCTGAGTCTTCCATTCCCCCCAATATAACACCCTGGTAAGAGAACTATGGCTCTGGGAATTTCAGAGGTGAGCTCCCCCAGGACTGCTAACACAGGGAGCAAGAGGCTAACTCACATGAAAGAGCTTTGTACCAAATCCCCAATAATTTACAGTGGAAGAAATACCTACCTACTTATGGTAGGGTTACAGTACCTAGCACAGTGCCTCGTCGGTAGAAAATGTTTAATAATAAATGAATGCATGGCTGCTTTGTTAGCCTGGTGTTCAATCCTTTTTTACCAAAGGAATAAAATACCAAACCTAATACTTGTTGCCTGTTAGGGATTTTTGTATCCTTAATAAAAATGAAGGCAAAATAATGAATTGGATCTTCAAGTCTTTTTTTGTTTCCTAAAAGCCAAGACAGACCATTACCCTTTTACAATTGCCCTTCAACACTGCCATGCACTGCAAATTCTCCCCTAATGTTATTTCTTTTATAGTTTACGGCTGTCTATTGTTGAGACTGGCCCCTTTCTAATGATATATAGAAGAACATTATTTTCATTAGTGGGAAGCCTCCAAATTACAGACAGGATAGCCCCTTTTTAGTTTTCCAGCAGGCAGATGATTACATTTAGATAGATGCTTGATAAACTTCCATTCTTGGATCAAAGTTATCATTTATCTTCTCCAATCTAGGTGTCCCATTCACTTTTTGATGTTTTATCACTTCTAATCTTACTTTGAAGCTTTTAGTCATCCCTTATCTTCTATTTTCTGAAATGCATTATCCAAATTTGGTAAAAAAGAGTAAATTCTGAAAAGATGGTTTTATAATTTCAATGTTGCTTTTTAATGTAGAAGGGAATGTATCCTTGTAAAGAACATTTCAATGATGAACATAGAAACAAATCTGTCTAAAAAAGGGAACTGTTAAGAAAAGGGCAAAGAATCACGTAGTTCATTATTTGGGAAAAAATAGTAAGAATATAAACACCACATGGAAGATTTAGGCATTAACACCTGAATTAAGTTTAAAATTTCCGTTTCTAGGCAGGTATGACACCATTTCTTTCAAGATAAAAATTAATAATGGTGGGTGGCAATTTCCTACATTTCCCAGTGCATTTTCTAAGTCTATAGGGAAACAAAACTATTACATATCATTCCATGTTTTTAATTTTGTCTTCATTTCTGAAGAAAAAGACCTGAGTGCTGGCTTTTTTTTTTTTAATTTCTTAAACTTTCACAACATTCAGAAGTTTTTTTGCATTGTGTCTTCGCTGATGTCTAAAAAGATTTGAGCTTTGACTATAGGATTTCCCACACTGAACGCATTCATAAGGTTTCTCCCCAGTATGGATTCTCTGATGATTAATAAGCCCAGAATTCTGGCTAAAGGCTTTTCCACATTCAAGACATTTATACGGTTTTTCTCCAGTATGGACTCTCTGGTGTTGCACAAGGATAGAACTTCTGCTGAATGCCTTCCCACATTCATCACATCTGTAGGGCTTCTCTCCACTGTGGATTCTTTGATGAAGAATAAGGGCTGAGCCCTGACTGAAGTGTTTTCCACATTCATCACATATATGTTGGTTCTTTCGAGAAGGATTTCTCTTTCTTTCAAATCTGCCCTTAGGGAAACAGGCTTCTCCATATTTAAAAATCTGAGGAACACCTATATTGAGAGTGCCAGGAACTTCATGAGATGCTACTGAAGGAATCTCCTGCTTTGGAGCCAACGCTCTATTTTCAGTCCTAGCATCATCATCACAGTGCCTTAGGGAATGGAGCTCCCCGGATGCCCATTTAAGCTGGTTTTCCACAGCATCGAGCTCAGAATTTGGTAATCCCTGAGCTTCTTCGTGAGATACAATCTCCTCAACTAGTTTTCGTCGACGGAGGGAAACCGGCTGTCCAGGATCATCTAGTTCACTCTCTAAGTCCTCCAGCACCGTCACTGCCTCCTCCATTCTCTGGATGATGCTCTCGAACCCAAGTCTGCAGCTCCTTGGGCAAGATGGCAACAAATTGCTCCAGCACCACCAGCTCCAAGATTTGTTCTTTTGTGTGGGTCTCTGGCCTGAGCCACAGACGGCAAAGTTCTCGAAGCTGGCTAACAGCTTCACGGGGCCCTGGTGAATCCTGGTATCCAAACTGCCTGAATCGCTGTCGGAAAACCTCTGGGTCAGGGAGATGATTCCAGGGGATACTTGATCCCTCTTTGCCCTCAGGATCCTCCTCCAACTTCACTCTCAGAATTTTTTCGTCTTCATCTGGTGTTGGGATGATAAGTATTGAATCTTCTTCCACTGACTGTGCAGACATCCTGATTTCTAACACTTCAAAAAAAGATAAGGCAGGATACAGGCCTCTGGGATATACCTTCTTTTCTTCAGTCTCTCCTTACTCTGGCGCAAACCTCCGGCTCAGGAACCTTAGCAGCTTCGCTGTCCAGGGCAGACGCAGAAATGCTGCTCACAAGCAGTTTCCCGGAAGCTCCCTAGAAATGTTAAAATTCTGTGTGATCTTTCTATGAGCTATATGCAGTGGGAAGAGTGTATAACTGTGTATTAACAGGTTGCTGGAACCAGAAGTTTTTATTTGGGTGTTATTAAATATTTAACATTGTTTTCTACTTTTTCTACATTAATTAGTCTATTCATGTTCATCATTTCCTGGGATCATTTTGGTAATATATGCTTTTCAAGAAATATTCTGATGTCTTTAGATTTCCAAGTTTCTTGTTATAGAATTGCAACATATTATAAACTATTGGAAAATATTAATGTTTATTGAGTGCCTAGCACATTCTAGGTGCTGTTCTGGGCACCAGGTATACAATAACAAAACAAATAGTCATTTTCTTTGTCCTCATTCAGTTTCTGTTCTAATGCGGAATTCATAATATAATCAAAGTAAGAATAAAAATATAGTGGATTATAAGAATCCTTGGCTATTATGTTTGCTCATAATGAAAATAATATTGGTTTAAAACATAAAATTATCTCACAAACAATATATTGCAGTAGGCAGACAAAGGCTAGGGCAGGAAAACAACTGTGAAATCAGGGATCAGAAACTATTATTATTGTTAACATATATTGGCATATATTTAATATGGCATATTGTTGTGTATGATGACAATGATTTGATGATGCTTTTCTCATGCTTATTGCCTTATGCTATCACGTGGCTGCTGCAGGTTTAAGGAAATTAAAGAAAAGAAGGAAAGAAATATGAAGCCATTAACTCTTGCTTCTGTCTCTTTCTTTTAAAGGCAAAACATTAGTTCGAGAAGCCTTCCTTAAGACATTTGCTTATGTGCTAGTATCTAGAACTATCACATAATCATTCTGATTCAGAGGAGGTATAGATACTAAACATCAGGTAAAAGAACATCAGAATTATCAAAAATGTTTTAAAGTTATGCTGGCAAACTTTTGATGTAAATGACCAAATAGTGGTATTTTAAGCTTTGAGATGTCAGTAGTCTCTGCTGCAACTATTAGTTAGCTCTGTTCGCGAAGTGTGAAAGTAGCCATAGACAACATGTAATTAATGAGCATGGCTGCAGTCCAACAACAGCTAACTTAAAAAAACACACACACACAAAAAAAAAAAACAGGCAGTGGGCCAAATTTGGCCCGTAGACTTTGCAATTTTGGACTGATTGTGATTCATTCCTTGAGGCAGAGCAAATAGTTGCTCCAAAATAGGAAGAAAAAAAAAAGAAGGAAGGATCTTTCTTTCTTCCTTTCTTTTTTTAATTAAAGTTTATTGGGGTGACAATTGTTAGTAAAGTTACATAGGTTTCAGGTGTACAATTCTGTAATATATTATCTATATATCACATTGCGTGTTCATCACCCAGAGTCAGTTTTCTTTCCATCACCATATATTTGATCCCATTTACCCTCATCTACCACCCTCCTCCCCCCTTACCCTCTGGTAACCACTGATCTATTGTCTGTGTCTATAAGTTTTTGTTTCCTTATGTTTGTCTTGTTCCTTAGTTGTTTTCAGTTTTATATGCCACATATCAGTGAAATCATATGGTTCTCGACTTTTTCTGTCTGATTTATTTCACTTAGGATTATAATCTCAAGATCAATTCATGTTGTCACAAATGGCCCAATTTCATGTTTTTATGATAGAATAATACTCCATTCTGTGTATACACCACAACTTCTTTATCCAATCATCTATTGAAGGACACTTTGGTTGTTCCCATGTCTTGGCCACTGTAAATAAAGCTGCAGTGAACATCAGAACACATATAACTTTACAGATAAACGTTTTCAGATTTTTGGGGTAGATACCCAAGAGAGGGATTGCTGGGTCATATCGTAATTCTATTTTTAATTTTTTGAGGAAGCTCCACACTGCCTTCCATAGCAGCTGCACTGGTCTGCATTCCCACCAACAGTGTATGAGGGTTCCTTTTTCTCCACAGCCTCTCCAACACTTGTTACTATTTGTCTTGTTCAGGATAGCCATTTTAACCAGTGTGAGGTGATATCTCATTGTGGTTTTTATTTGCATTTCTCTGATGATCAGTGATGTTGAGCATTTTTTCATATGTTATTGGCCATTTCTGTGTCCTTTTTGAAGAAATGTATCTTCAGGTCCTCTGCTCATTTTTTCTTTGGTTAGTTTTTTTGTTGTTGTTTTAACGAGTTCCTTAAATATTGGTTATTAGCCACTTATCGGAGGTCTTGTTTGCAAAAACCGTCTCCCATTCAGTTGCCTCTTTATTTTGTCGATGGTTTCTTTTGCTGTGCAGAAGCTCTTAAGTTTGATATAGTCCCATTCATTTATTTTAGCTTTTACTCCCTTGCCTTTGAAGTCAAATTCATAAGGTGCTCTTTGAACCCAAGGTCCATAAGTTTAGTTATGTTTTCTTGCATTTTATTGTTTCAAGTCTTATTGTTTAGGTCTTTGATCCATTTTGAGTTAATTTTGGTACATGATGACAGACAGTAGTCTACTTTCATTCTTTTGCACGTAGCTTTCCAATTCTTCCAGCACCATTTATTGAAGAGGGTTTATTTTCTCCTTTGTATATTTTTGGCTTCTTTGTTGAAAATTATCTGTCCATATTTATGTGGATTTATTTCTGGCTTCCATTGGTCTGTGTGTCTGTTTTTCTGCCAATACCATGATGTTTTGATTATTGTTGCCCTGTAGTACAAGCTAAAGTCAGGGAGTGGGACACCTCCAGCATTATTCTTTTTTCTTAGGATTGCTTTGGCTATTCGTCGTCTTTTGTGATTCCATACAAATCTGATGTTTTTTTTTTCTTTTTTGTCTATTTCTTAAAAAAATGCCATTGAGATTTTGATGGGGATTGCATTAAATCTGTATATTGTTTTGGGTAATATGGCCATTTTAACTATGCTGATTCTTCCAATCCATGAACACGGAATGTCTTTCTATTTCTTTGTCTTCTTCAATTTCTTTTAAAAACATCTGATATTTTTCAGTGTATAGGTCTTTCACATCCTTGGTTAAGTTTATTCCTAGGTATTTTATTATTTTTGTTGCAATTGCAAAATGATTTTTAAAAAAATTTCTCTGAGGATTCATTGTTAGTATATAGGAATGCAATGGACTTTTGTACGTTGAATTTAGAGATGGCAACTTTATTCGTTTATTGTTTCTAATAGCTTTTTAGTAGAGTCTTTAGACTCTACCAAAACTTATATATATATTTATAATATATATATTATTAAGTTTTTTATATATATATATAAGTTATATATATATATATTTATAATATATATATTATTAAGTTTTTTATATGTATATAAGTTATATATATATTTATAATATATATTATTAAGTTTTTTATATATATATAAAGTTTATATATATATATAAGTTTTATTTATATATAAAACATATATATATATATATATATATATATATATATAAGTTTTATGTCATCTGCAAAAAGTGACAATTTATCTTCTTCATTCCCTATTTGGATACTTCTGATTCCTTTCTCTTGCCTGATTGCTCTGGCTAGGACTTCAGTGCTATGTTGAAAAGCAGAGGTGATAGCAGACAGGCCTGTCGTATTCCTGAACATAGAGCAAAGGGCTTCAGTTTTTCACTGTTAATTATGATGTTATCTGAGGGTTTGTCATATATGGCCTTTATTTTGTTAACGTATTTTCCTTTTATACCCATTTGATTAGGTGTTTTAATCATAAATGGATGTTGTATCTTGTCAAACGCTTTTTCTGCATCTATTGATATAATCATATGATTTTTATCTTTATTTCATTTCTGGTGTATCCCATTTATTGATTTGTGTATGTTGAAACATCCTTGTGTCCCTGGGATGAACCCCACTTGGTTGTGATCTATAATCTTTTCAATGCATTATTTAATTGGATTTGCTAGAATTTTGTTTAGGATTTTTGCATCTCTATTCATCAGAGATATTGCTCTGTAATTTTCTTTTTTTGTGTTGTCCTTACCAGGTTTTGGTATCAAGGTAATGTTGGCCTCATAAAATGAGTTAGGGAGTATTACTCTTCTATTTTTTGGAAGAGTTTGAGCAGGATTGGTATTAGATCCTCTTTGAAGGTTTGGTAGAATCCACTAGTGAAGCCATCTGGTACCAGACTTTTGCTTTTGGGAAGATTTCCAATGACTGATTCAATTTCCTTGCTGTTGAGTAGTCTATTTTGATCTTCCCATGCTTTGTGAGTCAGCCTAGGAAGGCTGTATGTTTCTAAGAACTTGTCCATTTCTTCTAAGTTATTGGATTTGGTGGCATATAGTCCTTCATAGTATTGTTGGATAATCCTTTGTATTTCTGTGGCATCGGTGGTTAAGTTCTCTGTTTCATTTCTGATTTTCTTTATTTGTGTCCTTTTTTTATCATAGTGAGTCTAGCCTAGGGTTTGTCAATTTTATTAATCTTTTGAAAGAATCAGCTGTTTGTTGCATTAATGTTTTTTATTGTCTTTTTGTTCTCTATTTCTTTTAGTTCTGCTCTGATTTTTTTTATTTCCAGGAAGGATCTTTCTGTCAAGGAAGACCAGCATTAGGGGGGAGGACCACAAGTACTAAATTTAAATTTATTTAATTTTGGTTTTGATTCCTTTATGGAAAAGGCATTAAAAGCTATGCATTTGAATTTACCATTGTGAGTAAACATTTTTCTATGAAATTTTCTACTTCTCATGGCTTTCAGATCAATTAAATTTTCTAGGTTGTATGCATGTAGGTATGCATGTGTGTATGTGTTTGTTTGTTTATTTATTTATTTGGTTTAAGTTATTTATGAATGGACTCTTTCATTTTCACAAAGTAAAATTCTTTGTTCTGCATCTCACTGTTTATTTTTAATTGGAATGCGTTACGATCAGATAATGTGTCTTCCAAATGTTAGTTCTGAAAAATGTTTTAAAGGTAGGCAGCATTGCAACCAAGTACATAAAATATTTAATGTATTTGTAAATGCTCCATAAACATGCACAAAAGTAAAGAAAAAGTATGCATTTTTATGTGTGTTGTAGGTATACGTAAAATCATGTATATGTAAATATATTCTATTAAATTCTAAATTTCCCTATTAAAATTGAAAATGTTGAAAATGAAATTCAGCTATATTTATACAGACCCGTCTTAAAATTAAATGACAAAAAGATTTGATGTAAGGAACATATTTATATGTGTATTAGGTATTGTTTGTTTTCCTTGCACTGAATCCCATCAATTCTATTTTCCCATGCTGTAGCAGTGTCTAGAAAGGTTAAAACACATTTTCCTGTCTCTGTTGTACCTAGAAATAGCAACTGTAAATATGGCATAATTGCACAGAATTTAGAAGTGAGGCAGGTGTCATCGTACATTCATGATTTGTATGATGGTATAAATATTCCATTTTGTAATATAGATCGTTAGCCTGTTGAGTTCTTTGTCTGTTGCCTTCTTTTCACATTTTTCTGGTCTCTCCTTTCTCATCTGTATCTATCATAGTTCAGTACGAGTAGAAAACCACTGTTAGTTTATCGATGGGGTTTGGTGATTAAACAGGATGGGAAGGGCTAGGTGAGGGAAAGTCAAGGGATTACCACTAGACTTTTGTTTCCAAGGTTAACGGGCCCTAGTGGCAACGGAATCTAGGAAACTGCAGCTGTTGCCACTTTCACCACTGCTACTCTATGCCCTTCAGACTCTGGACTTAGTGACGAGTAGCCAAAAATTCTCACAAGTATCAAAATTTGTTTGCCAGACACCACATCTGCAGGGAGATGGCGCTCCTCTCACTTCTAAATTCTGTGCCACTGCACCTCCTTCACAGAAGTTGCCTGATTTCGGAACTCTAACTACAAGAGGATGGGAAATGGTTTTCAATCTTTCCAGGCACTGTTATAACAGGAGAGACTAGAATGGATGGCATCTGTGGGGGGAGGGGAGGTGAGCAAAAGAAGCAATACCTAATGTCCATATTCCTTATATCCGACTTTTCTGTATTATACCATATGTTTCTTATAAATGTCAGAATTGAAGTTATTTTTTAATTTCAATCTGACAATGTGTTCCTTTCAGTGGAAAATGTAGTCTTTTCATTTTTTTTGAAAAATATGGTAAATCGACAGTATTTCATATTATATTATGTATAAGATGAATGAATATGTTATTCTGTCTGTAGCTTTGTTATCGGTGATATATTCACATTACTGTTCTTCTCAATCTGTGACTTTTATTCTTTCAAAACGAAAACAAAACACTATTTCCTCACTAATATTCTGCATGCCTCCCTTCCCAATAAAATGTATCCCTGTGAACATGATTGTTTTCTCTCGCTCCTCATCTCCAAGTAAAACCTTTAGAAACTTTTAAATTCTCCTCT